>NC_077228.1:491774402-492148715 GCF_027887165.1 Monodelphis domestica | reverse complement strand
AAGCTCATGGTGGGAGGGGGGAGAACATCAATATACTGCAAGGGTAAAGTGGTCGGAGACAGGAAATACTCAACTTTTACGTGCTTTGAAATTGACTCAAAGAGGGAAAAACCATCCAATTCACTGGGGGCAGAGCATAGATTGCGCCCAATAGGGGATCAGAAGGGTAACAAACGGTCTGGTGGGGAGGGAAGTAGTACAAGAGAGGGAGGGGTGGGGGGTTAATTTTAGAAAGACTACAGGGGAAAAAGGGGGGGAGTAAGAAGGGAGGGGGGTAGAAAGGGAAGTAAAATAAGGGTGGGAACAAGGGGGACTGTTTAAAAGCAAAAGTTGGTGTAGAAGGAAATAGTGAGAGAAGAAAAGGCCGCAACAGGAGCAGAAATCAATATGCCGGGAAATACACAGCTAGTAATCATAACTCTGAATGTGACTGGAATGAACTCACCCATAAAACGCAAGCGAAGAGCAGAGTGGATTAGAATCCAAAACGCTGCCATATGCTGTTTACAAGAAACACACATGAGGAAGGAAGATACACATAGGGTGAAAGTAAGAGGGTGGAGCCAATCTTTTGGGCATCAACTGACAGAAAGTAGGCAGGAGTCGCAATCATGAATCCGACAAAGCCAAAGTAAAAATTAATCTAGTTAAAAGAGATAGGGAAGGTAATTACATCCTGATAAAAGGCAGTATAGACAGTGAGGAAATATCTGTACTCACCATGTATGCACCAAATGGCATAGCATCCAGATTTCTAAAGGAGAAACTAGAGGAGCTCAAGGACGAAATAGATAGAAAAACTATACGAGTGGGAGACCTGAACCTTCCTCTCTCTAAACTAGATAAATCAAACCAAAAAAATAAATAAGAAAGAGGTAAGAGAAGTGAATGAAATCTTAGAAAAATTAGAGTTAGTAGACATGTGGAGAAAAATAAATAGGGACAAAAAGGAATGTACCTTCTTTTCTGCAGCACATGGTACATTCACAAAAATTGACCATGTATTAGGGCATAGAAACATTGCAAACAAGTGCAAAAGAGCAGAAATAATAAATGCGACTTTCTCAGATCACAATGCAATGAAAATAACAATTAGTAAGGGAACATGGAGAGGTGAATCGGAAATTAATTGGAAATTAAACAACACGATTCTCCAAAACCAGTTAGTTAAAGAACAAATCATAGAAACAATTAATAACTTCATTGAAGAAAATCACAATAATGAGACATCCTTTCAATACCTAGGGGATGCAGCCAGAGCAGTACTCAGGGGGAAATTTATATCCTTGAGTTTATATATTAACAAAGTAAGAAGGGCAGAGGTCAATGAATTGGGCATGCAAATTAAAAAAATTTAGAAAGAGAACAAATTAAAAATCCTCAGATGAAGACTAAATTAGAGATCCTAAAGCTCAAAGGAGAAATTAATAAAATTGAAAGTCAAAGGACTATTGATTTAATAAATAAGACTAGAAGCTGGTACTTTGAAAAAATTAATAAAAGAGATGCAGTACTAGTCGGTCTAATTAAAAAAAAGAAAAGAAAAGAAATAAACCAAATTGACAGTATCCAAGATGAGAAAGGAGACCTCACCTCTAATGAAGTAGAAATTAAGGCTATCATGAAAAACTACTATGCCCAATTATATGGCAACCAATATGGCAATCTAGGTGATATGGATGAATACTTACAAAAATATAAATTGCCTAGACTAAAAGAGGAAGAAATAAATTACCTTAACAATCCCATATCAGAAAAAGAAATTGAACAAGCCATCAAAGAACTCCTAAGAACAAATCCCCAGGTCCAGATGGATTCACAAATGAATTCTATCAAACATTCAAAGAACAACTAATCCCAATATAAAACAAACTATTTGACAGAACGAGCCAAGAAGGAGTTCTGCCAAATTCCTTTAGGACACAAACATGGTAACTGATCCCAAAGCCAGGCAGGTCAAAAACAGAGAAAGAAAACCATAGGCCAATCTCCTAATGAATACAGATGCAAAAGTCTTAAATAGGATACCAGCAAAAAGACTCCAGCAAGTCATCACAAGGGTCATCCACTATGACCAGGCAGGGTTCATACCAGGAATGCAGGATGGTTCAATATTAGGAAAACCATCCACATAACTGACCGTACAAACAAGCAAACTGACAAAAATCACATGATCATCTCAATAGATGCAGAAAAAGCCTTTCGTAGAATGCAGCACCCATTCCTAGTGAAAACACTAGAAAGCATAGGAATAGAAGGGCCTTTCCTAAAAATCATAAACAGCATATAGCTAAAACCATCAGCAAGCATCATCTGCAATGGGGATAAACTAGAAGCCTTCCCATAAGATCGGGAGTAAAACAAGGATGCCCACTATCACCTCAATTATTTAACATTGTACTAGAAACACTAGCAGCTGCAATTAGAGAAGGAAAAGAAATGGAAGGTATTAAAACTGGCAATGAGGAGACCAAGCTATCACTCTTTGCGGATGATATGATGGTTTACGTAAGGAATCCTACAGAACCAACCAGAAAGTTCCTCGAAATTATCAACAGCTTTAGCAAAGTCGCAGGATACAAAATAAACCCGCATAAGTCATCAGCACTTCTATATATCTCTAAGCCATTTCAGCAGCAAGAATTAGAGAGTGAAATTCCATTTAAAGTCACCCTAGACAATATAGAATACTTAGGAATCTATGTGCCGAGACAAACACAGGAACTATATGAACACAACTACAAAACACTCTCCGCACAGCGAAAACTAGATCTAAACAACTGGAGAAACATTGATTGCTCATGGGTGGACTAGTTAACATAATAAAAAATGACAATCCTACCCAAATTAATTTACTTGTTTAGTGCCATACCCATTGAACTACCAAAAAAACTTCTTTACCGAATTAGAAAACAACCATAAATAAGTTCACTTGGAAGAACAAAAGATCAAGGATATCCAGGGAAATCCATGGGGGCAAGAAAACGCAAAGGAAGGAGGACTTGCAGTCCCAGATCTGAAACTCTACTATAAAGCAGTGGTTATCAAAACAATTTGGTACTGGCTAAGAGACAGAAAGGAGGATCAGTGGAATAGACTTGGCGTAAATGGTCTCAGCAAGACAGTTTATGACAAAGCCAAAGACCCCAGCTTTTGGGACAAAGATCCATTATTTGATAAAAACTGCTGGGAAAATTGGAAGACAGTGTGGGAGAGATTAGGTTTGGATCAACCCCTCACACCCTACACCAAGATGAATTCAGAATGGGTGAATGACTTGAACATAAAGAAGGCAACTATAAGTAAATCAGGTGAACGCAGACTAGTATACACGTCAGACCTTTGGGAAGGGAAAGATTTGAAAACCAAGCAAGACTTAGAAAGAGTCACAAAATGTAAAATAAATACTTTTGACTACATCAAATTAAAAAGTTTTTGCACAAACAAAACCAACGTAACTAAAATCAGAAGGGAAGCAACAAACCGGGAAACAATCTTCATAAAAACCTCTGACAAAGGTTTAATTACTCAAATTTACAAAGAGCTAAGTCAATTGTCCAAAAAATCAAGCCATTCTCCACTTGATAAATGGGCAAGGGACACGAACAGGCAGTTCGCAGCCAAAGAAATTAAAACTATTAATAAGCACATGAAAAAATGTTCTACATCTCTCATAATCAGAGAGATGCAAATCAAAACAACTCTGAGGTATCACCTCACACCTAGCAGATTGGCTAACATGACAGCTATGGAAAGTAGTGAATGCTGGCGGGGATGTGGCAAAGTAGGGACACTAATTCATTGCTGGTGGAGTTGTGAATTGATCCAACCATTCTGGAGGACAATTTGGAACTATGCCCAAAGGGCGATAAAAGACTGTCTGCCCTTTGATCCAGCCATAGCACTGCTGGGTTTGTACCCCAACAGGGATAATAAGGAAAAAGACTTGTGCAAGAATATTCATTAGCTGCGCTCTTCGTGGTGGCCAAAAATTGGAAAACGAGGGCATGCCCTTCAATAGGGGAATGGCTGATCAAATTGTGGTATATGTTGGTGATGGAATACTATTGTGCTCAAAGGAATAATAAAGTGGAGGAATTCCATGGAGACTGGAACAACCTCCAGGAAGTGATGCAGAGCGAGAGGAGCAGAACCAGGAGAACATTGTACACAGAGACTGATACACCGTGGTACAATCGAAGGTAATGGACTTCTCCATTGGTGTCAATGCAGTGTCCCTGAACAATCTGCAGGGATCTAAAAAACACTATCCACAAGCAGAGGATGAACTCTGGGAGTAAAAACGCTGATGAAAAGCAACTGCTTGACTGCAGGGGTGGAGGGATACGACTGAGGAGAGACTCTAAATGAACACTCTAATGCAGATACCATCAACATGGAAATGGGTTCGAATCAAGAACACATGTGATACCCAGTGAAAGTGCGCGGCGGCTATGGGAGAGGTGGGGGGAGGGGGTTGAGGGGGGAGCGAAGAAAAGAAAATGATCTTTGTTTCCAATGAATAATGTTTGGAAATGACCAAATAAAATAAATGAATAAATGAATAAATGAATAAATAAATGAAGTAAGTAAGTAAGTAAAAAAAATGAAAAGAAATAATGCCCGCCCCCTCTATCCCCACCCTCCCTCCCCTTCTTGTGATCCTGGGGCATTGGGACCTAGGCGTGGAGTTGCAGAATCAGTGGGCAAGCACAATTTTAGAGCCCTTTAGAGCCCATTCTGTAAAAATGAATTTTGATGACTTATGGAAATGAAACGTTAGATCGAAAAACGGCTCCAATATAGGCTCAAAACTTTTCAACTTGCCAATCAGGTTCAAACTCTTTGGATACTTTTGATAGAGGTCATCAAAAGTATCCTCGGTGATGAAGTGAAGGTCAAATGTGAGCTTCCCTTCGGGGCTGGCTCAAGGATGCTAAGGAGCCTCTTTTTATAAACATAAAATATTTCTTGAAAGACATCAGGATGAATCAAGGATTTCTAATGGGAATGGATTCTAAATGAACCCAAATGGACTCCCAGTTTCCCCAAGGACGGCTTCTCCTGTGTTTCACCGGCTACCCTAATCCTCTCTGATTTGACTAACCCAAATTTATACTATCTAAATAAAACCTACTGCTATTATCTTTCGAAATCTTAACCTCCCCTTCAGATGATGAAATAGCAAAGGCTACCTGGTTGAGTCAAGAAGCAAGTTAGGACTCTGAGTCCAAACCAAAGGCCAAGTTTTTCTTTGGTTTTCTCAGAGTTAAAGAATCTACAAAACCCACAATAGATATTCAGTAATAGTGTTTCCCCAGTTGGGAAAGGAAAACACCGAGCTCCTTCAGGTCTTTTCCTCAGTCAGACAGAGGGGTGGGGGGGAGGCAATGATGCTACCTCCTCCAGTCCTGAGAGAGAGTCTCTGAGAGTGCATATCTCTGCCAACTTCCAGAGAGAGTAATTGACACAGAAAATGGTTATACCTGTCAGCAGTTGAAATGTACACTCTCTCTCAGCTCTGCTTCCAACTCCAGTTCTTTTCTCAAGCCAGCCACTTTACTTCTTATCCCTAAACTAATAAAACAGTACTTATTTTCTAATATCACCCTTACAATTCCCAAAATTGGTCTCCAGATCTCTGCTCCTATTTTTTTTTAGGTTATTTTTTTCTTTGTTTGTTTTTCCTTTTCCACTGGTAGCTCTGTGGTCCATCCTTTTCCCGTTGCAGTCCTTGGTGTCACTCTCGCTGGTCCTGGAGCTTTTCACTGAGGAATTCTGCACAGGATGGATCCTCTCCCTGAATGGAGCCCAGAGCCTAGGCAAAGTGGGAATGGCATGAGCTCCCTCAGGGATGAGGGCTCAGTGGACAGATGGTGAGAGGGCTGGGCTCATTCTCCTCCTGCATCAGGCCAAGGGAGAAGAAAGGCCTGAGAGGACCTTGGAAGGTGACCGGGGGAAAGGCGTAGATCAGGCAGCCCTGGGTCACATTGTAAAATGACAGGTGTCCCCGCTTCGTATTGGAGGAAAATGCCCAGCCTGTGCAGGGGTCCCTGTATCCTCAAGGTCTTCCATGGTGTGAGAGATCCACAGTTCAAATTGTTCTCCCATGTTGAGGCAAGAGAGGGAGAGCACATCCCCATGGATGCTGCCCTGGTTGTTTCCTGGCCCTGTACAGATGCCCACTTCCCACTCTGTCTTGCTTCCTACCTCCACCTCCCAATAATGGCTCCCTGAGGTGAAGCTCTGAGCACCCAGCACACAAAGAAGACGCTCCACCTCTTCTTGCTGGTTGTCCAGAAGGTCCCACCAACGGCTAGCAAGCCTCACGCTCTTCAGATCTGCAGAGATGCTGAGATTGGAATGGGCTGTTCCCGGATCCAGAATGATGTGGCTCTGGAAGGCCAGTAGGAGCTCCCTCATTCCAGTGGTTCCACACAGAGTCCAGCGTAGGGCAGCAGGCTCTGGACAACCGAAGCAGCAGCTCCCAACTCCTTTCCAAAGTGCTCCTCCCAGCCAGGAGCATCTCCACCAGGGGCTGCTCCAAAGTCTTGTCGAGCTCCTCAATCAGCTTCCTGAGGCTTTGGACATACTTGGAGATTCTGGCCTCACTGGTCCATAATCTCTTCACATTCCTTCTCTTTTCCTTGTCCAGGAGATCCTGTTGTTGGTCCTCTGTCCACACAAGGTGGGTCTTGATATATTCTGGCAAGATGACCCGCTTCAGAGTGGCAGCCTCCCTCCGGCACCTCAGCCTCCTTTCTCTCTCCTGCTCCAGCAACATGTGAGCCTCCCTCGCCTTGGCCCAGGCCTGGCCAAGGGCTTCCTGCAGCTGTGCCTTGCAGGTCTCCGCAGACTCTTCCAGGGGATACACACGATGACCTTCGTGTTCTTGAGGGAGTAAGCACGAGACACAGAGTGGGGCTGAAATCATCTTCACAGAACAGCTTCTGAACGGCTTGTGTTGGCCACACCTGGCCTGGCCACCCACATCTCTGGGAAGTCTCAGCTGCCTGCTGATGCTGGAGGCCAGGGCCTCCAGGACCTGGGTGGGCTCTAAGGCTCTGGGCTGACTGCTGCCCTGCACAGTGGGCATGTCCATGGGACTTGGGCTTCCTGCCAGCTCCGAAGAACACACTCTCTGCAGAAGCTATGCCCGCAGTCAAGGGTCACTGGCTGGGTGAAGAGTCCAAACAGATAGAACAGGTCAGTTCTGACCTGACCTTCTCAGTCATCTCACTGACATCCATCTCTCTGAGACTTGATATCTCTCTGTCTTGCAAGGCTCTCTCTCTCTCTCTCTCTCTCTCTGTCTTTTTCTGACTCTGTCTCTCTCTCGTTTTCTCTCTCTCTCTTTCTTTCTCTCTCTCTCTCTCTCTCTCTCTCTCTTTCTCTCTCTCTTCTCTCTCTCTCTCTCTCTCTCTCTCTCTCTCTCTCTCTCTCTCTCTCTCTCTCTCTCTCTCTCTCTCTCTCTCTCTCTCTCTCTCTCTCTCTCTCTCTCTCTCTCTCTCTCTCTCTCTCCAGAGGCTCCAACTCCTAAGAGAGCAGCTCTCAGGTGAGTAGGACCTTGGTCTGCATTCTTTTTTATTGCCCCCTGGGCACTGCCCCTGAGTTCACACCAAAGGGGCCTGACACCTGGGTTCACACCAAGAGGGCCTTGTTGTCACCTGGTTCATATCAAAGTGGGCGTGGCACCTGGGTTCACACCAAGAGGATCTTTGACACCTGGGTTCACACCTTTGGTCCCCTGGTGCCCAGTTGGTGTGAGGGCTGCATTCCCAGGAGTCTGAGAGGGCCTGGCACCTGCTAGTCCCCCACCACCACTCCCATCCCCACCCCCAACCCAGGCATTGGGTGTCTACCTTACTTCCTTTCTCTAGGTCTACAACCAAGAATCAACTACCCAGCAAAACTGACGATACTCTTACAGGGGAAAGTATGGTCATTCGACAAAATAGAAGAATTTCAAGATTTTCTAAACAAAAGACCAGACCTGAACAGAAAATTGGATGTACAAGCACAGAACTCAAGAGAATCATCGAAAGATAATTAAAAAAGAAAAAACAAAACAAAACAAAAAGAAGTCTTTTTAAGAGACTCAATAAGTTAAAATGATACGTATCCCTATAAGAAAAGAGGTCATTGGTAACTCTGAAAAACTGTTGTTATTACCTGGGCAGCAAAAAGAATTACACTTAGAGGGAACTGTGACAAACCCTATAGGACGAAAGGACGTGACACAAATAGGTATATAGATATATGCATGCAAGAATACATACACATGAGCATGCATATATACATACACACACACTCATATATATATATATATACATGTATATATATATATAATTAGAGCTTAAAAATAGGTCAATATTTAAAGAAATGGGAAAAAGAAACAAATGGGGGTGAATTTCTACATCATAAAGAAGCTCATGGTGGGAGGGGGGAGAACATCAATATACTGCAAGGGTAAAGTGGTCGGAGACAGGAAATACTCAACTTTTACGTGCTTTGAAATTGACTCAAAGAGGGAAAAACCATCCAATTCACTGGGGGCAGAGCATAGATTTGCGCCCAATAGGGGATCAGAAGGGTAACAAACGGTCTGGTGGGGAGGGAAGTAGTACAAGAGAGGGAGGGGTGGGGGGTTAATTTTAGAAAGACTACAGGGGAAAAAGGGGGGATAAGAAGGGAGGGGGGTAGAAAGGGAAGTAAAATAAGGGTGGGAACAAGGGGGACTGTTTAAAAGCAAAAAGTTGGTGTAGAAGGAAATAGTGAGAGAAGAAAAGGCCGCAACAGGAGCAGAAATCAATATGCCGGGAAATACACAGCTAGTAATCATAACTCTGAATGTGACTGGAATGAACTCACCCATAAAACGCAAGCGAAGAGCAGAGTGGATTAGAATCCAAAACCCTGCCATATGCTGTTTACAAGAAACACACATGAGGAAGGAAGATACACATAGGGTGAAAGTAAGAGGGTGGAGCCAAATCTTTTGGGCATCAACTGACAGAAAGTAGGCAGGAGTCGCAATCATGAAATCCGACAAAGCCAAAGTAAAAATTAATCTAGTTAAAAGAGATAGGGAAGGTAATTACATCCTGATAAAAGGCAGTATAGACAGTGAGGAAATATCTGTACTCACCATGTATGCACCAAATGGCATAGCATCCAGATTTCTAAAGGAGAAACTAGAGGAGCTCAAGGACGAAATAGATAGAAAAACTATACGAGTGGGAGACCTGAACCTTCCTCTCTCTAAACTAGATAAATCAAACCAAAAAAATAAATAAGAAAGAGGTAAGAGAAGTGAATGAAATCTTAGAAAAATTAGAGTTAGTAGACATGTGGAGAAAAATAAATAGGGACAAAAAGGAATGTACCTTCTTTTCTGCAGCACATGGTACATTCACAAAAATTGACCATGTATTAGGGCATAGAAACATTGCAAACAAGTGCAAAAGAGCAGAAATAATAAATGCGACTTTCTCAGATCACAATGCAATGAAAATAACAATTAGTAAGGGAACATGGAGAGGTGAATCGGAAATTAATTGGAAATTAAACAACACGATTCTCCAAAACCAGTTAGTTAAAGAACAAATCATAGAAACAATTAATAACTTCATTGAAGAAAATCACAATAATGAGACATCCTTTCAATACCTAGGGGATGCAGCCAGAGCAGTACTCAGGGGGAAATTTATATCCTTGAGTTTATATATTAACAAAGTAAGAAGGGCAGAGGTCAATGAATTGGGCATGCAAATTAAAAAAATTTAGAAAGAGAACAAATTAAAAATCCTCAGATGAAGACTAAATTAGAGATCCTAAAGCTCAAAGGAGAAATTAATAAAATTGAAAGTCAAAGGACTATTGATTTAATAAATAAGACTAGAAGCTGGTACTTTGAAAAAATTAATAAAAGAGATGCAGTACTAGTCGGTCTAATTAAAAAAAAGAAAAGAAAAGAAATAAACCAAATTGACAGTATCCAAGATGAGAAAGGAGACCTCACCTCTAATGAAGTAGAAATTAAGGCTATCATGAAAAACTACTATGCCCAATTATATGGCAACCAATATGGCAATCTAGGTGATATGGATGAATACTTACAAAAATATAAATTGCCTAGACTAAAAGAGGAAGAAATAAATTACCTTAACAATCCCATATCAGAAAAAGAAATTGAACAAGCCATCAAAGAACTCCCTAAGAACAAATCCCCAGGTCCAGATGGATTCACAAATGAATTCTATCAAACATTCAAAGAACAACTAATCCCAATATAAAACAAACTATTTGACAGAACGAGCCAAGAAGGAGTTCTGCCAAATTCCTTTTAGGACACAAACATGGTACTGATCCCAAAGCCAGGCAGGTCAAAAACAGAGAAAGAAAACCATAGGCCAATCTCCCTAATGAATACAGATGCAAAAGTCTTAAATAGGATACCAGCAAAAAGACTCCAGCAAGTCATCACAAGGGTCATCCACTATGACCAGGCAGGGTTCATACCAGGAATGCAGGATGGTTCAATATTAGGAAAACCATCCACATAACTGACCGTACAAACAAGCAAACTGACAAAAATCACATGATCATCTCAATAGATGCAGAAAAAGCCTTTCGTAGAATGCAGCACCCATTCCTAGTGAAAACACTAGAAAGCATAGGAATAGAAGGGCCTTTCCTAAAAATCATAAACAGCATATAGCTAAAACCATCAGCAAGCATCATCTGCAATGGGGATAAACTAGAAGCCTTCCCAATAAGATCGGGAGTAAAACAAGGATGCCCACTATCACCTCAATTATTTAACATTGTACTAGAAACACTAGCAGCTGCAATTAGAGAAGGAAAAGAAATGGAAGGTATTAAAACTGGCAATGAGGAGACCAAGCTATCACTCTTTGCGGATGATATGATGGTTTACGTAAGGAATCCTACAGAACCAACCAGAAAGTTCCTCGAAATTATCAACAGCTTTAGCAAAGTCGCAGGATACAAAATAAACCCGCATAAGTCATCAGCACTTCTATATATCTCTAAGCCATTTCAGCAGCAAGAATTAGAGAGTGAAATTCCATTTAAAGTCACCCTAGACAATATAGAATACTTAGGAATCTATGTGCCGAGACAAACACAGGAACTATATGAACACAACTACAAAACACTCTCCGCACAGCGAAAACTAGATCTAAACAACTGGAGAAACATTGATTGCTCATGGGTGGGACTAGTTAACATAATAAAAAATGACAATCCTACCCAAATTAATTTACTTGTTTAGTGCCATACCCATTGAACTACCAAAAAACTTCTTTACCGAATTAGAAAACAACCATAAATAAGTTCACTTGGAAGAACAAAAGATCAAGGATATCCAGGGAAATCATGGGGGCAAGAAAACGCAAAGGAAGGAGGACTTGCAGTCCCAGATCTGAAACTCTACTATAAAGCAGTGGTTATCAAAACAATTTGGTACTGGCTAAGAGACAGAAAGGAGGATCAGTGGAATAGACTTGGCGTAAATGGTCTCAGCAAGACAGTTTATGACAAAGCCAAAGACCCCAGCTTTTGGGACAAAGATCCATTATTTGATAAAAACTGCTGGGAAAATTGGAAGACAGTGTGGGAGAGATTAGGTTTGGATCAACCCCTCACACCCTACACCAAGATGAATTCAGAATGGGTGAATGACTTGAACATAAAGAAGGCAACTATAAGTAAATCAGGTGAACGCAGACTAGTATACACGTCAGACCTTTGGGAAGGGAAAGATTTGAAAACCAAGCAAGACTTAGAAAGAGTCACAAAATGTAAAATAAATACTTTTGACTACATCAAATTAAAAAGTTTTTGCACAAACAAAACCAACGTAACTAAAATCAGAAGGGAAGCAACAAACCGGGAAACAATCTTCATAAAAACCTCTGACAAAGGTTTAATTACTCAAATTTACAAAGAGCTAAGTCAATTGTCCAAAAAATCAAGCCATTCTCCACTTGATAAATGGGCAAGGGACACGAACAGGCAGTTCGCAGCAAAAGAAATTAAAACTATTAATAAGCACATGAAAAAATGTTCTACATCTCTCATAATCAGAGAGATGCAAATCAAAACAACTCTGAGGTATCACCTCACACCTAGCAGATTGGCTAACATGACAGCTATGGAAAGTAGTGAATGCTGGCGGGGATGTGGCAAAGTAGGGACACTAATTCATTGCTGGTGGAGTTGTGAATTGATCCAACCATTCTGGAGGACAATTTGGAACTATGCCCAAAGGGCGATAAAAGACTGTCTGCCCTTTGATCCAGCCATAGCACTGCTGGGTTTGTACCCCAACAGGGATAATAAGGAAAAAGACTTGTGCAAGAATATTCATTAGCTGCGCTCTTCGTGGTGGCCAAAAATTGGAAAACGAGGGCATGCCCTTCAATTGGGGAATGGCTGAACAAATTGTGGTATATGTTGGTGATGGAATACTATTGTGCTCAAAAGAATAATAAAGTGGAGGAATTCCATGGAGACTGGAACACCCTCCAGGAAGTGATGCAGAGCGAGAGGAGCAGAACCAGGAGAACATTGTACACAGAGACTGATACACCGTGGTACAATCGAAGGTAATGGACTTCTCCATTGGTGTCAATGCAGTGTCCCTGAACAATCTGCAGGGATCTAAAAAACACTATCCACAAGCAGAGGATGAACTCTGGGAGTAAAAACGCTGATGAAAAGCAACTGCTTGACTGCAGGGGTGGAGGGGATACGACTGAGGAGAGACTCTAAATGAACACTCTAATGCAGATACCATCAACATGGAAATGGGTTCGAATCAAGAACACATGTGATACCCAGTGAAAGTGCGCGGCGGCTATGGGAGAGGTGGGGGGAGGGGGTTGAGGGGGGAGCGAAGAAAAGAAAATGATCTTTGTTTCCAATGAATAATGTTTGGAAATGACCAAATAAAATAAATGAATAAATGAATAAATGAATAAATAAATGAAGTAAGTAAGTAAGTAAAAAAAATGAAAAGAAATAATGCCCGCCCCCTCTATCCCCACCCTCCCTCCCCTTCTTGTGATCCCTGGGGCATTGGGACCTAGGCGTGGAGTTGCAGAATCAGTGGGCAAGCACAATTTTAGAGCCCTTTAGAGCCCATTCTGTAAAAATGAATTTTGATGACTTATGGAAATGAAACGTTTAGATCGAAAAACGGCTCCAATATAGGCTCAAAACTTTTCAACTTGCCAATCAGGTTCAAACTCTTTGGATACTTTTGATAGAGGTCATCAAAAGTATCCTCGGTGATGAAGTGAAGGTCAAATGTGAGCTTCCCTTCGGGGGCTGGCTCAAGGATGCTAAGGAGCCTCTTATTATAAACATAAAATATTTCTTGAAAGACATCAGGATGAATCAAGGATTTCTAATGGGAATGGATTCTAAATGAACCCAAATGGACTCCCAGTTTCCCCAAGGAACGGCTTCTCCTGTGTTTCACCGGCTACCCTAATCCTCTCTGATTTGACTAACCCAAATTTATACTATCTAAATAAAACCTACTGCTATTATCTTTCGAAATCTTAACCTCCCCTTCAGATGATGAAATAGCAAAGGCTACCTGGTTGAGTCAAGAAGCAAGTTAGGACTCTGAGTCCAAACCAAAGGCCAAGTTTTTCTTTGGTTTTCTCAGAGTTAAAGAATCTACAAAACCCACAATAGATATTCAGTAATAGTGTTTCCCCAGTTGGGAAAGGAAAACACCGAGCTCCTTCAGGTCTTTTCCCTCAGTCAGACAGAGGGGTGGGGGGGAGGCAATGATGCTACCTCCTCCAGTCCTGAGAGAGAGTCTCTGAGAGTGCATATCTCTGCCAACTTCCAGAGAGAGTAATTGACACAGAAAAATGGTTATACCTGTCAGCAGTTGAAATGTACACTCTCTCTCAGCTCTGCTTCCAACTCCAGTTCTTTTCTCAAGCCAGCCACTTTACTTCTTATCCCTAAACTAATAAAACAGTACTTATTTTCTAATATCACCCTTACAATTCCCAAAATTGGTCTCCAGATCTCTGCTCCTATTTTTTTTTAGGTTATTTTTTTCTTTGTTTGTTTTTCCTTTTCCACTGGTAGCTCTGTGGTCCATCCTTTTCCCGTTGCAGTCCCTTGGTGTCACTCTCGCTGGTCCTGGAGCTTTTCACTGAGGAATTCTGCACAGGATGGATCCTCTCCCTGAATGGAGCCCCAGAGCCTAGGCAAAGTGGAATGGCATGAGCTCCCTCAGGGATGAGGGCTCAGTGGACAGATGGTGAGAGGGCTGGGCTCATTCTCCTCCTGCATCAGGCCAAGGGAGAAGAAAGGCCTGAGAGGACCTTGGAAGGTGACCGGGGGAAAGGCGTAGATCAGGCAGCCCTGGGTCACATTGAAAAATGACAGGTGTCCCGCTTCGTATTGGAGGAAAATGCCCAGCCTGTGCAGGGGTCCTGTATCCTCAAGGTCTTCCATGGTGTGAGAGATCCACAGTTCAAATTGTTCTCCCATGTTGAGGCAAGAGAGGGAGAGCACATCCCCATGGATGCTGCCCTGGTTGTTTCCTGGCCCTGTACAGATGCCCACTTCCCACTCTGTCTTGCTTCCTACCTCCACCTCCCAATAATGGCTCCCTGAGGTGAAGCTCTGAGCACCCAGCACACAAAGAAGACGCTCCACCTCTTCTTGCTGGTTGTCCAGAAGGTCCCACCAACGGCTAGCAAGCCTCACGCTCTTCAGATCTGCAGAGATGCTGAGATTGGAATGGGCTGTTCCCGGATCCAGAATGATGTGGCTCTGGAAGGCCAGTAGGAGCTCCCTCATTCCAGTGGTTCCACACAGAGTCCAGCGTAGGGCAGCAGGCTCTGGACACCGAAGCAGCAGCTCCCAACTCCTTTCCAAAGTGCTCCTCCCAGCCAGGAGCATCTCCACCAGGGGCTCCTCAATCAGCTTCCTGAGGCTTTGGACATACTTGGAGATTCTGGCCTCACTGGTCCATAATCTCTTCACATTCCTTCTCTTTTCCTTGTCCAGGAGATCCTGTTGTTGGTCCTCTGTCCACACAAGGTGGGTCTTGATATATTCTGGCAAGATGACCCGCTTCAGAGTGGCAGCCTCCCTCCGGCACCTCAGCCTCCTTTCTCTCTCCTGCTCCAGCAACATGTGAGCCTCCCTCGCCTTGGCCCAGGCCTGGCCAAGGGCTTCCTGCAGCTGTGCCTTGCAGGTCTCCGCAGACTCTTCCAGGGGATACACACGATGACCTTCGTGTTCTTGAGGGAGTAAGCACGAGACACAGAGTGGGCTGAAATCATCTTCACAGAACAGCTTCTGAACGGCTTGGTGTTGGCCACACCTGGCCTGGCCACCCACATCTCTGGGAAGTCTCAGCTGCCTGCTGATGCTGGAGGCCAGGGCCTCCAGGACCTGGGTGGGCTCTAAGGCTCTGGGCTGACTGCTTGCCCTGCACAGTGGGCATGTCCATGGGACTTGGGCTTCCTGCCAGCTCCGAAGAACACACTCTCTGCAGAAGCTATGCCCGCAGTCAAGGGTCACTGGCTGGGTGAAGAGGTCCAAACAGATAGAACAGGTCAGTTCTGACCTGACCTTCTCAGTCATCTCACTGACATCCATCTCTCTGAGACTTGATATCTCTCTGTCTTGCAAGGCTCTCTCTCTCTCTCTCTCTCTCTCTCTCTCTCTCTCTCTCACTCTCTCTCTCTGTCTTTTTCTGACTCTGTCACTCTCTCGTTCTCTCTCTCTCTCTCTTTCTCTCTCTCTCTCTCTCTCTCTCTCTCTCTCACTCTCTCTCTCTCTGTCTTTTTCTGACTCTGTCACTCTCTCGTTCTCTCTCTCTCTCTCTCTCTCTCTCTCTCTCTCTGTCTTTTTCTGACTCTGTCTCTCTCTCTCTCTCTCTCTCTCTCTCTCTCTCTCTCTCTCTCTCTCTCTCTCTCTCCAGAGGCTCCAACTCCTAAGAGAGCAGCTCTCAGGTGAGTAGGACCTTGGTCTGCATTCTTTTTTATTGCCCCCTGGGCACTGCCCCTGAGTTCACACCAAAGGGGCCTGACACCTGGGTTCACACCAAGAGGGCCTTGTTGTCACCTGGTTCATATCAAAGTGGGCGTGGCACCTGGGTTCACACCAAGAGGATCTTTGACACCTGGGTTCACACCTTTGGTCCCCTGGTGCCCAGTTGGTGTGAGGGCTGCATTCCCAGGAGTCTGAGAGGGCCTGGCACCTGCTAGTCCCCCACCACCACTCCCATCCCCACCCCCAACCCAGGCATTGGGTGTCTACCTTACTTCCTTTCTCTAGGTCTACAACCAAGAATCAACTACCCAGCAAAACTGACGATACTCTTACAGGGGAAAGTATGGTCATTCAACAAAATAGAAGAATTTCAAGATTTTCTAAACAAAAGACCAGACCTGAACAGAAAATTGGATGTACAAGCACAGAACTCAAGAGAATCATCGAATGATAATTAAAAAAGAAAAAACAAAACAAAACAAAAAGAATTCTTTTTAAGAGACTCAATAAGTTAAAATGATACGTATCCCTATAAGAAAAGAGGTCATTGGTAACTCTGAAAAACTGTTGTTATTACCTGGGCAGCAAAAAGAATTACACTCAGAGGGAACTGTGACAAACCCTATAGGACGAAAGGACGTGACACAAATAGGTATATAGATATATGCATGCAAGAATACATACACATGAGCATGCATATATACATACACACACACTCATATATATATATATATATACATGTATATATATATATATATATATAATTAGAGCTTAAAAATAGGTCAATATTTAAAGAAATGGGAAAAAGAAACAAATGGGGGTGAATTTCTACATCATAAAGAAGCTCATGGTGGGAGGGGGGAGAACATCAATATACTGCAAGGGTAAAGTGGTCGGAGACAGGAAATACTCAACTTTTACGTGCTTTGAAATTGACTCAAAGAGGGAAAAACCATCCAATTCACTGGGGGCAGAGCATAGATTTGCGCCCAATAGGGGAGCAGAAGGGTAACAAACGGTCTGGTGGGGAGGGGAGTAGTACAAGAGAGGGAGGGGTGGGGGGTTAATTTTAGAAAGACTACAGGGGAAAAAGGGGGGGATAAGAAGGGAGGGGGGTAGAAAGGGAAGTAAAATAAGGGTGGGAACAAGGGGGACTGTTTAAAAGCAAAAGTTGGTGTAGAAGGAAATAGTGAGAGAAGAAAAGGCCACAACAGGAGCAGAAATCAATATGCCGGGAAATACACAGCTAGTAATCATAACTCTGAATGTGACTGGAATGAACTCACCCATAAAACGCAAGCGAAGAGCAGAGTGGATTAGAATCCAAAACCCTGCCATATGCTGTCTACAAGAAACACACATGAGGAAGGTAGATACACATAGGGTGAAAGTAAGAGGGTGGAGCCAAATCTTTTGGGCATCAACTGACAGAAAGTAGGCAGGAGTCGCAATCATGAAATCCGACAAAGCCAAAGTAAAAATTAATCTAGTTAAAAGAGATAGGGAAGGTAATTACATCCTGATAAAAGGCAGTATAGACAGTGAGGAAATATCTGTACTCACCATGTATGCACCAAATGGCATAGCATCCAGATTTCTAAAGGAGAAACTAGAGGAGCTCAAGGACGAAATAGATAGAAAAACTATACGAGTGGGAGACCTGAACCTTCCTCTCTCTAAACTAGATAAATCAAACCAAAAAAATAAATAAGAAAGAGGTAAGAGAAGTGAATGAAATCTTAGAAAAATTAGAGTTAGTAGACATGTGGAGAAAAATAAATAGGGACAAAAAGGAATGTACCTTCTTCTCTGCAGCACATGGTACATTCACAAAAATTGACCATGTATTAGGGCATAGAAACATTGCAAACAAGTGCAAAAGAGCAGAAATAATAAATGCGACTTTCTCAGATCACAATGCAATGAAAATAACAATTAGTAAGGGAACATGGAGAGGTGAATCGGAAATTAATTGGAAATTAAACAACACGATTCTCCAAAACCAGTTAGTTAAAGAACAAATCATAGAAACAATTAATAACTTCGTTGAAGAAAATCACAATGATGAGACATCCTTTCAATACCTAGGGGATGCAGCCAGAGCAGTACTCAGGGGGAAATTTATATCCTTGAGTTTATATATTAACAAAGTAAGAAGGGCAGAGGTCAATGAATTGGGCATGCAAATTAAAAAAATTTAGAAAGAGAACAAATTAAAAATCCTCAGATGAAGACTAAATTAGAGATCCTAAAGCTCAAAGGAGAAATTAATAAAATTGAAAGTCAAAGGACTAATGATTTAATAAATAAGACTAGAAGCTGGTACTTTGAAAAAATTAATAAAAGAGACGCAGTACTAGTCGGTCTAATTAAAAAAAAAAGAAAAGAAAAGAAATAAACCAAATTGACAGTATCCAAGATGAGAAAGGAGACCTCACCTCTAATGAAGTAGAAATTAAGGCTATCATGAAAAACTACTATGCCCAATTATATGGCAACCAATATGGCAATCTAGGTGATATGGATGAATACTTACAAAAATATGAATTGCCTAGACTAAAATAGGAAGAAATAAATTACCTTAACAATCCCATATCAGAAAAAGAAATTGAACAAGCCATCAAAGAACTCCCTAAGAACAAATCCCCAGGTCCAGATGGATTCACAAATGAATTCTATCAAACATTCAAAGAACAACTAATCCCAATATAAAACAAACTATTTGACAGAACGAGCTAAGAAGGAGTTCTGCCAAATTCCTTTTACGACACAAACATGGTACTGATCCCAAAGCCAGGCAGGTCAAAAACAGAGAAAGAAAACCATAGGCCAATCTCCCTAATGAATATAGATGCAAAAGTCTTAAATAGGATACCAGCAAAAAGACTCCAGCAAGTCATCACAAGGGTCATCCACTATGACCAGGCAGGGTTCATACCAGGAATGCAAGGTTGGTTCAATATTAGGAAAACCATCCACATAACTGACCGTACAAACAAGCAAACTGACAAAAATCACATGATCATCTCAATAGATGCAGAAAAAGCCTTTCGTAGAATGCAGCACCCATTCCTAGTGAAAACACTAGAAAGCATAGGAATAGAAGGGCCTTTCCTAAAAATCATAAACAGCATATAGCTAAAACCATCAGCAAGCATCATCTGCAATGGGGATAAACTAGAAGCCTTCCCAATAAGATCGGGAGTAAAACAAGGATGCCCACTATCACCTCAATTATTTAACATTGTACTAGAAACACTAGCAGCTGCAATTAGAGAAGGAAAAGAAATGGAAGGTATTAAAACTGGCAACGAGGAGACCAAGCTATCACTCTTTGCAGATGATATGATGGTTTACGTAAGGAATCCTAGAGAACCAACCAGAAAGTTCCTCGAAATTATCAACAGCTTTAGCAAAGTCGCAGGATACAAAATAAACCCGCATAAGTCATCAGCACTTCTATATATCTCTAAGCCATTTCAGCAGCAAGAATTAGAGAGTGAAATTCCATTTAAAGTCACCCTAGACAATATAGAATACTTAGGAATCTATGTGCCGAGACAAACACAGGAACTATATGAACACAACTACAAAACACTCTCCGCACAGCGAAAACTAGATCTAAACAACTGGAAAAACATTGATTGCTCATGGGTGGGACGAGCTAACATAATAAAAAATGACAATCCTACCCAAATTAATTTACTTGATTAGTGCCATACCCATTGAACTACCAAAAAACTTCTTTGCCGAATTAGAAAACAACCATAAATAAGTTCACTTGGAAGAACAAAAGATCAAGGATATCCAGGGAAATCATGGGGGCAAAAAAACGCAAAGGAAGGAGGACTTGCAGTCCCAGATCTGAAACTCTACTATAAAGCAGTGGTTATCAAAACAATTTGGTACTGGCTAAGAGACAGAAAGGAGGATCAGTGGAATAGACTTGGCGTAAATGGTCTCAGCAAGACAGTTTATGACAAAGCCAAAGACCCCAGCTTTTGGGACAAAGATCCATTATTTGATAAAAACTGCTGGGAAAATTGGAAGACAGTGTGGGAGAGATTAGGTTTGGATCAACCCCTCACACCCTACACCAAGATGAATTCAGAATGGGTGAATGACTTGAACATAAAGAAGGCAACTATAAGTAAATCAGGTGAACGCAGACTAGTATACACGTCAGACCTTTGGGAAGGGAAAGATTTGAAAACCAAGCAAGACTTAGAAAGAGTCACAAAATGTAAAATAAATACTTTTGACTACATCAAATTAAAAAGTTTTTGCACAAACAAAACCAACGTAACTAAAATCAGAAGGGAAGCAACAAACCGGGAAACAATCTTCATAAAAACCTCTGACAGGTTTAATTACTCAAATTTACAAAGAGCTAAGTCAATTGTCCAAAAAATCAAGCCATTCTCCACTTGATAAATGGGCAAGGGACACGAACAGGCAGTTCGCAGCCAAAGAAATTAAAACTATTATTAAGCACATGAAAAAATGTTCTACATCTCTCATAATCAGAGAGATGCAAATCAAAACAACTCTGAGGTATCACCTCACACCTAGCAGATTGGCTAACATGACAGCTATGGAAAGTAGTGAATGCTGGCGGGGATGTGGCAAAGTAGGGACACTAATTCATTGCTGGTGGAGTTGTGAATTGATCCAACCATTCTGGAGGACAATTTGAAACTATGCCCAAAGGGCGATAAAAGACTGTCTGCCCTTTGATCCAGCCATAGCACTGCTGGGTTTGTACCCCAACAGGGATAATAAGGAAAAAGACTTGTGCAAGAATATTCATTAGCTGCGCTCTTCGTGGTGGCCAAAAATTGGAAAACGAGGGCATGCCCTTCAATTGGGGAATGGCTGAACAAATTGTGGTATATGTTGGTGATGGAATACTATTGTGCTCAAAGGAATAATAAAGTGGAGGAATTCCATGGAGACTGGAACAACCTCCAGGAAGTGATGCAGAGCGAGAGGAGCAGAACCAGGAGAACATTGTACACAGAGACTGATACACCGTGGTACAATCGAAGGTAATGGACTTCTCCATTGGTGTCAATGCAGTGTCCCTGAACAATCTGCAGGGATCTAAAAAACACTATCCACAAGCAGAGGATGAACTCTGGGAGTAAAAACGCTGATGAAAAGCAACTGCTTGACTGCAGGGGTGGAGGGGATACGACTGAGGAGAGACTCTAAATGAACACTCTAATGCAGATACCATCAACATGGAAATGGGTTCGAATCAAGAACACATGTGATACCCAGTGAAAGCGCGCGGCGGCTATGGGAGAGGTGGGGGGAGGGGGTTGAGGGGGGAGCGAAGAAAAGAAAATGATCTTTGTTTCCAATGAATAATGTTTGGAAATGACCAAATAAAATAAATGAATAAATGAATAAATGAATAAATAAATAAAGTAAGTAAGTAAGTAAAAAAAAATGAAAAGAAATAATGCCCGCCCCCTCTATCCCCACCCTCCCTCCCCTTCTTGTGATCCCTGGGGCATTGGGACCTAGGCGTGGAGTTGCAGAATCAGTGGGCAAGCACAATTTTAGAGCCCTTTAGAGCCCATTCTGTAAAAATGAATTTTGATGACTTATGGAAATGAAACGTTTAGATCGAAAAACGGCTCCAATATAGGCTCAAAACTTTTCAACTTGCCAATCAGGTTCAAACTCTTTGGATACTTTTGATAGAGGTCATCAAAAGTATCCTCGGTGATGAAGTGAAGGTCAAATGTGAGCTTCCCTTCGGGGGCTGGCTCAAGGATGCTAAGGAGCCTCTCATTATAAACATAAAATATTTCTTTTTTTTCTTTTTTTTTCTTTTTTTTCTTGATATATTTTATTTGATCATTTCCAAGCATTATTCGTTAAAGACATAGATCATTTTCTTTTCCTCCCCCCCCACTCCCCCATAGCCGACGCGTAAGTCCACTGGGCATTAGATGTTTTCTTGATTTGAACCCATTGCTTTGTTGATAGTATTTGCATTAGAGTGTTCATTTAGAGTCTATCCTCTGTCATGTCCCCTCAACCTCTGTATTCAGGCAGTTGCTTTTTCTCGGTGTTTCCACTCCCATAGTTTATCCTTTGCTTATGAATGGTGTTTTTTTCTCCTGGATCCCTGTAAGTTGTTCAGGGACATTACACCGCCACTAATGGAGAAGTCCATTACGTTCGATTATACCACAGTGTATTAGTCTCTGTGTACAATGTTCTCCTGGTTCTGCTCCTCTCGCTCTGCATCACTTCCTGGAGGTTGTTCCAGTCTCCATGGAACTTCTCCACTTTATTATTCCTTTGAGCACAATAGTATTCCATCACCAACATATACCACAGTTTGTTCAGTCATTCTCCAATTGATGGGCATCCCCTCAATTTCCAGTTTTGGGCCACCACAAAGAGCGCAGCTATGAATATTTTTGTACAAGTCTTTGTGTCCATTATCTCTTTGGGGTACAGACCCAGCAGTGCTATGGCTGGGTCAAAGGGTAGATATTCTTTTAGCACCCTTTGGGCATAGTTCCAAATTGCCCTCCAGAATGGTTGGATCAGTTCACAGCTCCACCAGCAATGAATTAATGTCCCTATTTTGCCACACCCCCTCCAGCATTCATTACTTTCCTTTGCTGTTATGTTAGCCAATCTGCTAGGTGTGAGGTGATACCTCAGAGTTGTTTTGATTTGCATCTCTCTGATTATAAGAGATGTAGAACACTTCTTCATGTGCTTGTTAATAGTTTTGATTTCTTTATCTGAGAACTGCCTATCCATTTTCCTTGCCCATTTATCAATTGGAGAATGGCTTGATTTTTTGTACAATTGATTTAGCTCATTATAAATATGTGTAATTAAACCTTTGTCAGAGGTTTCTATGAAGATTTTTTCCCAATTTGTTGTTTCCCTTCTGATTTTAGTTATATTGGTTTTGTTTGTACAAAAGCTTTTTAGTTTGATGTAGTCAAAATTATTTATTTTACATTTTGTGATTCTTTCTATATCTTGCTTGGTTTTAAAGCCTTTCCCCTCCCAAAGGTCTGACATGTATACTATTCTGTGTTTACCCAATTTACTTATGGTTTCCTTCTTTATGTTTAAGTCACTCACCCATTTTGAATTTATCTTGGTGTAGGGTGTGAGGTGTTGATCTATTCCTAGTCTCTCCCACACTGTCTTCCAATTTTCCCAGCAGTTTTTATCGAATAGTGGATTTTTGTCCCAAAAGCTGGGATCTTTGGGTTTATCGTATACTGTCTTGCTGAGGTCGCTTTCCCCCAGTCTATTCCACTGATCTTCCTTTCTGTTTCTTAGCCAGTACCAAATTGTTTTGATGACTGCTGCTTTGTAATATAGTTTTAGGTCAGGGACTGCAAGGCCCCCATCATATGTGTTTTTTTTCATTATTTCCCTGGATATCCTTGATCTTTTGTTCTTCCAAATGAACTTTGTTATGTTTTTTTCTAAATCAGTGAAGAAGTATTTTGGTAGTTCAATGGGTATGGCACTAAATAGATAAATAAGTTTGGGTAGGATGGTCATTTTTATTATATTGGCTCGTCCTATCCATGAGCAGTTAATGTTTTTCCATTTGTTCAAGTCTAGTTTTAGTTGTGTGGCGAGTGTTTTGTAGTTGTGTTCATATAGTTCCTGTGTTTGTCTTGGGAGGTAGATTCCTAGGTATTTTATTTTGTCTAAGGTGATTTTGAATGGGATTTCTCTGTCTAGTTCTTGCTGCTGAGCTGTGTTGGAGATATATAGAAAAGCTGATGATTTATGTGGGTTTATTTTGTATCCTGCAACTTTGCTAAAGTTGTTGATTATTTCAATTAGCTTTTTGGTTGAATCTCTAGGATTCTTTAAGTAGACCATCATGTCATCCGCAAAGAGTGATAACTTGGTCTCCTCCTTGCCTATTTTGATGCCTTCAATTCCTTTATCTTCTCTAATTGCTACTGCTAGTGTTTCTAGTACAATGTCAAATAGTAGAGGTGATAATGGGCATCCTTGTTTCACTCCTGATCTTATTGGGAATGCATCTAGTTTATCCCCATTGCAGATGATATTAGCTGTTGGTTTTAGATATATACTGTTTATCATTTTTAGGAATGACCCTTCTATTCCTATGCTTTCTAGTGTTTTTAATAGGAATGGGTGTTGTATTTTATCAAAGGCTTTTTCTGCATCTATTGAAATAATCATGTGATTCTTGCTAGTTTGCTTGTTGATGTGGTCAATTATGTGGATGGTTTTCCTAATGTTGAACCAGCCCTGCATCCCTGGTATGAATCCTACTTGATCATGGTGAATGATCCTTCTGATCACTTGCTGGAGTCTTTTTGCTAGTATCCTATTTAAGATTTTTGCATCTATATTCATTAGGGAGATTGGCCTATAGTTTTCTTTCTCTGTTTTTGACCTGCCTGGTTTTGGAATCAGTACCATGTTTGTGTCGTAAAAGGAGTTTGGTAGAACTCCCTCTTTGCTTATTATGTCAAATAGTTTGTATAGTATTGGGATTAACTGTTCTCTGAATGTTTGATAGAATTCACAGGTGAATCCATCAGGCCCTGGGGACTTTTTCTTAGGAAGTTCTTTGATGGCTTGTTGGATTTCAATTTCTGATATGGGATTATTTAGGAATTCTATTTCTTCTTCTGTTAGTCTAGGCAGTTTGTATTTTTGTATATATTCACCCATTTCTCCTAAATTGGTGTATTTATTGCCATATAATTGGGCAAAGTAATTTCTAATGATTGCCTTAATTTCCTCCTCATTGGAGGTGCTGTCCCCCTTTTCATCTTTAATGCTGTGAATTTGCTTTTCTTCCTTCCTTTTTTTAACTAGATTGACCAGTACCTTGTCTATTTTGTTTGTTTTTTCAAAGTACCAGCTTCTTGTCTCATTTATTAAATCAATAGTTCTATCACTTTCGATTTTATTAATTTCTCCCTTAATTTTTAGGATTTCTAATTTGGTTTTCTGCTGGGGGTTTTTAATTTGATCGCTTTCCAGTTTTTTCATTTGCATTTCCAATTGATTGATCTCTGCTCTCCCTTGTTTGTTAATATAAGCATTCAGGGATATGAATTTACCTCTGATTACCACTTTGGCTGCATCCCAAAAGGTTTGAAAGGATGTTTCGCCATTGTCATTTTCCTCGATGAAATTATTAATTGTTTCTATGATTTCTTCTTTAACTAAACGGTTTTGGAGTATCATATTGTTTAATTTCCAATTGGTTTTAGATTTGGTTTTCCATGTACCATTACTAATCATTATTTTTATTGCCTTGTGATCTGAGAAGGCTGCATTCATTATTTCTGCTTTTCTGCATTTGTGTGCTATGTTTCTGTGACCTTATGTATGGTCAATTTTTGTGAATATGCCATGTGGTGCTGAGAAGAAGGTGTATTCCTTTTTATCCCTATTTATTTTTCTCCATATGTCTATTAATTCTAATTTTTCTAAGATTTCATTCACTTCTTTTACCTCTTTCTTATTTATTTTTTGATTTGATTTATCTAAATTTGATAATGGTTGGTTTAAGTCTCCCACTAGTATGGTTTTATTGTCTATTTCTTCCTTCAATTCTCCTAGTTTCTCCATTAGAAATTTGGGTGCTATATTATTTGGTGCATACATATTGATTAATGATATTTCCTCATTGTCTAGAGTCCCTTTTAACAAAATATAATTACCTTCCCTATCCCTTTTGATCAGGTCTATTTTTGCATTGGCTTTATCAGATATCATGATTACCACTCCTGCCTTCTTTCTATCAGTTGAAGCCCAGAAGGTCTTACTCCATCCTTTAATTCTGACCTTGTGGGTGTCAACCCGCCTCATGTGTGTTTCTTGAAGACAACATATGGTAGGGTTTTGGATTCTAATCCATTCTGCTATTCGTCTACGTTTTATGGGTGAGTTCATCCCATTCACGTTCAAAGTTATGATTGTCATTTGTGGACTCCCTGGCATTTTGATTGCCTTCCCTAATTCTAACCTTTTCTTCTTCGGCTCTACCTTTTAGTCCAGTGATTTACTTTGAAACAGTCCCCCTTGTCCCCTCCCTTGATGTTTCCCTTTTTAGTCCCTCCCTTTTTGTTCCCTCCCCCTCCCCCCTCTCTTTCCCTCCCTTTTTGTTCTCCCTCTCCCCCTCCCCCCCTTCGTTTTCCCTTCTCCTTACCCTTGTTGGGTAAGATAGAATTCAAGATCCCAATGGATCTGGATGTTTTTCCCTCTCAGAGCTGATTTCCCTGAGATTGAGGTTTAAGTAACCCCCCCCCTCTCTTCCTCTCCTTCTTATAGGAGTTTTCTTCCCCTCCCCTTCCCATGTGAATCTTTGTGTGAGAATGATTATTCTATTTGGTCTTTCTTTACCCCCTATTTATACATTACATTTTCCCCACATGTTAGTATACATAGGTTGATATAAATGTAGTCCTTATAGAAGAGAGTTTGAGTAAAAGAAGAAGATAACATTTTCCCCTTTCCTTAATATTTACCTTTTCAGGTATTCCTTGCTCTTTGATTTTCGGTATCAAACTTTCCACAGAGCTCTGGTCTTTTCTTTGCAAAAAGTTGGAAGTCTTCTATTTTGTTGAATGCCCATACTTTCCCTTGGAAGTATATAGTCAGTTTTGCTGGGTAGCTGATTCTTGGTTGGAGACCCAGCTCTCTTGCCTTTCTGAAGATCATGTTCCATGCCTTACGATCATTCAGAGTAGAACTTGCAAGGTCTTGGGTGACCCTGATTGGCATTCCTTTATATCTAAATTGTCTTTTTCTGGCTTCCTGTAGGATTTTTTCTTTTGTTTGATAGCTTTGGAATTTGGCAATTACATTCCTGGGAGTTGTCTTTTGGGGGTTTAGTGTAGAAGGTGTTCTGTGAGCTCTGTCAGTGGCTGTATTGCCCCCTTGTTCTAGAATCTCTGGGCAATTTTCTTTGATTATATCTTGTATCACCATGTCCAGTTTGGTGTTTATTTCTGGCTTTTCTGGGAGTCCAATTATTCTTAAATTATCCCTTCTCCCCCTATTTTCCAGATCTATCACCTTGTCGGTGAGATATTTTATGTTCTCTTCTAATTTCTTGGTATTTTGGCTTTGCTTTATTGATTCTTGCTCTTTTACACGATCGTTGTCTTCCAGCTGCCTGATTCTGGCCTTTAAAGCCTGGTTTTCTTTTACAGTTTGGTCAAACTGGTTTTGTAGATGCGTGAATTTCTTTTGCATTATTTCCAACTTTTCCTCCCAGAAGGCTTCCATCTTTTTGGTCATTTCTGATTCAAATTCTTCATAGGTTTGTGGAGAGTTTCCATTTCCTTTGGAAGGTTTTGGAGCATTTTCTTTTATATTATCTTCTGTCTGCTCTGTATTTTGTATTTTGGCTCCATAGAATGTGTCCAAAGTCGCCCCTTTCTTCTTATTTTTCTTGGTATTTTGGGGCTTCTGTGGTTCTGTGGAGTTTGCCATTTCTGAATGTGGAGGATTAGTTTTTCTTGTCTCTGTCTGGTGTTCAGAGGCTTTAGTCCTGGGCAGATGGTTCTATGAGCTTTCCCTGGGTTAAACTGAATATGCCTCACTGGAACTGGAATGGAAGGGTCGGACCACGAGGCCACACTCTCCCCCCGGCTCGCTTTCCGGAAGTTGCCTTCAGAATCGCTGGCCGTGAGGCTGTTTCGTCGGCCTGCGGGGGGATGGGCTGCAGCTAGCCCAAGCTCCGAGGGCGAGGACTTTCACTGAGACTTGGATAGCAGGATCCAGCCCGTGAGGCTGTCTTGCCCGCCCTGAGGGTTGCTGTTGTTTCGACCAGCTCTCTGCAGCGGAAGCCCCAGGCAGTAACTTTCACCGGGACTGTAGAAGGCCCTGAGGGTTCTGCTCTCTGAGCCTGGCTGGGCTGCGGCTTCCGGGAGCCTTGGACTCTGTGCTCCTACCCCTGAGGTCCGAGGGATCTCGGGTTCTGGCTTTTAAGGGGAGCCGTACCTTTTGATCCGGGTCCAGGTCCAGGAGGAGGGTTCCCAGGGTCTGTGCTGTTGATCGTTTTGAATTTCGGCGCCTTAGGAGCTTATCGTTTGAGATCGGTCGGGAAGGGTTTTCAGGAGATCTGAGCTTTAGCTTTCTCTAAGCCGCCATCTTAACCGGAAGTCCCCCCATAAAATATTTCTTGAAAGACATCAGGATGGATCAAGGATTTCTAATGGGAATGGATTCTAAATGAACCCAAATGGACTCCCAGTTTCCCCAAGGAACGGCTTCTCCTGTGTTTCACCGGCTACCCTAATCCTCTCTGATTTGACTAACCCAAATTTATACTATCTAAATAAAACCTACTGCTATTATCTTTCGAAATCTTAACCTCACCTTCAGATGATGAAATAGCAAAGGCTACCTGGTTGAGTCAAGAATCTTCAAACCCCCTTTCTTTTCTCTGAGCCAATCATAAATATCAGCTGTCTCCCTTGAACCCTGCTTTGAGAAGTGGGGTCTCCACTCCTTTTTCCTCTCTATACTGAAAGACTGAACCCCTCAAATACAAATTAAACTTCCCATGAATACAACCTTCAATTTCTGCTGCCAGCTAGGGAAGATCTGACCACAGGGCACATTAATATTCTATCAGTCTAATCTAGTCAATGATCAGAGTAGAGAAGAAGCCCTTTCAGAACAGAATATTCCAAACCCACAGATCCAGCAAATAATCAGAGGAACAAAATTACAGTCAGTGACAGAGGGGAAAGAGGGGAAAAATATGAGCAAACAACAGAAAAAGAGAAAAGAAGTCACAATCAACAACTTCTATCCAGGTAATGAACAAAGAGCAAATGGAACAGAGGAAGACCAAGGAACACCAAGGAAAAATGCAGAAACTCCAGAGAATTGTATTCAGGCTTTAGAAGAACTCACAACATGATCCAAAAGACAATTAAGATAGGCTTAAGACAACTGGAGAAAGAACTTAAAAAGCAAAATAAGTCATCTGGAAACAGAGGCACATGAATTAAAACAAGAAAATAATGTCTTGACATCCAGAATTGAACAGTTTGAAAATGAGGCAAAGAAAGTGAAAGATGGCCTACCAAAAAACAAAACAAAACAAAACAAAACCAGAACCAGAACAGAAGGAGAAGAAGGATGACCAACAAATCAAGGATGAAATTTGGTCTTTACCAATTAGAATCCAATAACTAGAAGCAAATGACTTCACAAGGCAGTAAGAGTCTATAAAACAAAATCAAAAGAATAAAAACACTGAGGAATATATGAAACACCTTATTGATAAAACTATAGACCTGGAAAACTGATCCAGAAGAAACAATTTAAGAATTTTTGGACTACCAGAAAATCACAACAAAGGAAAAAGCCTGGACATCATTCTACAGGAAATTATCCAATAAAACTTCCCTGATATTCTTGAATAAGAAGGAAAAGTGGAGATTGAAAGAATCCACAGATCACCTCCTGCATTTAATCCCCAATTGATAATGCCCAGGAATTGTGCCAAGGGAATCTTATCCTCTCCCCCTCCTGAGTTGTCAAATTGGTCCTTCAACAGTCTTTACATGCTAGGGTTTCGTCCTGAAACGTCAATAAAAGAAAGGGGGAAGGGCCCACCTGGGTCTTTTTTGGGCAAAGAAGGCTGGATGGAAGAGAGGTAAGATAGAGAGAAAGATTTGTGGAGAATAGGTGACATGTGGTCTGAGAACTTAGGGTAAGGCAGAGATGTTAATTCCATGTTTATCTACCTTTCCTATTAATAAACTTTATGCGAAATAATAACTGTATATTAGTTTTAGAATTTTATAGCCAAATTCAAGATCTACCAGACAAAGGAAAAGATACCACAAGCTACTAAGAAGAAACCATTCAGATATCATGGAACCACAGTTAGGATAACACAGGACCTGGCTGCTTCCCCCCCACCCCCCAAGGACTGGAAGGCATGGAATATGATATTCTGGAAAGCAAGGGAATTATGTCTACAACCAAGAATCACCTACCCAGAAAAATTGAGTTCAAATGATTTGTATTCCTACAAGAAAAGATGATATCGGTAACTCTTTAAAATTGTTATTATCATCGGGGTAACTAGAATAAATATTCTTAGAGGGAACAGTGACAAACTTCATCAGATGAAATGTCAAATATATGTGTATGTGTGTATGTATGAGCTATGGATAAAAAAGAGGATAATACTAAGAGAAATGGGAAAAGAAATAAAATGGGGTAATTTTATATTTCATAAAGAAGCAACTAGGTGAGGGGGGAAGACCAATACAATGGAAGGGTGAAAGAGGTTGGAGATAGTCTCCAAGAAAATTTTAATCATTACATTCAGAAGGGTCAGAAAGGTTCAAATGGAAGAAAAACCTCCAACTCTAAATTCAGTCATCATCATCAACATCAACAATGTGATCAACAACACCATCAACAACATCAACAGCAGCAGCAACAACATCATCAACATCAACAACATCATCATCAACAACATCAACAACATAACTACGACATCAACGTCATCATCATCAACAACATCAACAACATCAGCATCAACAACATCATCATTATCAATATCAACATCAACATCTAACTATTTATTTTTTCCTAAACCAGGAAATATTTTTGCTGGGTGGTCTAAACCTAAGTACTATGCAGAGTACTAAATGAGAGCCACAAGACCTAAACTCTAGACTTGAGTGCCACTATGTGTCCTTTGGGAGTAAAATGAAAGCCTTCTTTTACTTGGACTCAGTTTCCTCATTTATGTATAAGTGAAGCTTACCTGGTCTCTGCATTAAGTTAATCAACTAAATCAAAGAATAAACCAGGTATAAATGACAAAAACAAAACAAAACAACAAACATGAGTTTTTTGATAGAACAAAATATAAAAGAAAAATATTGCATCAATGCCATGTGAGGATCATTTGAACTGGGGGTTGGGGTGGGTTATGAGTCTTTATTATGTTGCAAACAAGTAACTATCATGTAATACATGTTTCTGTATTATTCATATTGTGAAAGAAACATTACATATTCAAGTAAAAATAATGATAACATTTTTAATAGTTACATGTATTATTTTTCCATATAGGAATATAAACACTTTGACCTTATTGAATCCCTCAAATTTTCTCTTTCTTGTTTACATTTTTGGCTTCTCTTAAGTCTTATATTTGAACATCATATTTTCTGTTCTGATCATGTTTTTGCATTAGGAATGCTTAGAAATCCTCTATTTCATTTAAAGACTATTCCTCCCCATCACAAAATAATAAACTTAGTTTTATTGGAAAGGTGATTCTTGGTTGTAGACCTAGCTCCTCTGCCTTCTAGAATATCATATTCCAAGCTTCTCCCTCAAACTGTAACCCTCCCCCCCATTCTTAAATGTAGTAGTAGTAGTCGTCTCTCGGTGACCGAGAATGACTATTGTCTTTGTGCAGTTTCATCTACGGTGTACCCTCATGTGGCTTTGGAGTCCAAAGGCTGAGGTGCAGAGTTTGTGGCACATGGGGCATGGAACACCAGTTGTTATGGGAGGTGAGGTTGTGGCCTGGTGTTGGCATTCATGCGCTGCGGCAAGATGTCGACGTCGCTCATCTTCAAAGGTGGTGGAGGCATGGTTAATGTGTGTTTGCCAGCTGCTTTTGTCAGAGGCAGTGAGTTCTAGTTGCTTTGGTGTAATGCCAGCCCACTTCAAGTTGGACTTTAGCTGATCCTTGTATCTTTTCTTTGATTGACCTAGCTTCCTGAGTCCAGCTGACAGTTCACCATAGAATACCTGTCTTGGTATTCGCTGTGGGTCCATGCAAATGACGTGTCCAGACCATCGTAGCTGGGTTTTGAGGACCATGACTTTGATGCTGGTGGAGTTGGCTCTGTCAAGGACTTCCTGGTTGGTGATTTGGTCCTGCCATTGGATCCTCATGATTGACAGGAGAGAGTGTTGGTGGAATTGCTCCAGCTGTTTCACCGGTACAGTGTCCATGTCTCGCAACCATACAGTTAAGCGAGCTGAGGACCAATGCATTATACACTTTGAGCTTCATCGCAGTGCTTACACTGCTGTGTTGGAGGACTTTGGAGAGCAGCCGCCCAAGTGCCTGGCTGGCCTTTTGGATCCTGGCATTAATCTCGTGGTCTAGGGACCAGTCGTTGGTGATGGTGCTGCCCAGGTACTTGAAAGTGTTGACGTTAGAAAGTTGCGTGCCGTCGATTGCAATGCACGGCTGTTAGTTGGCCTCCCTGGTGCATGTTGGAACAGCACCTTTGTTTTGCTGAGGCTGATAGTCAGGCCAAACAGTTTTGTTGCAGTGGAGAACCTGTCCACAATGGTTTGAAGATGATTTTCTTGGTGGGCCATGAGAGCACAGTCATCTGCGAAGAGAGCTTCCAGGATGAGACTCTCTGTTGTCTTTGTTTTTGAAGTCAGGCGGCGAAGGTTGAATAGTGAGCCATCCAGTCGGTATTTGATGTAGATGCCCAGGTCTAGATCCATCACAGCATGTCGTAATACTTGGGTGAAGTATAGGTTGAATAGTACCAGAGTGAAGACACAGCTTTGTTTCACACCATTGGAGATGTTGAAGCGGTTGGAAGTCTCTCCACCAGATGGGACTTCCCCTGTCATGTTGACATGAAAGAGCTGGATCAGTTTGATGAATTTTGCTGGGCAAACAAGCTTGCTAAGGATCACCCACAATGTGTCTCTGTTCACTGTGTGGAACGCCTTCGTCAGGTCTATGAAGACAATGTAGAGACTCAGGTTCTGCTCAAGGCATTTTTCCTGCATTTGCCTCACTGTGAAGACCATGTTGATGGTGCTGCGATCTGGTCAGAAGCCACATTGTGATTCAGGCAGGTTCTGCTCTGAAACAGATGGCAGGAGTCTGTTGAGTATAACACGGGCGAGGATCTTTCCAGCAGTGGAGAGTAGTGAGATGCCTCTGTATTTGTCACAGGCTGCTCTTGCATCTTTGTTCTTGTATAGGGCTACGATGGAGGCATCTCTGAGTTCTGGGGGCATGTCTTCCTCTTCCTATATGCTGGTCAGCACTATGTGGAATGCCTGGAGTGCCTTTCCCTTTAAGGCCTTGTACAGCTTGGTTGGGATCCCGTCTTTACCGGGTGCCTTGCCTGTACTCCTTTGTTTAATGGCTTTTTTGACTTCCTCTATTGAAGGAGGGATGTCAAGTTGTTCAATGATGCGGTTTTGGGGGATCTGGTCAAGGGCGCTTTGGTTGACTGAAGAGGGTCAGTTGAGAAGCTGACTGAAGTGTTCTTTCCACCTGTTGCTGAAGCTTCTAAATCCTGTGTATTCCTGACTATGGATCCATGATATTTAAATTATTTCTTTCAGGCTGCTTACAATAGTTGCTCCTTGGCCTGGGACCTCTGAAATTTGGCTATAATATTCCCATAATTTTTTATTTGGGGATTTCTTTCAGAAGATGATCAATGGATTCTTTCAATTTCTATTTTACCTTCTTGTTCAAGAGTATCAGGGAAGTTTTCTTTAATAATTTCATGTTATATGATGTCTAGGCTTTTCCCCCCTTTGATCATGGATTTCAAGTAGTTCAGTAATTCCTAAATTATCTTTCCTGGTTCTATTTTCCAGGTCAGCTGTTTTTCCAGTGAGATATTTAATATTTTCTTCTATTTTTTCATTCTTTTGATTTTATTTTATTATTTTTTGGTGTCTCATGATGTAATTAGCTTCCATTTGCCCAATCCTAATTTTTAAGGAACCATTTTCTTCACTGAGGGTTTGAATCTCCTTTTCCATTTTGACCAATTACATTTTTTAAGAAATTCTTTTCTTCATTCTATTTTTAGGCATCATTTTCCATTTGACTAATACTGCTTTTAAAGCAGCTATTTTCTTCAGTATTTTTATGTCTCCATAGAGTGTTGATGCTTTTTGCATCCCTTGTATTTTTTTTAAACCCTTACCTTCCATCTTGGAATCAATAATGGATTTTGCTTCCAAGGCAGGAGAATGGTAAGGGCTAGGCAATGGGCGTTAAGTGATTTGCCCAGGGTCACATAGCTAGGAAGTGTCTGAGGCCAGATTTGAACCCAGGACCTCCCATCTCTGGGCTTGGCTCTTCATCATTTCTTATTGTACAATAATATTTCATTACTACCATATACCACAATTTATTCAGCCATTTCTCAACTAATAGACATACCTTCAGTTTTCAGTTCTTTGCCACAACAAAAAGAGCTACCCTAAATATTTTGGTACAAGTAGGACCTTTCCCCCATCTTTGATTTCTCTGGGAAACCTAATTGTAGTCTTGCTAGGAAAAAGGCTATGCCCTTTGGGCATGGTTCCAAATTGCTCTCTAGAATGGTTATATCAGTCCCCAGCTTCACCAACTATATCACTATTCCAATTTTTCACATTCACTAACTATTTTCCTTTTTTTCATTAGTCAATCTTAGAGATATGATGTGGTACTTCAGAGTTAGTTTTTGGATCATTTTTTTTCATAAGACTAAAAATAGTTTTAATTTCTTCATGTGAGAATTGCCTGGTTACATCCTTGACCATTTGTCAACTGGGAAATGCTTTGTATTCTTATAAATTTGACTCAAATCTCTATATATTTGAAAAAAAGTGAATTTACTTTAAAAAAGTGAATGTACTTAAAAAAAGAACTACCCTAATCTTCTTCTTTAATATCAGCTCTGAGACAGAAGAGTGACATGGGTTAGACAATTAAGGTTAAGTGACTTGTCTAAGGTCACAGTTAGAAAGTGTCTGAGGCCATATTTGAAGCCAGATTCTTCTTACTCCAAGCCTAGTACTCTATTCAGTATGCTACCTAGCTTCACCTAAATCACTATAGATGAGTGAAATGAAAATTAAAACAACTCTCAGGTACCATCTAACACTTATCAGATCAGCTTACATGACAGAAAAGGAAAATGACAAATTCTGGAGAGGATTTGGAAAAAAAAATGTTAATGTGGTTGTGAACTGGTCAAAGCATTCTAGAGAACAATTTGGAACTATACCCAAAGGGCTATAAAACTGTGCATACCCTTTGACTACATAATAGCATTTTTAGGTCTATCTCAAAGAGATCAAAGATAAAAGGGGGGAGATCTACATGTACATTAATATTTATAGCAGTTCCTTTTTTGGTGGCAAAGGATTGAAAATTGAGGAGATGATCATCTATTGGAGCATGGCTAAGCAAGTTGTGGTATATAATTCTGACAAAATACTATTGTGCTATGAAAGATGACAAGCAAGGTGGTTGCAGAAAAACCTGGGAAAATTTATATGAACTGATGAAAAGTGGTGTAGCACCAGGAGAACATTGTACATAGTAATAGCAACATTGTAGTAATGACTAATTGTGAAAGACTTGGCTACTCTTATTAATACAATGATCCAAGGCAATTCCAAAGATCTCATGATGAAAAATGCTATCTGCATCTTTAGAGAGAGAGATGTACTCTGATGAACTATACAGACTGAAGCATAATTTTTTCACTTAGTTTATTTTCCTGATTTTTTACAATATAGCTAATTTACAAATATGTTTTTGCATGACTTCATATGTATAACCAATATAATATTACTTGTCTTCTCAATAGGTAGAGGAGAAATAGAAAGGAGGGGGAAGAACTCAAAAACAATTTTTTTAAACCCTTGCCTTCCATCTTGGAATCAACACTGTGTATTGGTTCCAAGGCAAGAGTGGTAAGGGCTAGGCAATGGGGGTCAAATGACTTACCCAGGGTCACACAGCTGGGAAGTGTCTGAGGCCAGATTTGAACCTAGGACCTCCTGTTTCTACACCTGGCTCTCAATCCACTGAGACACTCAGCTGCCCCCTGGAACTCAAAAATTTTAATAGAATGTTAAAATAAATAAAGAATGATAAAAGAATGTGGTGTTAACCATTTGTTTTCCAATATCTTCCATCTCCTTCCAGATAACTCATGCATTGAAATAGTGAAAGGATAGGTGTACTGTTATGTGCTAGCTGCTGGGGAGGGTGAGGATGATGGATTACTTAAATTCAGAAGTTCCTAACTAAGATAGTGCTAAAACCAATCAGATTTCCACATCAAGTCTAGCACTAATGTTACAAACCCTGGAAGCAAGGGGGCTCCAGAAGTTCTAGAGTTCCCAGTAGTTTTTGTGGAAGTGTCCCTGGAATAGCAGCCACTAATGGAAGCATCTGCATTGGATAGAATCTGAGAGATACCCTAAACGCAAACGACTTATCAAGGAAAGGCAGCTTTAAGACTCAAATATGTTTATTTGACTAAAGCTCCATGGTAGTTGTAATCTGGGTGTTACCAATTAATCATACCCTAGTATCTGTTACAAATTCCCTAGAAAATCTAGGAAAGTAATAGAATCACAGCACTTCACTGGATCAGATCAGAATGAACATCAGAAGCATCACAGATTTGTTTTGCCTTAGTCTAACAGACAGATCTAGAAATAATGAGTAGAAGGAACAAAGGAAGATTACAATAAGAATGATCAGACTTGTTCAAAAGTAAAACAGGTGGCTTTAAAAGAGGACAAGTTCCCTATCAGTATAGATATTCAAGGAAAAGATGGCCAATCCCTTAGGGATGTTGTACAAGGAGTTCTTTTTCACTTACACTTTATACTAGATTACCTCTTAGGTCCCTTCCATCTCTGAGGTCTGATGTGCCACTTAAGGGCACAGAGGAGGAAGAAAAGAATTCTGAAAGGAGATAAGTTCTTCCTAGGGTAACCAGGGAAGGTTTCATGAAAGAAGGGATATCTAATTTGGCACTTGAGGTACAGAGAGGATTTCTACTGGGAAAAAGATCATTCTAGGCAGAAGGAAATTGACCTCTTGAAAGATTCCTCCTAATGACAGCACTTTTGTCAGTTTTATGTAAAGAAAAATAAATCGATCAACATGTATTGTGCTAAATACTGGGGATACAGAGGGATGGAAAAGAGCTAGTCCTTGCTTTCAAGGAGCCTATATTATAATGAAGGAGGCAACATGTACAAAAAAAGATACATACAGAACAAATTGGAGATAATCAAGAGAGGGAAAACATTAGGATAAATGGAAAGAAAAAGACCTTGTAGAAGGTGGAGTTTTTTCTGAGTCTCAAAGGAAGCTAAGGAAGCCAAGCACTGGCAAAAAGGAAAAAGAAAATTCTGGACTTCGGGGAAAGCTAGCCCATAACTCTATGGATAGATGCAATTTTTGTTGGAACCCCCCCCCCCCTCTTCCCCCTTCTAAAACCTTACTTCTCTGGTTGCTGATTCTACATTTAAAATTTTCCTCTGGCTTCATCCAAATAGTATATTTTTTCCATTGCAAAAATGTAAATACCCCAGGCAGAAGGAGCAGTTATCTCTGACAAGCAGAGCATTCTAAAAAGATCCATCAGCCAAGTGCTGGCTTTGCTTCTTGGGAAGTCACTGTTACGATGTCAGTGGAAGAATAGAAGATTAATGTTAATGTTACTGCAGTTCAAAAGGCTTAAGGAGTGGGTGGCTCAGCGGATTGAGAGCCAGGTCCTAAAGATAGGATGTCCTGGGTTCATAATTGACCTCAGACACTTCCTAGCTATGTGACCCTGGGCAAATCACTTACTACTCTTCTGCCTTAGAACCAGTGGCTAGTATTGATTCTGGGCTGGAAGGTAAGGGTTTTGTTTGTTTGTTTGTTTGTTTTTTAATTCCTAAGGTAAGGCAGAACCAGGGGAAGCTACTTTATAGACAGCTATCTCAGAGCAAAACCACGGAGGCAGAAAGAAAAATTTCTGCAAGCCCCAATTCAGCTTACAGAAGTCTTCAGAACGTCGTTGACTTGGCAAGTCTTCTAACTTGGACAAGGGCACGGGAATCCTTCTGGATTCTACCATGGTAACATTACAAATAATCAGCTCGTTGGAGGACAAAAGTAAACACACCTCCCAAGGTAGAATGAAACCTGGCTCACAACACCGTTGGGTTATTTGTTGGATCGGCAATTTCATTTAGGGTGGGGAATTCCCTCTAGGGATGAAGCTGAGGGGCTCAGAGGCTGAGTTGTCTGGGGGCTCTGAGAAGTTCTGATAGTTGCTGAATGTCTCGTATGCGGGAGAGCCCACCTGTGTTAGAGGTGGGATTTCAATCTAGGTCTTCTTTACACTCTCCAGCCTGCCGGGGCATTATTAGATGCTGCATTATCACACGCCTTTGTCCCCTACGTAATAAAAGAGAGGACTAGACCTGAATCCCTGCCCCACCTCCAGCTCCCTCATCTTGTGAGGAGGGGTTTTTTACAATTGCAGCTCCTCAACTAATGATTTTGGGCTCTTCCTTGGTCTAGTTTATCCCGAGAACCATTAATCCATCCCGCCTCCGTCGCGCCCTCCGGGTCTGATTTACTCCTTTATTCTCTCAAAATCCTGAGCCATTGCCTCAGATTCCTCTTACATCCCACTGGCGAAGCTTGGGAGAAACTGTTTTCCCTGCTACTCCTCCTATTGGTTCCTGTAGTTAGCTGCCAGGAGCTTCAGGAGCTCTCTCTGGCTCCCTTCCCAAGACAAAAGTTTTTGCCGAAGGAAAGAGGGCGGGATCCCTATGGGGATCATGAGTGCTGTGTCCTTCCTGGGAGTCCTCTTCCTCCTCCTGATCTACCTGCTGATCCTCTTTCCTGGCCTCTCCTGCCACATTCAGGACTTCACTTTCCTATTAGAGAGGGGTTTCTCCTCCTATGAAGTGATCATCCCCAGGCAACTGGGGACCCGCAGTGGGGACCCCGAGGTGGCCAGCCAGGTATCCTATCTCCTGCAAATGGAGGGCGAGGAGCACGCTGTTCATTTGCAGGTCAAGAAGCTCTTGCTGTCCAGACACCTGAGGCTTTTCTCTTTCACAGAATGGGGAGCCCGCCTGGAGGACCAACCTCACATCCCGAATGACTGCAACTATGAAGGTTATGTGGAGGGCTTCCTGGACTCTCGGGTTACCTTAAATGCCTGCTTTGGGGGGCTTCGAGGGATACTGAACATGAATGGAAACTTTTACCAAGTGGAGCCCCTGAAAAATTCCACCACGTTTGAACACATATTATATCGGCTGAAGGAGGAGGTGACCCCAAATTGGACCTGTGGTCTAACTGATGAGGAAGTAGACCGACAGTTAGCCCAGAGCCAGATTCCAGAGGTTCTTAGCAAGATAGATTTTTCTGAGTCCTACATACATCAGAAGCATGTGGAGTTGATGCTTGTGATGGACCACAAGAGGTATTTGACTAGGCACTCCAATATGACCCAGGTCATTGTTGACTGCCTTACTTTGTCAGGAATAGCAGACACATACTTTAAGACTCTGAATATGCACGTTCATCTAATAGCCATTGAAGTATGGACCGACAAGAATAAGATAGATGAAAATGGGGACAGCTTATTACATGTTTTAAACTTATTTTCTTTCTATAAAAAAATTATTCTTTATCCTCGAGTCCTCATGGATTGGACTCACTTATTTGTTGGCAAGTATTTTAGAGATGCTGGAGGATGGGCTTGGATTTCAGGTGCTTGTAAATCATATAAAGCATCCTCAGTAAGCATCCTACCCTGGGAAGTTGATCTTTACTATGGTTTGGCATTTGTTCATGAAATGGCTCATGGTTTTGGCATTCTCCATGATACGGAGTTCTGTGTTTGTAGCACAAAAAGGTGCCTCATGGATACTTTCATGGGAGGGCAGGCGTTCAGTAACTGTAGCTTTGAAAGTTATTTTAATTTTGTCACCAAAAAAGGAAAATGTCTCTATAACATTCCAAGCATGGTGTACAAGATAGAAGAGTGTGGAAACAAAGTGGTGGAGCCAGGAGAGGATTGTGATTGTGGTTCCAAAGAAGAATGTAGAAATGATAAATGTTGTCTGCCAACTTGCAAATTCAAACGAATGGCCCAATGTAATTCTGGTCTTTGCTGTAACCATTGTCATTTTCAACCATCCGGAAAGATATGTAGACCCAAGAGAACTGAGTGTGACCTTGCTGAGTTCTGCAATGGGACCACCAATCTCTGCCCAAATGACTTCTATAAACAAGATGGTACCCCATGTGATTATAATAAGATGGGTCTTTGTTACCACAATGGTTGCCATTCTCATCTCCAGCAGTGTAGGAAACTTTTTGGCAGTAATGCCCACAATGGTCCGGCTGGCTGCTATGTACAAATCAACCGGGGTGACCGCTTTGGCAACTGTGGGTTCACAGACATTAAATATAAGCAATGTAAACCTCAAGACATAATGTGTGGAAGAGTGCAATGTGTCAATATAAGTGACTTACCTTCCATGCCTGATCACACTTCAATAGTTCAGACCCATCTTGGGGATGTTATATGCTGGGGAACAGATTATCATGCATCGATGGCATCAATTAAGTTACCTGATGTGGGAGAGGTAAAAGATGGTACTCCTTGTGGCAAGGGGCTCATCTGTATTAATAAGTCTTGTCAGAGTACCTCACTTCTCAATTATGATTGTGTTCCAGAGAAGTGCAACTCTCAAGGAGTGTGTAATAACAAGAAGAACTGCCATTGTAACTTTGGATGGGCCCCTCCATTCTGCATAGAACCTGGATATGGAGGAAGCATTGATAGTGGCCCTCCCTCAAAATGGATGTGGAAAAGAACTTTATTCAGATCCTTAGAGGCCTTTAATTTTTCTTACCCTATCTCCTTTGCATTCATATTTGTAGTGATGTGGTATAATTATCTAGTAAAAAAGAAGTAAATAAACATTTAAAAACTGCCAAGAATTCTTGGCAAAGGAGACATAAAGAGCATTTTGCTGCCTGTGCCTTCCTTGAACAAGAACAGAAAAGATTATTGTCTTTTTTGCATGTGTACTTTTCAAAGGTAGATGTTTTCAGTTTATTTCTTTTATGGGAAAATAAACATTCATTTTCAATGGTAAATAATGGGATTATTTGTTATTCTTTCTTCATGCTCTCTTTGCCCTATAACTTCTTTTAAAGATTAAGGAATCTGGGAGCAGCTAGCTGAGGTCCTGGGTTTGAAGCTGTCCTCAGACACTTCCTACTTGTGTGATTCTGGGCAAATTATTTAACTCTCATTGTCTAGCCCTTACCACCCTTCTGCCTTGGAAACTAACAGAAGGTATGAGTTTGGGGGAAAAAAAAAGATGAAGAAATCCCAATTTCTTGACCTTCAATCTCCCAAATGAATGGAATTGTCAGTTAACTCCATTTATATTTCAGATAAAGCCGTCCTTATCAACATCAGTTTGGTGCTTATTACTTTAGGTTCAGTATTGGCACAAAATAAGACATTAATAAGTCCATGGTGTCTTCATTCACAACCCCAGTTAATGCAGTCAAAAATGGGAATTAACTCAAGCCTTAGTTCTTTTATTGTCCTGATTCATAGCACTACACAATGTGGCACCTCTACCCCATTTGTATCTCTCTAGGATGACTTACTCTAACCTGAATTTATTCTGATAGGTTTGCCCCCCTGCCCCATCCCCCATAGTAGGGATAGGGCTTGGTCACCTTAGGAGTAACCATAGCATTGAGCAATATGCATCGACTCCTGACTATGGCTTCTGAGCCCCCACCAGTATGTTTTTCACGTATATAAATCAGTCACAATACTGTCTGACTTTAAACACAATACATTTACTAAATGAGAAGGAAAAAACAAAAAAGGACTATAATGAAATCTTTGTTTAATAGAAGGCAAATTAAAAACAATTTAAAATATAAGTCAACCCATAAACTTGGGTCATACTATCCTAACAACATGCAGTGTTAGGGTGGGGGAGTCACAGTGAGCATAAATTTGCAGAAATTTGGCACTGAAGCATTTGAGTAGGAAAAACTATGTGCCCAGAGAAGCTCACACCTCTAGACTGCATGCATGGATGTCTCTGGTCTCTTTATGGAACAGTCTGCATAACACATCATAATCCAAACCTCAATTTCCTCACCTATAGGATGAAATGATCTCTAAAGTCTCTTCTTGTTCTTCAGTTTTCTTATCCCAAAGTTTTCTTTGTCATCATCCAGTCAGCCTTTCCTGATTGCCCAGGGTTACCTAATAAGTTGGTAATAAAGCCATGAAATAAATATGAATAATAGTGGCCAGATGGGTAAAAAGGAAAACAAGATAAAGCAGGATCATGAAAACCTGAAGAGGAGACATAATACAAGCAGAAATACAGTCCTTGCCTTCAAAGAACTTATGTTGTTGTAATAGGAGACGATAATGCATAAAGGAAGGAGAAAGGGGAAAAGTTGGAAAAATAGGGTTTTGTGGAAGCCTGTGTTTTCATATTTCTTCATTCCAAGAATGAAGACTGGTATGAAGAGAGGAATGGAACTTCCTTAAAGTGGAGGGTTCTTGGAGGAACCAGCCTATCAGATGGAGAATTCAAAGGGTACCTCCAGCATGAGAAGTAGTCCAGGGATGTAGTGAGCTTTCAAGGTAAAGAGATTTCTATGACTTGGTAGACAAAGTCCTGTGGGATGAGTCATTAGTCTATCCTGGAGAGAAATGCTGGTTCCAGGATTTATTCACAGGAGTATATTTTAATATGTGATGCCACCCCACCCTGCACCCTTTTATCTGTTATGTTTCTTTTCAATAAAATTTGCTTTTACAGAGCTTCATTCCAGTCTAAGGTTTTATTTCCTCAAGTTTCAGTTGTATGTAAGGTCATATCTGTCTCTTTGTGTGAAGAAGGCTGGCTCACCTTGCTTGTTACCTACACCCTATGCATTTGGATCTAAGTATTTGAGATGACAGATTGGATTATTGAATCTTTTCTTTTGGATTTTTGTCTCCTGTGAAGTTTTTGGATATTTCTACTGCTATTCTTCATGCATGTAGGTACTCTGTGTGGTATTCATTTTGGCAGATATAGATCAATGGTTTTCTTCCTTTCCTTTCTTTTTCAGCTTAACGTTCATTTATTAGACTTGGCAATACTCCAGCCAAGTATATGTGTGTATACACATAGGTGTATAATATATATAACTTGCATATATGTATATACATAAATGTGTATGTCTATGTTGCCAATACTAGATATATACTCCATCACTGGCAGCCTGAACATGACTATATCTAGTGGGATGCTCTTTGATTATTTTAAAAAATAATCCCCCTCACCTTCTAAATTGAACTGACATTAAATATTGGTTCCAAGGCAGAAGAGAGCTAAGGACTAGGTAGTTATGGTTAAGTGACTTCCTCAGGATCAGAAAGCTAGGAAGTGTCTGAGGTCAGATCTGAGTCACATAGCTGCCCTGGTGCTCTTTGATTACTGATCATTGTTCCTGACTAGAACCATCATTTCTTGAGGACCCCCAGCCACAATACTTGCTTCACATTCTATTTACTCTCAAGCCTGCTCCTCTTCCACATCATCTATTCTTTTCTTACCTTCTTAGCTTCTCTTTATGTTTTTTTTTCTTTCCCTATTAGAATGTAACCTCTTTGGGAGTAAGGACTTCCCCCTCCTTTTGATATCCCTAGTACTTAATACCTTGCCTGGCATATAATAAACCCCTTAATCAATGATTTGCATACCTACTATATATGCCTCTCTCTCTCTCTCTCTGTCTGTCTGTCTGTCTCTCTTTCCCTCCCCTCTGATTTTCTTATCTCATTCATAGTTGGAGAATTTATTCACTCTGTATTTTATGGTATATTCTAATCTATATAACTTATCTGATTTCTGTTTATTGTCTGTTTAGACTAATAGGCTTAGTCATTATCATTATTTGTGATGGTCTTTTGTGTAACTATCATTTGGTGGGAAAGGGTCAAGATAACCTTAGGGTGGTGCCCTTTACTCTTTAAGGGGATAGCAACCAGGAAAGAAGCTTGAACCTAATAAAAATCATTTCCCAATGGGGGCAGCTGGGTAGCTCAGTGGATTGAGAGCCAGGCCTAGAGATGGGAGGTTTTAGGTACAAATCTGGCCTCAGACACTTCCCAGATGTGTGACCCTTGGCAAGTCACTTAATCCTCCTTGCCTAGCCCTTACCACTCTTCTGCTTTAGAACCAATACACAGTATTGATTCCAAGGCAGAAGGTAAGGGTTTTTTAAAAAATCAATTCTCTAGAATAGCAATATTTAGGGAAGCTGTTAGATACAACTTTAGTCTGATCCTCCCTCTTCAAGGAGAGCAAAGTAGCCAGTCTTATGGCCTCTTCCCTAATTTCCCCTCAGGTAGGAATCAAAGTCTTCCCTGGAGAGAAGTGAGCAAGATTCCTGAAATATCTATCAAAGACCCCACCCCACCCCAAATCACATTCAGACAATCCATGTGGATGTACACATATAACCTACAAAGGAAACATGGGTACATGCTTTGTTAACATTTATTTAGTAATTTAAATTCTGCAAAGTGCTTCTCATGTATCTCTTGATCCTTACAATAATTCTTTAAGGCAGGCACTATTTTTATGTCTATATTGCAGCTGAGGAAACTGAGGTTGAGAAAGGTTAAATGATTTGCCAAGGATTGCTTAGCCATTAAGCATCTTGAGGGAGGAGGGTTGGATTTGAACCCAGGTTTTCCTAACTCCAAGCTCAGAACTCTATACACATTATACACTTCTGCTTCCCAGGGGCAAAAAACTCAACTGTGGCACAAATGGAAATGATGCATATTCTATACAGGTCACTGTAAAATCTTCCCTGCACTCCATATATTCTAGAAGGGAGATCTTTTATCCTTTGTCTTTCTTTCTAGCAATGACCCTAGAGAACTTCTGTGACAAACTGCTTAGAGTGGTCTTCAGCTCTGGAGTTATTTTTCTCATGATTTCCTTAACAACTTGACAGACATATTTAGCTTTTTTCTCTTATCTTGCTCACTTTTCCTTTGTCTTACTTACCTTGACAACTTTCTTCTTCCCTTAAATTCCTTCTCTTGATCATCTCCTGCTCCTCCTCTGGCTCTTTGGGACTTTCTTCCCCCTTTGTTCCTCCTTCTCAAAGTCTTTCTTTTTAGTTCATTTCTTCTGTCTCTCTCTTCTTTTTCCTTGAATTCTTCAATTTGAATTCTTTTCCTCCTTTACTTCTAGTCAGTCAGTCAAACATTTATTAAATGCCTACAATGTATCAAGCACCAGGCTAAGTGCCGGGGATACAAAAGTAAACAACAGTCCCTGCTTTCAAGGAGCTCACAATCTAATGAGAGGAATAGCATGCAAACAACTGTACAAGAAAGATATATATTGGATACATTGAAGATAAGAGAGAAGACTAGAATTAAGGGAGATCAGGAAAGACTTTCTATAGAAGTAGGATTTTTTTAGAAGGTAGGATTTAAGTGGGACACCAAGGAAGCCAGGAGGCAGAGATGAAGAGGGAAGGATATTCTAAGTGTGTGAGATAGTCAAGGAAAATGTTAGTAGCTCTTTTTTCAGCTTGAGTCATTTTCCTCAATTCAAGTCCACCCAAAAAGCCTTCTATGGCTTTCTTTGCAGTTTGAAAACCTACATTTCTTGCATGGTTCCTTTTCCTCCTCTTTCTTCTAGACAAAAGAAGCATCATTTTCTCTTGCTAACGGATGTGAAGCTGGACTGTCCCATTGGTCACAGACTTCAACCATTGGTTTAATTTTATAATGTTCAAACAGTTGCCAATATTACATTTCTTTAAAAAAAAACCTACTTTCTATCTTTGAATCAATACTGTGTATTGCTTCCAAGGCAGAAGAGTGATAAAGACTGGGCAATGGGGATTAAGTGGCTTATCCAGGGTTACCCAGCTAGGAAATTTCTGAAGCCAAATTTGAACTCGGGACCTCCCATCTCTAGACTTGGCTCTCAAATCACTAAGTCACCTAGATGCCTCCCTCCCTCAATATAGCCTTTCAAAAACACACATGTTACTATATAATTTCCCTATTCAAGAATCTTTCATGGCTCCCTTTAACATGTAGATTAAAAATACAAATGTTCAGCCTGGCATTTAAAACCCTGCACATGCTCCCTCCAGCCTGATTTTCCAGGCTTATTGTATATTACTCTCCAGGATATACCCTATATTTCAGACAAACGATCTTTCTCACTATTCCTTACACATGTCATTCCATTCTCTCATATAGTTCCAAGTTTAAAAAAAAAACAGTCAGCTCATTGTTTTTTATGGTGTAGTGGTATTCCAATTACAACCATATACCACAATTTGTTTAGCCAATCCCCAGTTGATATCCCTTCAGTTTCCAATTCTTTGCCACCACAAAGAGGACTGCTATAAATATTTTGGTACATATGGGTTCTTTTCCTCTTTTCCTGATTTCCTTGGGAAATAAACCCAGCAATAGTATTTCTGGGTCTAAGGATATGCACAGTTTTATAACTCTCTGGGTGTAATTCCAAATTGCTCTCCCAAATGATTGGATCAGTTCACAATTACACCAACAGCACATTTCCCCATTTTCCCATATCCCCTCCAACATTTGTCATTTTGACCTTTTGTTATTTTAGCCAGTCTGATGGGTATGAAGTGATATCTTAGAATTGTTTGGGTTTGCATTTCTCTAATCAGTAGTGACTTAGAGCTTTTTTTTCATATATCTTTATATGACTGATTTCTTCTTCTGAAAATTGTCTTCATATCTTTTGCTCATTTATCAATTAGGATTGGACTCTTATAAATTTGACAGAGTTCTCTATATATTTTTAGATAGGAAGCCTCTATCTGGGAGGCTGTCTATATACCTCACCCCCCATTTTTGCTTTCCTTCTAGTTTTGGCGAATTTGTTTTATTTGTACAAGACATTTTCAACTTAATGTACTCATAATTATCCATTTTACATTTCACAATGCTCTCCATTGCTTGCTAACTTATAAATTCCTCTCCTCTTCATAAATTTTATAGGTAGTATGTTCCTTGTCCTTTTAATTTACTTGTGATTTTTTATATAAAAAGTATAATTTACTTTTATGTTTAGATCATGTATCTATTTTGATCTTCTTAGTGAATGGTGTAAGATGTTGGTCTATACCTAGTTTCTGCCAAACTTAACTTCCAGTTGTCTCAGCAATTTTTACAAAATTGCTTATTTTTATACTTATATATATTTATATATTTCTTATTCCCCAAACCTGAATTTATGATTTTGTCAAATACGAAATTAATATCATTTTTATCCCTCTTTGGCATATGCCTGTTCTCTTCCATTCTTTCTAATTTGTAACCAGTATCAGATAGTGTCAATAATTACTGCTTTATAATAAAATTTAAAATCTAGTACTGTTAGAGCTTTTACCTTTATGTTTTAAAAAATATTTCTTTTAATAATCTTGATCTTTTATTCTTCCAAATTAATTTAGTTATTTTTTCTAATTAAAAATTTTTTTTGTAATTTAATTGGGATGGCATTGAATATGTAGATTAGTTTAGGTAGGATTGCCATTTTAATTGTATTGGTCCTACCTATCCATAATCAATTAATATTTTTCCAGTTATCTAGATCTGACATTATTTTTAAAGAAGTATTTAATAATTATATTCATATAGTTCCTGGGTTTGCTTGGCAAATATATTCCCAGGTATTTTATTTCTATATGTGGTTATTTTAAATGGAGTGTCTCTTATCTTCTTGCATGACTTTGTCATTAATATATAAAAATGCTGACGATTTATGGGGTTGATTTTGTGTCTTGCTACGTTGCTAAAATTATTGATAGTTTAAACTAGCTTTTTAGTTGAATTTCTAGGATTTTCCTCAAAAGCCATCATGTCATCTGAAATAGAAATAGTTTTAATGCCTCTTTGTTCTTTTTGATTCCTTCAATTTCCTTTTCCTCTCTTATTGCTATTGCTAGCATTTCTAAGACTATTATAAATAATATTGGTGACAATGGGCATCCTTGTTCATTTCTGATCTTACTGGAAATATTTCTAACTTCTCCACTTTACAAATAATTCTTGCCGATGTTTTTAGGTACATGCTTCATATAATTTCTACAAAAAAATCCATTTTTTATTATGTGTAGATAATTGTAAAAGTTTGAAGACTGAAAATAGGCACATGGATCAGCTGTTATTAATATTCTCTTGATCACTATTTTGGGGATAATAATAGGATCAGAGACTTTTCCCCAACCCTTTGGTAAGTAAGCCAGATGTTTGCTGACCAGGTTGCCTTCTCTTTTAGTCTCATTTTGGCAATTAATTTACATTGATTATATTTGTGTGTAAAGTTGTTAGTCAGCACCTCTGTCTTTGATGTTGTGAATTTCTCATTTTTGATTGCCATTTATTAGTATAATAAGAGGTTAGTACTGCCTGGGGAGATGGAAACTTCCTCCACTACTCAAGTAAGGAAGATGTTTGGTCTTGGGGGAACCTGGTGTGAAAAGTGAATCAAACTCTCTTTGTCTATCTATCAGCAACTTTTAAGTTAATCAATCAAAACTTAAGGACCCCTACTTAGTACCTTACTTGACACCAACTAAGAGAGTTCACAAGTCACTTGCTAGAGTGGGTGACAACTCCAGAGACCACTGCCCCACCCCTGAGCAGTGCTATGCAAATTGAAAGACTGTTATTGGTTCCCATAAAGTGGGGAAGGGACAGGAAGTAATGTGGAAAAAGGACTATAAAAAGTCCTGAACTTCCTGTTCAAGTTCCTGTCCTTTGAACTTCTTCTTCTTTGGAGTTTGTCTTTGGGGACTGTGTTGGTGAGCTGTACTGAAAGAGGAGACTCTTTCCTTGTATCCTGCTGGATGAGTAGTTGGCTTTCCTTTCCTGGCTTTTGGAGAGACTGGTTCTGGAGATTCCTGCCTTGGGTTTGGAGGAGGCTGCATTGGTGGAACCCTGGCTGAAGACATTGCTTGGCACTTCTGGCTAAGGATTACTGGGAAAATCCATGTAGAGACAGAGTCTTGGGGAACCCCGGCTGGGGCTGAGCCTGGCTTCTCAGGAGAATGGTTGGTAGGCTTATTAGAATCCATCTCTTTATCTACATTTTCCCACTTTCACTCTTTCTACCTCTTTGTAAATAAAGCTGCTAAAAGTCATTTTGACTTAAGCTGTAATATTTTAAAATCAGCAACCACATGTTAAATTTAATTGTGGTTGAGACTGAAATATATTAATTAGGTGGTCATCAGGGATTTAATTTCTAAAATCCCAAAATGAATTACTAAAGCAAATGGAATTTATGGTAGTTTATTTACAATAGAGGGAAGATATTAAGGAAGAGAGAAAAGGGGAGAGAAAGAGAAAGAGAGATAGAGCTTTGGCTTCTTCTGATATCAGTTAAAATTTCTAAGCCCCAGCCAGGGGAAAAAAAGTCTCAAGGTCATGGATCTTTCCTGGAGGCTTCACATCTCCAGAAAGGCGGGGTCACTAAGTCAGCTTTTCATTCACCAATGGTGACCATATAAAATGGAAAGAAGTTTGGGTGTCTGTCTTCCGGTTGCTTCTCAAGTGCATGTCTTCCAGTCTCTCCTCTGGGTCAGAGAACTCTTCCTTCTCCTCGAATCAAATTGAATCAAATATCTTCTTATGGCCTCTGATCCTCTTTTTAAAGATCTTTTTCTCTTGTGTCACCTCCCCTAAATTTCATGTCTACCAATCACAGCAGATGCTTTTCTCCAGGACTGCCCACTCTTTAGTCCACACCTTCTTTGGTTAGATTATACCTTTAGGGTTACTTAACACCTTTTTTGGTTAGTTCACCTTTTGTAGTTAGTTAACACCTTTTTTGGCTAGTTCATCTTTTTTAGTTAATTAACACCCTTTGTAGTTAAAATGGGTAGATCTACTTAAAATACTGAGTTATCACCTTTTGGGGATTAAAATCTAAAAAGAGATTGTGGATTACAATTCAATCTTCCCAATAAAGGAAGAGCTAAGTACCTTCATTGTTACAATCAGGGGAATATAATTTAATCTTCACAATAAAGGAAGAGCAAAGTACCTTCATTGTTACAATCAGGGGAATATAATTTAATCTTCACAATAAAGGAAGAGCAAAGTATCTTCATTGTTACAATCAGAAGATAACTAAATCCAATCTTCAAACACAATATTACTTTAGAACTTTCATATTAGTATAAAAACTTAAATTTAAATTCTTACACTGGCTCCTAAAGAAAGGGATCAGTTCACATCTGTCCTCAAATACTTCCTAGCTAGTGCAAGTCACTTAGCCCCCATTGCCTGGCTCTTACCACTCTTCTGCCTTAGAACCAATACACAGTATTGAGTCTAGGACAAAGAGTAAGCACTTTTTAAAAAACAGGAAAAAAAATAAAGAGACCAGGAGATCAGTACCTGTCACCATTCTCCTTGACTTTATTTTCCTATAGTCAATCATTCATTACCTCAGGGGAAATTCCTTTAAAACAACTTAGATTTGGGGTCTCAAGTCTAAGGTTTTCCTAAAGGGGATCAGAAGGATACTCATTGTATAGTATAGATAGGCATATGACAGCTATTGGATTCTACCACCAGAAACAAATGCATAAAATGTAAATAAGCATGTATGGACAAAGCCTTCAGCATGAAACATTAACTTATTAGGTTCCTATTATACTCTCCCAAAAGGCTAAAACTTAAAACATTAAAACACGACATATTTTTATGAGACTTCTTAATAGCCAGCTTCACCTTAGCTATGCATTGCTCAAAAGACTCGCTCAATGTCCATGCTCTTCTGATGAGCAAGATCTTGCCCAGGGCTCATCTTTTGGTAGTCAACTTCTCCAAAACAGTGCAGATGCAGAAAATATTTCCTGCTGTTGGTTAGCTCTGACTGCATAAAGGACCCTTTTGTTAAAAAACTCACAAGGTTACCTAGATAGGCTAGAAATGTCCATCTTGGGATCTTTGCTTGGTCACCTACACTCAGGGATTTCCCTGAATGAATGTAAAGAAGAGGCAGTTAGATTGCCTGAAGTCCTCTGGCTCACATTACTTGAAGTCTAGGTAAATCCATGTATTTGTTGCCATGCCTAAGCAGCGCCATAACAGTTGAATTGAGGGAGAAGTGAACTCCCTCATTTTCTTTATGAGAAATATAATCCCTTGGCAGAAGGGAAGATAGATAGGTAGAGGATTAGGGATGGAGTCCATCTTTTTAATTCTGGCAAGGGGTCCCATTCCTGGCTCATTGTCTAGTTCTCTTTGATCCAGCCCCTGTCTTTTATGCTATCATGGGAGTCACCAGATTGCTTTCCCATCCCAAGGTCTTTCAGTGATGACCACATGTTCCCAAAAGTGACCAGGGCAGCATAGCTCAGTTCAGTGGGGGTGTACTCTAGCCAGAGTACATGATATGATAGTAGTACTTATTACTTCTATTATAATTATTGAATAGTTCAGGAAGAAGAGGAGAAGGAGGAGGAAGTAAAACCATTCTCCAACAGATCAGAGGTCAAAGATATGAATAAACATACTTTAAAAAATATGCAATTTATGAGGGTATTATTAGGTTTGATAGCACAGTAAGATCCTTCTCTATGAAATCTGTAGGTTCTAAGGTTGTAAAAAAATAGATATCAAATACAGCATTATTTGCAAAGTGGGAGTGGTTCTTCCCATTGCAAATGTAAATATTGCTAAAATAAATTCAATGGCAATGTTCTCCTAGATTACTTACTTTTGCTATTTTAGATAAAACATTTATGCATTTATTGTTTGTCACAAATAGATTTGCCGCCCTATAAGTAATAAAAAAATAGTCATCAATCTCATAGGCAAGGTCAAATATGAGATCTTGTTAGATTTCCACATATGTCAACATTAAGATGCTGAAGAAAATGATGCTATGGCATCAATGAGACCTCTCAGGTAGCCTGCCCACCCTTCTCTTGAGGGCTTATGGCTTTATCCATCCATTGATTATAGCAGCTGATAATTTCTGGAATCTGATCATGACATTCAGAGGTAAAAGTTCTAGTTGTCATTTTGTGGGGTGGGAGGTGCACTTGACAAAAACTGATCCTTTTATGTTTGCTCCACATGCAGCAAAAAAAGCCCTCAGTTAAATTTTGTTTCTCATAATTTACTTTGTCTAACTCAGAAGTTCCCCTCTCACAAGTTGCGACCCTTTATAACATATACTGTGAATCTTATTTAAGATGATTGCCAAATACAGTGCTTGGCACATAGTAAGTACTTTGTTAATGGTAGCTGAAATTTTTTGTCAAATAAATCCCAGCAAACATCACCATTAGGCAGTTAAGAACGGTATTTGCTCACTTTCCTACTTACAAAAACACTGGCCACAATATAGCAAAGACAAGTTTTAAGGCTCACAAAAAAATAATTCAGGCTTAGATTTTCAGGTGTTATTATGCTAATGGAGATCCAGGCAGCATCAGCTTAGAATAAGCAAAAACATTTAATTGGATGAGGTAAGGAAAGATGAGATGATAAAAACATTCTCATTATCCATTTTCCAAAGAAACAAGAGATGGATATTCTCTCTGGAGGTACACAAGAAGATTTTAGAGCACTTATTTCCTAGGGTAATCACGAAGTTCAAATGGGATAACATTTGCAAAGCACTTAGCCAATATCTGGTGCATAGTGGGTGCTTTAAAAATGCTTATGTTTCCCCCTCCCCTATTTCTCTTTCCTCTGACTAGAATGTCTGCTGAAGCTTCTTTGGGGCAGAAATTTTTCTTATTATGTTCCACAAAATGTTCATGATTCTTTTGAGATTCCTGGGTTCTGAAATATTATAATAGGAACGAAGGGTTTTTTAGAGAAGAAACATAGAGAAGAAACAAAAAATATTTTGATTTTATTAAACAAGGGAAGGGAAGGTAAAAAAGGAAGGAGGGAAAAGGGAGCGATCTTAATTATTTTACCCTCTAAATGATAAGCTGACTCATGTATCTTATTTTTAATTACATTAAAGGCAAAATCTTTAGGAATTAGTAATCTTACAATAGAGTCTTTGGTGGGCAAAGTCCAAAAGTCCCAAGAGAAATATCCAAAGGTGGTCTGTTCTCAGGTTGGTCAGCTTCTTCTATCTGTCCAGCAGAAGAATGAAGACTGCCTGCCTTCTTTTCTACAGCCAAAGATATTCCCAGGTTTGTAATTTGAATGATGGTTTCTCAAGCTGCTCCTTCATCCAGGTCCAGAGAGATTATATCAGTTGCTTAACTGTTTCTCTGGGATTCTATTCCATCAGCTCTAGAAAAAATTCTAATTCCATGATCTGTCGATCACTCTTGTGTCCTAAGTCTTATTTCCTATTGTAACAGCTCAGAGTCTCAGCCAAAGTCTTGGCTTGTCCCTTCTTTCTTGCTGATAGCTCCCGCCTCCCACATCCCATCTCTACCACCACATTGACCTCATTGCTTTTTAAACGTTTATCCTTTCCATAAGAATTTTTGTCTCATGATACAATCACCCTAGATGCACAGAGAATTCTGGGAAACTTTGTAGGCTCAGGTATCATGGAAAATAAACCGTTGGTAAATTTGGTTCTTTATTCCTCACATTTATCATGTTGCTTCAGGAACATTTTTACCTTTGCTTGTGTATTCTGAGATATGTCAGTGGAAACTGCTCTCTCCCTCTACCATCTTCTGTGACTTCACATTCTCTCTGTTCCTGAAAACACTTGTAGCCATAGCTTCTGCTTTCCTTAGAAGATTTCTAATGCCATCCAGGGTATAGGAATTCAGAGAATTCCACAGTCAACTCTTTCCTTATTCATATAAAAATAGGGTCTTTGGGTCATTATGGACACCCCCATCTTGCTTGAAATTATTTGTCCCTCTAAAGCAGGGGTTGGAAAGCTTTTCCTGTAAAGGGGCGAATGACAAATATTTTAGGTTTTATGGGCTAAGAGGTGAAATTGAGGCTATTATGCAGGCACTTATGTAATGTGAGAAAACAAATTTCCAAAGTTTTTCACTGATGAAATAAAAAATATAACAATATTTGAGTGTAACTTTTTATCACTTTTATAATTTTATATATTACATAATTATAATTTTATAACTTTTATAATTTAGATTTATTAATGAGAAGACTGTACTTATTTTGTAGGGAATTATATGTAAAATGGGAATAACAGCAGCTGCCTCCTAGGGTTCTTGTGAGGATAAAATGAGTCAATTTTTATGAAGTGCTTAGAACAATGTCTGGAACAATGTAAGTACTATATTGTTGTTTGTTGTGGGTGCTCAGTTGGTTTGAGTTGTGTCCAACTCTTTGTGACCCCAATTGGGGATTTCTTGGCAAAGAAACAGGAGTAGATTGCCATTTCCTTCTCCAGCTCATTTTACAGATGAGGAAACTGAGGCAAACAAAGGTAAATGACTAATCTAGAGTTCTACAGGTAGTAAATGTCTGAAGCCATATCTGAACTTTTATCAACTGTGTCACACACTATATAAATGTTGGCTATTATTAATATTGATTTATCTTGAGATTTTATGTATATTTCATCTTTGAAAATGACTTTTCCCAGGGGTTCTGCACAATACTGGTCTAACTCCTTAAGCATGTGACTTTAATTAATCATATTTATCACTTAAAAACTTATAGAATTCTATTAGATTCTACTCTTACTATTTGGCATGTTATTACATTGCAAATTAATCACTTCTAGTTAAAGGTCAGTGGAAAGTCCTCAACTGAACAGTTAAATGGATTTTGAAGTATTGAAATTTATTGTATACTAGTACTGAAGTCCAAAATATATTGCAGGAACTATTGTTTGAACTAAATATTTTTACTGAAAATTTGTGTGGGAAGAGATCTTGCTTCTTGTTTTAACTTTTGACAGCATGAGAAGTACATAAAGCAGCTTGGCGTGACTTGTAATTCAACGGTTGTCACTGACTTGACTCTACCACACTAGGTTTGTCATACGAGCACTCTTTTGCCTTGTGATCTCTGGTTGAATTCATTAAGAAACATTGTGGGGCAGCGAGGTGGAAAGAGAAGCAGTCCTGGAGATGGGAGATCCTGAATTAAAATATGATCTCAGACACTTCCTAGCTATGTGACCCTGGACAAGTCACTTAACACCAATGACCAGTGACCTCTCTTCTGCCTCTGAATGAACACTTAGCATTGATTCTAAAACAAAAGGTACTGCTTTAGAGCCAGACCTAGAGATAGGGGATCCTAGGTTCAAATCTGACCTCAGGCAATTCCTAGCTGTGTGTCCCTGGACAAGTCACTTAGCCCCCATTGCCTTAGCCCTTACCACTCTTCTGCCTCAAATCCATTACACAATATTGATTCCAAGACAGAAGGTAAGTGTTTAAAAAATAGTAATACTTTAAGAAACACTGTTAAACATGCAGCAAAAATCTACTTTCCAAATTTATTCAATTTTCAATTATAGTAGTTGGTGGTGGTTCTTCTTGGTCACAAAAATTTCAGTCTTTTCTCTCTAAGTTAACTTTTCTCTCTTCTTTTCTTGTTTTTACATGATGGTTGCTCACTGACGAGTGAGCTGTCGAGTTGTAGAATCCAGCTATATAGTCTGGAATTCTCAGTATTGGGAGCAGCAAAGCATCATCTGCAGGGTCTGTCCCTGCTACTCAGCTGCTTACAAAGGATTTATAGAAACGAATGAATGTGGCTCTGCTGCCCCCTGAGACAATTTCCCATCCTCCCCTCGTGAGCAGTCATCCAATCGCATTAACTGCTGTCCCTGGCTGAGTTCTGTTGCTCTTCCTCTAAATTATTCTGAACTTCAGTGGGTACATACTGAGTTCCTCAGCTGCCAACCCCCATGGAAGTACAGAATTGCAGGGACATCTGATCTTGCTGAGTGAGGACCGATTCCACGCAGTTACCTGCACATTCTGCTCAGATAGGGACCTGTGGTGGCTCGTGATTGGGAAAAGCCAGTTGGGATGTTCTAGAATTCATTCTCTGTTGGGTTGAGGTTAGGGGGACAAGACCCTCCCTTGCTTTGGATAAACTTGTTTCTGGATGGCCAGTTGCTTGGATATCCCTGTCCCCTAGCATCCTTATAGCAAGAATATTCAAGACAGAAATGTCCATAAACAATTTTATTTGTTCTCCAGACCCCGAGAAGTTCTTCATGCCCAGGTTTAGTGCAATTGCTCTTGGAGCATATTGTTCTGGGTGCATAATTCTCTTGTCTTCAGAAGGAGGTTTCTCTACTTGGGTCCAAAATTTGGGAGAAAATATGAGGGAGGCAGGAGGCAGAAATAGGGATGGAAATGGATTTCTCTTAAGATTGAAGATGGTAGTAGTATCTTAATTAACAGTACCCTGATAGTGTATGTATAGATATAGACCTAGGCATTAACTCCCATAATCTCTGCTTCATTTGATCCCAATGCCACTGAAGAAGCAGGGGATTGAGCTATGTTTTTATCCTTCTCTTGTATCTTAACTCTCTAGAGGACTACTTCTGTAGGGTCTAATTCATTTCCATGATACTCTGGGAAATTTATTTCATGCAATTGAGTCAATGAAAACCAGAAAGTCCTTAGCTAGGAAAGAAGTCTATATGTACACATTTTAATTATTAATATTTATATTTTATAGAATATATGGTATACTATATGTAATATGATAATATAGTAATAATTATTAATTTAAAATACATTTTTTTTAGATTTTCTTTCTCTTTTCCTAAGGTCAAATTTGATTCAAGGGAGTTTCCTCAAAGTACCATGGTACCCTCTGGTGGTAGGCATAGAGAATGCATTAATCTCCCCCCTTTAAAGATGATTACAATTAAAATACTGTATCTTGGTATTTGACATTCCTCAAGGAAAATCTGTACTGCCTGGCTACTCCATTGAGAGCAGAAAAACTTCTAAGCCCTGAGAGAAAGAAACAGAAAAACCAGAAGTTCTTCACTTTTTCGTACACCATGTATCCCTTTGGCAATCTGGTGAAGCTGCTGGACTCTTTCTAAGAATATTTTTAAGGGCATAAAATGAGACCTATAGGATCACAAAAGAAACCAATTATGTGTATGTATAAATAAATAAATACACACACACACACACACACACACACACACACACACATATATATATATATTTTTTTTTTTTCTATCCAAGTTCACTGACAATCTGAAATCGATAGTTGGGCTTTTTGAGAGAGGGACTGTGAACCCCATATTAAGAGAGAATCCCTGAACTAAACTAGATGATCTTTTGCATACTTTACAATTCTAACATTTCAAGATTCTTTATACGACAAGAGAGTTAATCACTAGAAATCGACTCAGCTGGCACCATCTTGTAAGCCCTCTATTGGCCATTGTGAAAATGGACATGGCAAGGAGTAATTGACTTTTGGAGAAAACTTTGTTATCTCATTTGAGTGTCCCAAAGGACCCCATGGGGGTAGGTACTGTGATGATTTTCTCCTGATTTTATAGTTGGGCATCTGTCTAGCACTCTATTTGCTATGCTAGGCTACTTCTCTGAGTTAGTCTTGAGTAGGGATTAAGGATATGAGTTTTATTGCCTTTGAGGGTTTGTGCCCTCTCATAGTGAGCTCCTGAGGGTGGCACTGAGAAATACTGCTGTGAAACACAGCCATGGTGACATAGCTTTTATATATGCCTCCCTTCAACCCCCAACTTCCCAAGCTTTCTTTTCTCTAAACTAAACATCTCCAGTGTCTCCAGCTGATTCTTGTCCATTTGTTTTCCATATAAAAGACCTCCTAAGACAGTTTATTTCACTTTTGGAGAGTTCTGTTTGTTAGGAAGTTTTATTTCATATTGAATCAAAATTTCACTTTTTCATCCTTTTTTCTGTAATATGTCTAGTTTCGTCTTCTGGGGCTCTTCAGTGATATCTGTCTTCAAGTCCTTGAAGGACTGTCATATGGAAGACATAATCTCTTATGCCAGCCTGGGAAGTAGCAGGCAATGATTTCTTGTTATTGACCTTTCTGAGGGTCAGTTGAGCTTTATTTCTAGAAAGGGGGCTCTTTCCTATTTATAGTATCAGGCTCTTTTCATTCACTCAATTCACTTCAGGTTCTTCAAAGCAGGCTTTTTCTGGCCTATCATGCCTCACTGGTCTTCTCTTGAAAGGTACCAAATGTCCCCATTACAAGTTTTCTTTTCTAATGCTGCTAAATTTTAGTTGCTGTTCAGTTGTTTTCCTCATGTCTAACTCTTCATGACCCCATTTGGGATTTTCTTGGCAAAGATACTAGAGTAGTTTGCCATTTCCTTCTCCAGCTCATTTTACAGAAGAGGAAACTGAGGCAAATAGGATGAAGTGACTCACCCAATAACTAGTAAGTATCTGAGGCCAAATTTGAACTCAGGTATATGAGTTTCCTGACTTGAGGCCAGGTACTCTATCCATTGTGCTACATAGCTGTCCCTGTCCTTCCAATGGGTTTTAGCAAAGCAGGATCTGCCCAGACAAAACCCAAGGTTACAGCTCCTCCCCAACTTCCAGGCAAACTCTCTACTTTTATCCCTTCTCTGATTTTATAGTCTTTCCCTCCTTACAATGCTTCATGAGACCAAAGGCTCTTTTGTCAATAAAAGTCAAGCCCAGGAAGTGATATTTCCTGGGGCAACTTAGCGAACCCCAAGGGTAGAAGATGGGAATGTCATTGGAATAGGTAGAAAATAGGGTGTAAATTTGAGAATTTCTTTCTCCGCCAGTGGGCATTTATTTCTAACATCCTGATCTCCCCAGTAATGCCAAGACAGTGATATACTTAAAATAGAATAAAGATCCTGGGTTAAAAAAAAAAGGGTAGTGGAGGAGAGGGATGCAAGAACTCCAAGAACAAATTTGTAGGATCCATTAATAATACCAGCTCATTTTAATTGCTCAGAGAGCCAGCCCACTTGGTTCTTTTTTTTCCACTACCCTCTCCCATGAGCAAGCCTTTTGGGTACTAGTTCACTAAATGTCACCAGTTTTCCAATAACTCTCCTGGTCTTTCTTTCTCTCCCAGGGAAATTACCTTTTTCAGGGTCAAAAATTCCCTAACACAAGAATAGAATAGAATAGTTAAGAGCTCTTAAAAGTTTTCAAAACATTTTACAGATATTATCTTATCTGATCCTCACAATAGTTCTGGGATATAAATGCTGGCACCATTATTATCCTCATTTTACAGATGAAGAAACTGAAATAGACAGAGGATAAATCACTTGCCCAGTTAGTATCTGAGGCTGAATTTGAACTCTCGGCTTCTTGAAATCAGATCCATCCATCCATCGGCTATGATACTTGGCTGCCTCTACTCATCCCTGACCTAGTTTTAGATGAATCCTGAGAGGAAATCGTTCAGGAACATGTTAACCCATATGTAGTCTGTGTCCTCAGGTTCAGGCTACTTTCTGGTATTTGAGGCAGCAACTGAGAGCACTCTTTGTCTGTCTTTGTCTCTGTCTGCCTCTGTCTTCTGTCTCTCTGACTCTATCTCTCTTTATAAAATTTTTATTCATTCACTTGTTTTTATTTCCATATTATTAATTTTTATGAGGAAGCAATCTTACAAAACCAAAACCTCAAAACATAAACACAAATAAACATATGAAAAATTGCACACTTTTATCTGCATTCTGACTCAGCAGTTCTTTCTCTGGAGGTGGAGAGCATTCTTTGTTCCAAGTCCCTCAGAATTATCCTAGATCATTGTATTGCTGAGAGCAGCCAAATCTATCAGTTGATCATTCTACTATACTGTTGTTACTGTGTAAAATGTTTTCCTGGTTCTGCTCATTTCACTTTGCATAATTCCATGAAGGTCTTTCTCTCTCTTTTTGTTTGTCTATCTCTCTCCTACTCTATTCCCTTTCTTGTACTTTCTCTCTATTCCTTCTGTCTTATCTGTGACTTAGGCAGTCTTTGGTAGGAGAGATAAAGAGGGAGCTTAGCATAATGTCCCACAAAGGTTTCAGCTTGCTAATCTGGGACTCCAGCCTAAGAGAGACTTTTTTCATTAATCTATAAAGCAATCTTAGCCAATTGGCACCCCCTAATAACAAATACATCGAGCAGAGGGTTTACATCTACTGTACATAAGGAACAATTTTCTCATTTTAATAGGAATCTCCCAGAAGCAGTGAAGGCAAGAGAATGGTCCTCAATGATTGAAAAGGAAGATGAAATAACCTAGACTGTAATATTCTAAAATGGACTGAAAAACAGCATAGAATACCACTTCACACCTAGCAGATTGGCTAACATGACAACAAAGGAAGATAATAAATGTTGGAGGAGCTATAGAAAAATAGGGACATTAATGCATTGCTGGTGGAGTTGTGAATTGATCCAACCATTCTGGATGACAAGTTGGAACTAAAGACTCTGCTCTTTGATCCAGTCGTACCACTGCTGGGTTTGTGCCCCAAAGAGATAATAAAGAAAAAGATTTGTACAAAAATATTTGTAGTTGCATTGTTTGTGGTGGCAAAAATTTGAAAAATGAGAGGATGTCCATCAATTGGGGAATGGCTGAACAAATTGTGGTTTCTGTTGGTGATGGAATACTAATGTGCTCAAAGGAATAATGAACTGGAGGAATTCCATGTGAACTTGAACAACCTCCAGGAATTGAAGCAGAGTGAAAGGAGCAGAACCAGGAGAACATTGTACACAGAAACTGATATACTGTGGCACAATCCAATGTAATGGACTTCACTACTAGCAGCATGCAATGATCCAGGACAATTCTGAGGGACTTATGAAAAAGAACCCTATCCACATTCAGAGGAAGAACTGTGGGAGTAGAAACACAGTAGAAAAACAACTGCTTGATCACATGGTTTGATGGGGATATGACTGTGGATGTAGACTCTAAGTGATCGCCCTAGTGCAAATATCAATAATATGGAAATAGATCTTGATCAATGACACATGTAAAAGCCAGTGAAATTGCATGTTGGCTACAAGAGGGGAGTGTGAGGAAGGGAGGTGTGACCAAGACACAAACCATGAATGCACAGACTAGAAAAGATTCCTTACTTACCAGCTTGCAGGAATCTTATGAGGATTTTGATTTTTCAAGTCCCAGGAACATGGCATATCTTAAAATGTGTTGTGAGGATTTGCTACAGGGAATAAAATAGTTATCTGAAAGGCCAAATGTATGAGGAAAGTTTGATTGTTTGACCCAAGGGAAAAAAGAACATCTTTCTGCATTTATTTATTGCCTTCTCAAAAATATCAGGGGGTTAATGGGATTCAGCCCTGATTCACAGGAATCAGTGGCACATGTAAGAAGACAATTTCTTAAAGGCTATGACAAGCATTTGAGAGATTTCTTCTGAAACTACTTCCCTAAATATGATTCTATCCTGCTTAATGAACTCAGGGACACTGCCACCTAATTACATGAAAACAAAGTAGAACAGGAAAGGGAAAAAGAAGACCTTACAAAAAAAGCTGCAGGATACTACTGAAACACTTGGGCAGAAAGAGATAGAAGTTAAGAAACTTGCTACAATTAAAACATTCAATAGACAGCCCCTACAATACCGGCAGACCCCTCAGTATCAACAGAGGGTATAAAGAGACACCAGGAGATGTTTTCTATGTTCAAGACAAGATCACATAGTGAGAAATTGCCCACAGAAACACAGAAACAGTTTATGAGCATAACCAAAACAAGAGAGAAGGGCGGTATCAGAATTCATATTCACAGGGCAGGGTGTACACTAACAAAAATTATGGGAGGCAAGACTCAAATAATAAGCAATGTTGTTCCCACTGCAGACTTAAAGAACAAGACACCCCAGATCTAAAATCAGTGGAAGCAGCAAATTGCGTCTGGAGCAAAACTCCATTATTCAGAGGTTGTGGCAAGGAATACTCACTATTCAGCATGATGCCAGGCCTCAGCTACATTTAGTACTCAAAAAGGGACAAATTTGGGAGGCACCCCCGGGAGAAAACATGAGGGCATAAGCATAGAGTGCAAAAAGGGGAATGGCAGAAAGGAGAAAGAAAACTCAAAAATTTTAGTGGCGGAGAAACAAACAGTTTGGGAAATTGAAAAGGGAAGCAACCTAAGTGCAAAGCAAAGGTTGTGGAAAGGAAACAAGACTGACAGTTTGTGGGGGAAGAGGCTATCTGGGAGTTACTATTGGTTGGAATTCTTCTGCATAAGGATTTAAGGTTGACTTTTCTATTATGTCACTGGTATTTTCTTTTGTAATATAATCCCTGCTTTCCATGCCATTATCTCCAGGAGGTCTGCTAATGAATTACATTGGGTTTCATTACACTATAAAGCTACTGTGAAATTGACATTTATGCGAAAAAAATTGGTCTCGGTATCTACAATGGAAACACAATAAAAACATTAAATTTATGTTGCCCAGACTAAGGAGCGTTAGCTAGGCAATATTTTCTACCTCCTTCCTACATTTCCCTCTCTTACTATCACCATTTTGCTATAATACAGCTACTAACAGTCTTATAACATAATATTTAATAATGCAACTTCTTGAGGCTGTACAAGGAAGTGGCAATAATCCACTGTAGATCACACACAGGGGCTAATGATCATGTGTCTTTAGGAAACCATAGAGCTGACATTATAGCAAAATTTGGAGCTAGAGAAGGACCTTTTCATGTATTGAATTTCTCAATAGTTGAACAGGACAATCTAACTGGTGCCTATAATGAGCAGGAAATTCAATCATGGATAAAGAACTTAGGTGCAAAACAAATAAGAGGAATATGGTTTTCACAACTAGGCAAGCTCATCCTGCCTAAAAATTTATTTTATCACGTGGGCAATGCAATACATGCACAAGGACACTGTGGAACCCAAGCTGTGATCGATTCAGTGAGACGATTTTGGACTGCATCAGGAATATCCTCATATGCCATAAGAATTTGTCAAAAATGTAAAATTTGTATGCAATTTAATCAGGGAGTTTATAAGACCAAAGGCTTAGGAGGTAGTCCCTTAGCATATACTCCATTTGAATGCATACAGATAGATTTTATCAATATGCCAAAAGACAAAGGGTTTAAGTATTGCCTTGTCATCATAGACAGACTGACTAGATGGCCAGAAGTTTTTCCTTCCAAAAAGAACAACGCAGCATTTGTGGTCAAAATCCTATTAAAAGAAATCATACCTAGATTTGGGATTCCCTCAAAATTGGACTCGGACCGTGGAAGTCATTTTACTCAGTCAATATTAAATGAAATTTATAAAAATCTAGGAATACAAGCAACATACCACACACCATATCATCCCCAAAGTTCAGGGCAAGTGGAAAGATTAAATAAAGACATTAAAACATTGATAGGAAAAATTTGTGCAAAAACACACCAAAAATGGACAAACATTCTGCCATTAGTTCTGTTCCATCTTAGAACATGACCCAGTGGAGATTTGCACATCTCTTCATTTGAGATGCTATATGGACACGCAATTTGGCAAGGAAGGACTTGTAAACCAGCTTACATTGCCATGATAGGTGGAGATCATCAATTAACAAAATATATACAACCTTTACAGACAAGAATAGCAGAATTGCATGAAATGGGCTTGATACAACAAACAGTACCCCTGGATTACAATTTGCACAACATCAAACCAGGAGACATAGTATACTTAAAAAATTTCAATAGAAAATTGGCTACAGACATAAAATGGACTGGACCACATGAAGTATTGCTTACTACCCCAACAGCTATAAAAGTTGCAGGGAAAGACTCATGGTTTCACTGTTCCCACGTGAAACCAGAAAAAGTTCAACATCACTGTAACAGACATAGTAGATAATTAGACAACAGATAGGGCTGAGAAATGAAAACAAAAACTGATTAACATAAAAAGTACAATACAAAGAAATAATAGTGAAATATAATGTTCGAGACAACTTCCCAGCCCAGAGGAAAAGCAACTCAGAGGAAAAGCATCCCAGAGGAAAAGCAACCCAGAGGAAAAGCACCCCAGAGGAAAAGCATCCCAGAGGAAAAGCATCCCAGAGGAAAAGATTTTAAACCAGCCCAGAGGAAAAGCATCAAGAAAAGATGCTAGAGACAAGAAACAAAGAGGAAAAGCTGAAATGGACAGCTAGGACTTTGAACTTTGTAAATTTGTTTATATAAGAAGGGGACAGATCAAAAACGAGACTTATATGTAAGACTGAGTGTGTTGAAATAATAAAACAAAAGTAACTTCACATATTAGGGAAATAGCATGCATCACTACATAACATGGAAGAAAGAAGAGATCCATCAGTCAACATGAGAAGTGGAAATCTGAAGAAACTTGATAAGTATTAATTCAACACAACACTATTAGACACAAAACACAAAAGCACAAACTGACATATTGAGAGACCTTGTTTATATAAACAAGGGTCTGAAATTGTATTTATGCAAAATGTAAATATGTATATAGTTAGTTCCATAAGGTCTTAGGCAAATAGAAAGATCAATAGATATTTCTATTTGACATCAGGATGTGGAACAATGTATATTGTTGTATTATATGTAAATAATTTCTGTAAATAATGTATTAGTTTTAGTTAACTTAGAGTAAGTAGTATTATCACTAAGATTCAAATTTCTTGTAATAGTTTTGTTCAACATTTATTGTACTGAATTTATTGTAAAACCCTAAAACTACCCTTATCTAAACTTTCCTGCTAAGAATTCCTTGGAGTAGATTTTCTAAATTTGTAACTATCATATAAATATGTGACCTTGGGAAGGTCACAACAAAAAAAGGGGATGATTGTGGAAAGGAAACAAGACTGACAGTTTGTGGGGAAGTGGCCAACTGGGAGTGGCAGTGGGGTCTTGGGACTAGCACTTCCTTCCTGCCGTGGGGGACTGGCTTCCGGGTGTTGGAGGAGAGGGGAGCTTGTTCAGCCCAGTCTGGTGTGGTGTGCCGCCTCTTTCTTGGTTCAGTCTGAAGATTCAGGCCCAATCTCTTCTGAGGGTCAGATTTGTTCTTGTTTGCTTTCTGTCTACTGCTAAGATTCTGAATTATACAAAATTGGACTGATATAGAGGAGACAGAAGTGGGAAAACCCTCCGCCAGCCTCTAGGGCCTGGCCCTCTACTCTGAAGCTAAGGAAATACTCCAATTCCAACTGGATTATTAAATTTTATATTATATTATATTATATTTATATTAAAATTTATATTATAATATATTTATAAATGCAGTCAGATACGTGGACTATCATTTCTGGTCATAGAGGGAGCTGAACTTCAGTTTCAGTCATTCAAAGACAAACAGACCTCATTGGACCCCTGCTGTTTCCTCTCAGCAGGGGGCATCTCCCTCCTTTGCCTCACCAGGCAGTATACCCTCTCTCCCCTCTCTCCTCCATAGCACCATACAAACCTCCCATTTATCCCCTGTTTTCCAATTCCCTATTTCCTTTCCCAATAAATATTACAAGGTCCATAATTGAGATAAGAGAAATTGCACAGCTATAACAGACATAAAATGTGACATTTTCGGTTCACAACACATGGGCATACAAATCTGCATGGAGAAAAGCAAGGACCAATTTAAAACCTTTTTTGGAGAATTTCTTAGAATGCAGAATGGGTCTAGGAATTAGAAAATCAAACAGGGCTAGCAAATCTTTAAAACAACTACTTGATTCTGCAGACCACTCTGACAAGGCAGCCCACAGAGACATTGTTTCAAAGGACTTAAAAGCTGATACATTTGAATATCAAGGAGAGGGTGGAAAGAGAACTAAGGGTAGAACTAACTTAAACCCAAATGCTAAAGATTTTTACCCATGAGATCACATAAAAAAATCTTATACCACTCAAAATTGGTAGTCCTGGGGAAGGATTTAGCACATGTCAATACCGTATATCCACTGACACGCCATAATTTGAACCAGAGACTGGAAAACAATCTAAGGGAGTGGGAACAGAAAAGTTTAGAGAAATTTTGACGAAGAAACATCATGCAGGCAGTTCTCAAACAGAGCATCTGAGCAAGCTATCAGTTCACAGATAGGAGTGGTCCAAAATACTACAAGGCTAGTCAATCGTAGACTGAAGGGGGATGGAATAACTTTAAAGGGGATGGAGAATTACACACTAACATCTGGAAACACTCAAACATCTACTAACTATACAAGTTCATTACAAGCTATGGAGCAAGAGGGTACAAAAGATATTGAGGAGCCTGCCCTTTCCAGTAACATGATAACAGATCCTCAGAAAGGAGCAAGTCCACAGGAATCAAATTGATCACCATAGAACACAAAATTGCAGCATAGAACAGGGCAAGAACTAGTGAAAGACCTGGAGAATACAGAAATCATTGAACAAGAGCCAGAGCTAGACATAGATAATACAGAACCACTAGGTACAATAATATTTGACTCAGATAGTGATATAGAACAAGAACCTTATGAATACACCAAGCTCTACAAAAAAAGACTACAATGATTTACAAGAGTGGGAAACAGATTGGCACAGTGAACCTTTGAATCCAGAAATAATGATCTTTTCTGATGAGTTAAGCCAAGACATAGAAAACACAGTATCAGTAGAGGAAATGTTGCATGCATTAGGAGTCAATAGCTATGAAGAACTTTATGAAAAGTCTGAGGAATGGGGAAAGTGACACTGAAATAGAAGTAAATGAAACTGCATTACAAGATATGACAAAGAATAAACTGAAGAAGATATAGACAATTTAATCTTATTATCAAATTCTCCTTTCTCCAACTTTGAGTCTCCCATAAGCCTAGTTATACCACCTATTGAGAAGACTTGGTACCAAGACTTGCCTGAGTTCCATAGGGTAGCAGACAACAAGAAACCTTATAAGAACCCAGACTGGTACTAGACATAAGATCCAATACTTAATCCACAAAGTAACCTTGATCTAATCAGGAAAAACCCAAAACTCATAGTAACAAGCCCTGGCTAAAAAAAAATTAAGACAATTCCACAGACCCCAGTAAATGGAGATGGGAAACATTCAAGATGCTATTGGAGCACCTTCCCCAAATAAAATTTATTGTGTGGAACCATGAATCTGAAAACAAAGGCACCAAAACAGATTACAAAAGAGAAAAGAAAGTGGTTACCCATATCCCTCATCCTCCACCTAAAACACAATCTTTCCAGGGGGGAGGACGAGAGGAAGGGCATCCCACAGAGATATTAACTAACAGTTTCATGCATCCGACATTAAACAGCACTATGCCCACAGTGACACACCAGAAGAAAACTTAATTGAAGCCCAGAATCCATGCAGGCACATATGCATCAAGAAAAGCCCTTGATAAACAAACAGAAAGCCCAGGAGCCTACCCAAGATACAGAGAGAGAAACAAAGACACCTAACAGAGACAGCCTGAATAATAATAAAAACAAAACAGAATGATGCGCAACACAGATAGTAAACATATATTCAATTCTTCATCTCAGACTTAGACTAAAATATCATTAACCTCTACAATTAACCACATAGGAAAATAATGTTTGCTTTACTATCACACATTAAGAAATACACCTACATTCATTACAAAAGAATCTCACTTGCACACACTCAATGAAAATCCACTCTTACACACAAGCACACAATGGCATAACAATCTTACACACACGCATGATCCTGTAGTTTGGATACTTGAGATCGTCTTTCAAGGTGAGACAATAGTCAAGTATGTATCCAATAAAGGCGAAGGTATCTGGACCTGTGACAACTTCAAGAAACACCAAAGGCTGGAAGACATGTTAACAACTGGAAAGAACTTTAAATCAAGGACATTAGGGGGAACAAACTTTAGGAAAATGGGTCATGTAAGATTAATCATCAATCATGTTAACTTCACATATAGGGAATTGCATCCACAGACACATAAGAGTCAACATAGAAAGAATGAAGAATATATCTTCAGGCAACATGAGAAGAGGATTTCCTTAAGAAGAGAAAGTATGCAACCATCACCACATATTTAGCACACAAACCACAAATTCACACTGACCTTAGGGGCTATTTTGTAAATAAGGACAGTCCATAAACTGTATGTTTGTAAATAAATCTCTATTAGGACTCATAGAGATGGGAAGGAAATGATTTTCCTGTCTGGATGACTTCAAACCAGAGAATATATATATATATATATATATATATATATATATATATATATATATATATGTATGTATATGAACATGTACCATATGTAAATGTGCAAAAAAATTGTTTCAGGTAGATAGCATTAAATGTAAAACATAGAATAGTTTATTCTCACTTAACTAGTTAAATGTTACATGATTAGGATAGAGATGTGCATTAAGTTTATAGTTGAAAATTTGTTGTATTCACGAATTGTTACATGCTACATTGTAAAAACTCTTATTTTTTTGACACATGTAATCCTGATCCCCCCTTCCTGAATTCATTCCCTAGTCTAAAATAGGATATTAAGATAGTAGTACATAGACAGATTAGGATAAGATTTATTACTTTGGGAGGGGGGAGGTTAGGTGGGAATAGTAAATATCATAGATAGTTTAGAATAGAAACATATAGAAGGTAAGTAATTATTGTGGGATCATGGTGACACCATACTCACAACAGGAAATAGAGGATTGTGATAGAGGTTTCAAACCCTAGAACTGGAGTTACAGTCTAGGAAATTGATGGCGCCTCAGTCACAGCAGGGGAGGGGCTCCAGGAGATGTTCTGTAATCTTGGGAGAGCAAGAGTTTTCTGTCAGAGAGAGGCAGTTAGCTCTCTCTCAATCCTGAGACAGCCTAAGGAAAGGGTGTCAAGACTTTGTTCCTGAGGGAAGACTTACATTTTTCTCCTGGTGATTGGACATCCTTCCTCCCATCGATTCCCAATTGAAGGGGCAGTTGGAGAAGACAGCCAAGCTGCTGACTAGATCACCTCACAGCTCCTGGTGCCCTGGGTCTGACCTGTGCCTGTGGACTAAGACCAGGGCCATCCACATCTGAATCTCTCAGGGGCCCAAGGCTGCCAAGGTCTGGGTTCTCCAACTTGAGGAGGGAGGTAAGGGCAGCTAGAATAGGGATGCCTTTTCCCCTCTTTCTGCACAAAAACCCTTCCCACAGCCATTTCCCTGTGTTATTTCCAAATTGATTCAGTTAGAATAAAGTTTGTCATTTTCCCCAACTGACTCTAGTATGAGTGGGAAACAGTTCTAACTTGAGGGGGAAGGGTAACTCTCTCTCTTTGAGGAAAGACTTTAGTAGTAGAGGGAAGTCAAGAGGCAGTTTGGGGTTGAACAGTCATAGTTGAGGAGAAGCTAAAGGAGGAAACTACTCTCTCCCCCTCTCTTCTCCCTTGGCCAAGTTAAACAGCAACTGTCTCTCCTGAACCCCAATTTGAAAGGGGAGGTCTCTACTCTTTCTCCCTCTCTCTCTTTACCACCAGATTTAACTGGTATAGAGGGAATGAACATAAATCATGTAACCATGGAAAAATTCTTTTAATCAATTAAATAAAGTTAAAAAAAAGGCAGCATGGAATATTGAATTGAAACTTGGCTAGAAAGATCTATGTTCAAGGTTGACCTCCACTTGTAAATTGTGTGATCCTGGGCAAGTTACCTCTCTTCTATGCTATAAGCAACTCTATGTTTCTACATTGCAGAGAAGGTACCTGCCTTGTGAGAGAGTTTCTCTCTCTGGAAGTTTTCTAATCCCAATGGAATCACTGTTCTGAAAGAAAAATATTCCCAGATATCATACTGCCTAGAATTAGTTTTTTAAGGCTAATTTTTTTTTCAGTTTTTAGCCAGGGAGATACCACAAAAATGTTGCTGTCCTCATGAGGAAACTGAGATTCACAGGCAAAATAACTCTCCCAGGGTTGTCAGAGGCAGGACTTGAACCCAAGTCTTCCTTGGACCCTCCCTGCCTCCCTCCCACATCAGCTATAGTGCTCTCATTCTTCTCCAATTATCTTGCTCTTATCTACCTCTTTTACTCATGTGTTTGTATCCACAGCACCTAGCAAGGAGTCCTGCAAAGAGTAAGCACTTGAATGCTTCTGGAATTATACTGAATTATTTCAACATCTGTCCATTCTTCCCACCCTTTGTGAATATACAAAGCACTAGTCAGAACCAACAGGAACCAACAGACACAAGAATGGAAATTCTGTTTTAACTGTGCTAATGTGCACCTGGCTCACTGAGAGGTGGCAAACCACAAGGCACACCACGTGGCTACTCATTTGTGGCTTCTTCCTGCTGATGACTAATCTACAGTCAAGGAATGGAGCCTTTTCAATTCATATGGCCAAGAATTTGTAGTCAGCCCTTGGGGGAGCTGGGAAGAGGACACAGGGACCCTGCCTTCCATGGCCTCTTTTTTCACCTGTACCAAGAAGTTAATTTATGGTGCTCAAGTACTTTGGGGCCCAGGTATTGTTTTCAGTGCTTGCCATAAATCTCTGCCTGTTTCGGGGCAAAAACACCATGTTTACAGTCCAGGAAGTGGTTGAGCTAAGAATCACCAAACCATATATAGTATAAGGTTTCTGAGAAGTGAGTCTTGAATCAAAAAGTGGGCTCTATTTTTTACTAGAATAATGACAACAGGAAAAGTCAAATCATTCCTCTAAGCCACATTTTTCCTGGATATAAAATTGTGTGTGTATGTGTAGGGACAGAAAAGAGAGACAAAGAAATATTCCTCAAATTGTTGACATCTAAGGGTCAAAACATAAAACTAGGAAATAGCATATGTGCCTATATTCCAGTCATGACTCAGCAGTTAATAATAAATGGCATAATTGTGAGGAACATGAGCTCCTATTTCCTTCTCTATTAAAAAATACCTAGGAGGCAACTGGGTGGCTCAGTGGATTGAGAGTCAGGCCTAGAGACTGGAGGTCCTAGGTTTAAATCTGGCCTCAGAAATTTTCCAGCTGTGACCCTGGGCAGGTCACTTAACCCCATTGCCTAGCCCTTACCACTCTTCTGTCTTGGAGTCAATACCAGTGTTGATTCTAAGATGGAAGGTAACGGTTTAAATAAAAATACCTACTTTTCATCCATAACATCATAGGAAAGGTACAAGTATAAATGAGATGCCATATGAAAATCCTTTGTACTCTTAGCATTATATGCATGTATTAATTACAAATATCAGTATCTAAATGTTTAAATAAAATTATTAATAATTTTGTAAAGTACATTAGATTTTGTTAAGCACTTATCACACATTACCACTTCATATGAATATAGTCTGTGACCAACTACTCAAGCTCAGTACTGAGTCACAGCTCATGGCTATCTCTGCTCTATTCTAGTTCTTTCCTCTGCTCAACTGGATCACAAATGGATTTTGCTAGCTCTATGGTGCAAGATAGTAAAGATGGATCAGCACAAACTCATTAATTACCATTGAGTAAAACTCAGATATGTAAAGCCACTTTCAGGTAATTAGGAAGGCACATGTAGATGACTCTCAATTTTTTTAGAAGAGTCACCATTAAGGTCCTCTGCTGAGGCCTCATCAGACTTTAGGGATGTCTGTGTTCTTAAAGCCAATGCTTGCAGTCTCTGGTAGGTTCTCCCATGCTTGAGATGCTCCCAGTAAAACCTATCTATACAGACAGATAAATTTGTCACTAGATAGTTGGTCACTAAAAGATAGAATTCTGGTCATAGACATTTGTGAAACCACTACATAAAAATAATTCTGATTTATATTAGTGATCCACCTGTACCTGCAATATATGGCACTCTGGCTTATGAAACTATGGATCCTTAAGGAGTTATTGTGAACAGGGAGGTTGCATGGTGGAGGGATGAGAGTATTTGTTGCATTGGGAGATAGCAGACCTTGGTTCAAATCCTGGTTTAGCTTCTTAATGTGGACAAGGCACTTATTATTCTGAGTATGTCTCTACTTTTGCAAAATTAGAGCAATGGATCAGATGGCCTCGGGGTCCCTTCCAGCTCAAAACTGGTGATCTTATGAATATGCTTTCAACTTTTGTGGAAAAAAATACCTGTGTATTTTTTCAAAGTTCCTGGGGAAGGTAATCCAATTGAAAGCACTATAGCTGAAGGCTGTGGTATCTAGAACTAGAAAAGAGATCTTTTTGTCCTATCTACTAATTTTGCCTATGGTGGAAAGTTCAAACTCAGGCCATTTGACTCCCAAGCTAGTACTCATGCCTTGAGGTTTATGTACTTCTAAATATCTTTAGAAAAGGGGTTCTTAACTTGGGGGTTATGAATTTGTTTTCTTGATATTTCAATAATCATATTTCAATATGATCGGTTTCCTTTGTAATCTGATGTATTTTATCTCTTTAAAAATGTTATTCTGAGAAGGGGTCTATAGGTGCTGCTTGACTACCAAAGAGATCCATCCATAGTATAAAGAAGGTTAAATAGCCTGTTTTTAGAAACATCCTAGGGATCTGAGTTTAATATATACAATAATGCCTATTCCAGGCTCCAGTTATGTGCCTCCATCCTTTAACCAGATTGACTCAGGACCCTCATTGTCTTGTGATGGGCTTTCTTGTGGATTTACAGGGGTAGAAAGAAAGCTAGACAACTGGCTTAGTTTCTGGTAGTCTCTTTATTAAATGGTTATTTCCAAACTACATAAGGATGACATTCTGGAATGGAAGCAGTGACAGAAGCCACTACTGAAAACCCAGGATTCATGAAATGGCCCTTTCTTTGCTAATCCTATCAGAGCTCTCTTCTTGCAGAGTTTGTTTCAGAAGGACCAGATTTAAAAGCTAAACTGGAAGGCCTCTGTCACATGCTGCTTCCATGCATCAAGATTTGGCAATGAAGAGGAGAGGCCCATGACGTGCCATGTTTCTCCATCCAACACCCCCGAGGTCTGGTAGGACAGCAACTGTGTCCCTGACTTTGCCAGGAGCCCTAGGGAAAGGAAGAAAGAGGACATCTCATTTGTCTGGGGATGAAGAAGTAAAATGAAGATGTTCAATGACTCATGTATTTCGACCTTTGGGGGGGGGGGAGATCTTAGAGATGTAATACTCCGACTCTTCCATTTTACTTATGAGGAAACTGAGGCAGACAATGGACAAATTACTTGCCTAGAATCAAATAGCTAGCAACTATTTGGTGTAAGATTAGAACTCAAGTCAAACTCAGTTGGTAAGTCTAATGTTATCTATCTATTCTGTTAAAACCATAATACTTTAATTCTGCTACTTAAGGGATATGGAGGGAATCTGGGGATTCCAAAATCATGGTGTGGCCTTCCCATGATATATTCCCAGACTTGAAAAGTAGCATTAGAATCTCTGGAGTCACATAAGAGCATAGATCAGGATTGGGAGAGACCCAGGAAATCTAGGATAACTTTGGTCTCCCCCAGTTCAGAGGGATTCTCTCTTGAGTTCCATTGCCACTGAAAGAAACCATGAGGACTGAGCTTCTGAGTCAAAACTCCTGGATGAAAGGTTTTTATAAAAGTACAAGAGTGGCAACATAGTAAATGAGAATGAGGAAGCCTAGGTTCTGGGTTATCACTGCCATGGAAAAAAATTTATAGCCTACTTGATCTCTTTGACCTTAAGTCTTTTCATCTACAAAATGGGGGTGGTTGGATCATTGATGTCCTTCTTGACTAAAATTTGGGCTTTTGTTTTGGAAACCACATTCATTATCTCCTCATGAGGTTAATTCCTTGCAATGTCATTCACTCCCTTTCCCCACCATCTCACCAAAACAGACCTATGGACAGCACCTGGCGTTTTTTACAGGGGTTTAAGATTCAGATCACTGTTTCTATCTTGGGGTAGAGACTCTAAAACAAAGAGAGGCAGCTAGCTCGAGTGGTAGATTAGCACTGGGTTTGGAGTAAGAAGGTGAGTTTTAATCCAATTTCAGACACTTACTAGCTGTGTGACCCTGGGAAAGTCATTTAATTTTATTTGCCTCAGTTTCCTCATCTATAAAATTAGTTGAAGAAGGAAATGGTAAACCAATCCAGCTTTTTTTCCAAGAAAACCTCAAATAGGGTCCTAAAGAGTCAAATGAGACTGAAATATATGAACAAGAACAAAGAGAAGATGAAGTGAGATGGGGGAGATACATGGGGCACCTTGGGCAGACACACAAACTCCCAAGGAGGTCTCTTTCCCATAGCCTTGTGCAATGAGGTCATTGCTTGGTGGCAGGGGTAGCTGGGTACTAGGAGGTAGTAGGCATCACTCTTACCAATCATTGTAGGCAGCAATTCTGGGTTGGAGGACCGGGCCCTGTAGAATAGCAGGGGGAGATCTCGGCGGAGAGGCACTTCGGGTTTAAATATGGCACCATTGAGTTCTTGCAAAACTGGGGTTGTACCCTGGACTAACCCCACTGCTCTGTAAGGGGCACCTGCCAGGGAGATGGTCAGCAGGCTATCCCCACTGCTATGATCCAGGGGGCAGACTGGGCTGTGTGTGGTAGTGACCTATAGGCAAAAGGCAACAAAAAGTAAGAGTTAGCCACTTTGGATATTGTCTCAACATCCAACCTACAACTCCAAATAAATGGTGAAGAATATAGATCTTCCTTAGAGGATCTCTCAGTTCAGGGGATTAGATACATGAAACTAGGGGGACTGGCCCAACAGTTGTGGCCAGACATGACAGGGTAGGATCAGAAATTCTCAGAGTTAGAACATATCTCAGAAGTGATCTAACTCGCACCAACACCACTCTGCCTACCTCAGGAACTGCTTATTCCCAAGATGCTTATTCATTTCTGCCTGAAAACCTATAGTCCTGGAGAGCTCACTACCTCTACTCTAAGGCAGTTTTAGCTGTTAGAAGGGCTTTCCTTATATTCAGAGATTCTCTCCAACTTCTATCCATCATTTTTGGTTCTATCCTCTGGGATCAAAAGAAATCAACTTTTTAAAAACATTTTTCAAATTCTAGAAGGTAACTTTTGTATATTATATCCAGGGGCATGGTGGTAAATGTTTAACCACTGGGTTTCCAAAAAATGCACAAAGGACACACTTTTAAGTATAGTTTGCATTATTTGTTTTCTCTTTCACTTTTTGAATGTCTAAACAATCAACAAAATAATAACTCAAGTTCTGATTTGTATAGTTTGCTGATTTTTGAGGGCTAGCTCACACTAAAAACAACTGACTCCAGATCAGTTCTCTTGATTACTTCTGATCAATGGTACACAAAGACAGGATAGATGGCAGGATTTGAACCCAGATCTCACTGGCTTTAAGGACCCTGATGTGCCCATTTATACCACCTTATATCTCTCTGCTAGTATCTCCACATTGGTCATGCTGTGGAAGAAGACTCATAAAACAAATTTTTAAAAAAGTGAAAAATAATATGTTTCCTCCTTTTTATTCTTGTGTAATTCTTCTTATTGGTTTCCCCTTCAAAGCTGCCTTTAATGTTTATATAGACCAATTATGACCTGTATAAAAACTATGAGAGAAAAGTTAAAGGTAATGGAGAAGAGGAAAAATATAGTGGAGTCACAAAACTCAAGTCATGGCAATTGCCCTATCAGAGTATAGAGAGGGCTTTGGCTACCCAAAGTAGATGTGATTGAGGAAGGACTTCAGATTTAAGGAAGAGAAAAGGGAGGCGCCTTAAAATGAGGCTGAGTAGTGTTGCTAAGACATCTAGTACTTCTCAGCCTGAAAGAAGGAGAAATCGGTGAGGGAAGGAGACTGACCCTAAGTCAAAGAAGACCTACATTGAGTCCAGCCTCTTGCATCAGAAGCTTGGCATTCACCAAGTTTACTTCTGCCTGGGTGGCTGTTTCCTTCAGGAGGCCAACAATGACTGCAGGGCTCAGGGAGCTCCCTGAGTTCTTCAGAGATGGTCCTGCAGACAGAAGGAAGGTCAGTGCCTTGGTTTTCTCATCTATAAAATGGGGATAATAGTACCTTCTCCTTTAAGGTTGTTGTAACGATAAAATGAGGTAAAATGTTAACTATTCTATAAATCATACAGGGTTATGTTATTAGAGTTATTATCATGTATGTTATACCTACTAATATATTATAACATATATAATAATTGTTATGATAATTATTATAATTATATATTATAAATAATATATGTATATTATACATAGTATATGATACATAGTTATGTGTTATATTATAATAGATTAAAGTATTATATTAATGGCGATAATAACTTGACCACATTTTCAATGGCCACTCGGCTATACTTCTATCTTCAGCTGATCTAAAAACCTACAAGTTCATTCATAGACTCCCTCTCACTGCCTACATTAGTATCATTCATCCTAAGCTAATAAATCACTAATGGTGAGAAGCTCACGGCCTCAAAAGGTCTGGACAACTTGAACTCTAAGAAAGCCTTCCTTTTATTTAGCCAAAAAAGTCCTCCCTGTGACTTTTATTACTGGTTCAAATCTCTGGAGCTTCCTAGAATAAGTTGAATTTCTGTTCTTTCAGATCTTAGAAGCCAGCTATGGTATTTATCACCAAAATCTCTTTTTATTTAGATGAATTATTATAAATTTCAATAATATCAATAATGTGGGTTTTAAAAATATTGTGCCTGAGGGACTGCATCCCCTAGCATGCTCCAGGGGTCCCTCCCCCTACTTCCTGGCATGGAATTGGTCTTGAATGAACCAATCCCATGCTAGAGAGAGACCACGCCCCCTACTTCCTGGCATGGATTGGTCTACATAAGGACCAATCCTGGGCCATGGAGGGACCTTTTGAAACTGACTAGATTAGGGGTTTAGCAGACAATCAATTTCAGGCTAGGGAACTCCAGTGTTTTTTCTTAGAAATAAAATTTTTGTGAGATCAAAAAGATAGTTTCCTTTCAGTATAACAGTAACAACAATAACAGTAATAACAATAACAGAATATCCCAAGCTTTAAGAGTTATTCCTAAATATGGTTTCCAGATCTCAATTTATCCTGATCACTTGTTTTCTAGACACATTTCAGTCTCTGAATCTCCTCCCCAAAATATTCCTGATGTGTTGTGACCAGTGCAAAGCCCAGAGAGGCTCTTACCTCTTTTATCTGGTAAGAGTGACATCTCTCCATGAAGCTAAGGGTTGTCTCTTAGTATATCTGTTTTGGAAGCTGGCATTTTTATGGGAGAGGATTTCTCATAGTAGACTATCCTTCCCACCCTCTTTACTGTAGCTCAGTTCTTTGATGAAGACAAATTGAAGTCTGGGCTCACCCTGTGTCATGACTTGAATGGTCCCTTTGGGTGACCCAGCCCAGGCTCGAATCAACGTGCCCAGAGCTTCTGCCAGACCGATCCAGGGCTTGGTGCTGGGTGAGAAGGCGCTGGCGAGGGCCTGGGCATTCACCTGCAAAGAAAAGAGGGAAAACTGCAGTGCTCAGGCTGAAGCTGATAGTCCCAGGTTAGCTCAGAAGTCAGGACCTTCTGGAGACAGATTCATGGAGTACTAAAAGCAGGAAGCTTGCTCTATCCAGAAAGAAATGTAAAAAAGGTATACAATTTCTTTAGCTGAGATAAATAATAAAAGAAAAGTCAATTACTAAGAGAAACCAGTCAATATACAAACATTCATTAAGTATATACAATGTGACAGGTAGAAAGTATGCCAGGTGATGAGAGTGGAGCATGATACTTATGTCTCTATCTATTTGAAGGGCTTATATGTGAAAGAAATTTGTTCTATTTGGACATAGAGAGTGGAAATTGGAGTAACAAATGGAAGACATCGAGGAAGATTTAGTATCTATATGAGAAAAAAAAATTCAAAGAATTAGTTGTTTGAAAGTGGAGTAAGTTGCTTGGGGGCAGTAGTAGGTTCCCTTCCATTGGAGAGCGTCACACTGAGATTGGTTGATACTACCACTGGTTGGCAGTATGGTAGAGGGGGATCTTTGGTCAGATATGAGTTGGACTTGGACTTGTGAAGAATGAAGCAAACTCTCTTTGTCTATCAATCAGTAACTTTAAAGTTAATCAATCAAAACCTTGTGAACTCTCATATTTAGTGACTGGTAAGGTACTAAGTAGGGGTACTAAGTAGGTGCTGATTGATAGGGAGTTTGATTGACTCTTCATAGACTAATAACTCTTATTAGATTCTGTGATTTTGGTAAAAACAGCAGGTGTTCTAGGAGCACAAGATTATGGGATGCTGGAGTCATTATGAAAGGCTTTCTGGGGTGGGTAGTACTTGATCCAGGTGTTAAAGGATGAGTAAGTTCTTAGTAGGCAAAGAGGAAAGGAGAAGTCAGTCTTGGACAAAGGATTGAGGTGGAGGAGTTCAGATAAGGAAAAGAATAAAAAAAACAGAATAAAAGATTGAGTCCTGAAGAAACCGAGGAGTACTATGATTGCTGAAGAAAAGTTGGCACTGGGGACAAAGCTGGAAAGGCAGGTTAGGAAGGAAGAACTAAGAAAGGCTTTAAATGGCAGGCTGAGGTGTTTGAACTTGATCCTAAGAAGGTTTTTGAGCAGGGGAGAAGAATGGTGAAAATAAGCATTTAACCTAGCAGCAGAGTACAGGGCATATTGAAGCAGGAGGCAGGCAGCCTAATTAGACAAATTATCATGAATAAGAACCTAGGCAGGGAATATAGAGATGTAAGACTTGAAAGGCTGAGAAAATGGAAAAATCTCAATGGAGGAAAGAGCAGAAATCTGGGACTGACTGATTCCTCCACTCTTCCATAGCCAAAGTTGGTGCATGAGCTTGGTTGGCTAAGGAACGATAGAGATCATCAGAAGGGGAGAGACATTTTTTTAATAGCACCAAAGAAAGGAGACTGATGGGTATCCTGGTCTCTGAGTCTCTTCCTTCTGAAGCAACATTTTTCTGGAAATTATGTTCTTATTTTGGATGGGTGCTTTGGGACGGTGCCAAGGTGTACCATGTTGGTGAACAAGATGGAGGCTGACTGGGGTGTTCTCTAACTCTCCTTCTATTCCCCTTCCTACAAGAGTTAGTTTTCCTGGCCTGCATCCATGAGCTTTCAACCATACAAAATTACCCAAGCAACAGGCTTCTGACCCCAAAGCTGGCAGAGCACCAGGGGTGGAGCCTTTCACAGAGGCCCTGGGAAATGGCACTCTCTCTGTGCCTAGGGGTACAATGAGCCAGGGCTGAGCCTTTCACTGACTCCCTTCCTCCCTCTCTCACCCACATCAAGCCTTTGAGTCCATGGCCACAACCCAAGGAAAGAGACAGACGCTCTCTCCTCTTAGTGGTTGGGCAGCTCTCCCACAGTGTGGGGAGGGAAGAGTGTCTTTCATTTATCCAAATCCCCAGGCTGGGCAGTGGTCCCAGTTCTGCCCTGTCTCTCCTCCCCCTGCTGCTTCTAAACCCAGATTCTTTTGTTCCCCCCTTTTTTATTGTCCTCCCCTCTCCTCTGTGCTTCCCCAGGACAAGGTTATACTTACAACCCCAGTCAGAGACTTGCCCTTCACCATGTTCACAAACTGAACAGCGATTTCTTCCCCACACCGGCTCTGGGCTTCCTTGGTGCTGGCACCCAAGTGGGGGGAGCTGATGACATTCTCATGGTTCACCAGGGCCAGGTCTCTCGGGGGCTCCTACGCAGAAAAGCCATTTCCATGAAAACAGAGTTTGAGGTGGGCTCTCAGACTAGTAGAGATGAAGAATAAAGGAACAACAGGCTCCCCATAGTGGGTAAAAAAACTAGAGGTATTTTTTTACTCCATTTAACAGCTGAGTGCCTTGGCTGAGATGAGTATGTGAGTGCACCCCCTGGAACCCAATGTACTGCCCATGGCCCTAGAAAACATTCATGAAGAGGAAAGGATACAGCAGAGGTCTTTCCTGGAGGTTTTGTTGGTTCTATCCTCTTGGCCGTTTCTATGGCATGTTAAAGTTTGTGAAGAAATTCACAAATATATAAGCAAAATGTCATTTCTGAAATACTTCTTTCTCTGAAAGTCCAGCATGTCTGGGATACTTCTGTTTTATCGCAAATTGCCTTGACTTTTTTGTTCATTTTTTTGGTGGCTATTTCTTTAAAAAATATTTTTTTCTGATTGTTTATTTTCTATATCACTTTTAATAGCCAATCTACTCTTTTTCATCCTGAGTCTGGGATGGGAGGGAGAGGGGAGATGAAAGTGGAGGATAGACTGGGGAGGGGGAGAAAAAGAGGGAGGAAGGGAGGGAGAGAGGAAGGGAAAGAGAGAAAGGGGGGAGAGAGAGAGGAAATGGGGGAAAAGAGGGAGGGAGGGAGGGAGAGAGAAAGGGGGAAAGAGAGAGAAGAAAGGGGGAAAGAGAGAGAGGAAAGGGGGGGAGAGAGGGGAGGAAAGGGAGAGAAGGCAGAAATGAGGGAGGGAGGGATACAGAGAGGGAGGGAGATAGGAAAGGGAGGAGAGAGGGAGAGAGAGGAAAGGGGGAAAGAGAGAGGGAGAGACAGAAGGAAAGAAGAAAGCAAGGAAAGCAATTCAGATTCCACATCAAATGAGGTAACATATGTATGGTGCTTTGCAAACCTTAAAGCTCTCTATAAATACTACCTGTGGTTATTATTATTTGCTATTTTTAGATGAGGAAACTGAACTCCCAGGGAGGGTAACACAGTCTGTTATGTGTCTAACAATGCATCCAGTTCCTGGCTGAGAGAGTGAAAAATAAAGCTTAGATTCTAAAACCCTAAAAAAGTGGTCTCTAGTGGCAAAGGCCATTCTCTGTGAAACAGACCCAAGTGCCAACAAGTGAAGCAGGAAGATGTGGGATAGGATGACAAAAGCAGCATTCAAAAACACTAGTGGACCCAACCAGATTAAAAGTATAATTGAGAAATAATTAACAAAATAATTAAAAATACAACATGAAGTTAATATATGGCTTTCTAAGTCAACATGCAGTCAACAAGCAGCCCCCATTTCTATTTCAGTTGGATACCATTGCTCTAAAGGAAGAGGCACCCAGGTCAGGGAGCTCTTTATATTCATTCAAGTTGGCACTTTCTTTATACCTTGTAGTATTAGAGGATTTCCTACAGAACTAAGAGGAAGGTGATTTTTCTAGGATCATATAGCTGGTATGTGCCAAGAGGAAGAACTTGAACTCAAGGTCTTCCAGTCTAGCTCTCTATCCACTATACTAAATTTTCTCTCATTACTACAACTTGCCCATTTTGCTTCTGGGTTCCTACAATTACTCAGTTGGCTCTGATGATCAATAAACCCAAGTGAACTACCCAATAGAAAATTAGAAAAAGAAAACCCATAGTCCTTCCCAGTCTGGAGCTGGGGGAGCAAGAATGCAGATGAGGTTGACTCATTTTTACTTATTTGGGATTAATACTAGAAATTTAGGATATAGAAACCCAGTTTCCCACATTCCACACTCCTCCATCCTATTCATTTCCCTCCCTGGAATACAGCCACATCAATGAATGTGTTGGGGAATGAAACAGTTCCATTCAGCCTTTGACTTGTCTCCCTCCTCATTCCCACCCAGCCCAAGACTCACTTCTGTGAACACATCCAGGGCAGCCCCACCACACTGGCCTGACTGCAGGGCATGGAGCAGGGCTCCCTCATCCACGATCCCTCCCCGAGCACAGTTCACCACCCGGACTCCTTTCTTGCACTGGGCAAAGGTGTTCTCATTCAGCAAACCTGAGAAAGGAGAACAAGGAATTTCCCATGATGCAGGCTGCCTTTTCCATCCTCCAGTGTGCAACCCAAGTTCCCGAGATCCCTTCACCAGGAAAATGTATTTCTTTCCCATGATATTTGAGTTCCATTCCCCAGATACTCAGGTCTCTCCTGCCAGAGAACAGTTCTATCATCTTTACTCATATCCCGAGTAAAAGACTACAGACAGTCTGCATTTCATCCAGGGTGGAAGCAGAGATTGAGAGGACAATCTGGGCACCAAGGATGCTCCCTTTTTCCAAAGGACTAGAACTTACTTGGATATATTTCTTTTCTAGAGAACTCCCAAACCAATTTTCCTTTTGAACTTCTATGGGAAATTGGCTCCAGGATCAGAAAAGAATGTCTTTCTCTACACCTGAACTCTCTAATAGAATCCTACCCTTCAGAGATATGGGGAAGGGACTGCAACACCCCAGGGCATCAATGCAATGGCAAAAGGTGCTCAGTGGCTCAATACTCTAAGTAGGAGGATTTGGGGAGGAGAGGAACAACTTGACATGGGAATGTCTCTGTAGGGCATTGTTGGGTACCATTTTTTTTTACACAAAAGATTGATAAAACATCTTGACTTCTACTATTGGCTAGTCCAGTCCATTGTCGTTGAGACCTCCTCCCTTCAGGTCTCAAGTCCTCATTGTCATCTCTGCCAAAATACTGCCATAACCCACAAATCCACATCTTGGAGACACTCTTCGTGCTGGGTCTTTAGTGCTACTAGACCCTCTGAGCATCCTAATTGGTTCTAATATACTGAAATTCAATGGGTATGGTTGGTTGACTATTTCTACCTTCAAAAGGAAGGAAGGGAGGGAAAGAAGGAGGAACAAGAAAAAAATTGAGTGAGTACAAGTCCAAATGAACACAATTCCTATAATAAAAGTATGGCTGCCCAATATGATTCTTGGGTGGAGATAATATCCTCAGAGACTATTCGGGGAAAAAGAGAAAGCAAATTAGAGAATCCTTGGATAAAATAATGGAGAATGCCATCTGCTTCAGAATTAGGACCAATAACGCCTTTATTGGGGTCCTTTTTACTTCTCACTCAAATTATTGCAATAGCCTATTAACCAGTCTTCTTGACTCAAGTTTCCTTCTACCCCAGGCCATTCTATATCCAGCTGCCAAAATGATTTTTTAAGGGCAGACTTGATAATGTGACTTTCCAGTTCTACAAATCCTCAGTCCCCAACTACCTCCAGTATAAAATAGAAACTCTTAAGATTTTAAAGATTTAAACAGCCCAGTCCCAACCTATCTTTTGGGTCTCACCGGATGTCATTCCACCTCCCAACACTGTGACCTTCCTCACACATGACAATTTGTCTCTCATTTTTATGCTTTTGCTTCAGCTATGCCTTCTACCTAGAGTGGGATTCCTTCTTCCTTCTGCCTTAAAGACTCTTCTTTTAGGATGAGTCCCTTCTGGAGCCCTTAAATATCTAGTTAGTAATTTTGACAACTAACATATTTGGATTTATTCATTTTATATAGTTATTTGTACTTGTTATCCTCTTCCTCATTAAAATGTAAGCTCATTTTGAGTAAAGATTGTGTCTTTTTTTTTTTTTTTGGTATGTATAATCTCAATGCCTAACACAGTTCCTGGCACATAGCAGAAACCTAGTAAATGTCTTGGATTTATATGGTGACCATTCCCAGATTTTTAGATACGAGACTGTTTAAAGATGTTTGCTGGTAACCTCAAGTTAATGTCCCACAGACTCCTAAAGCTTAACATATCAAAACTGAAATGATCATTTTTCCCCTGAAATCTCCCCATTCTCCACTCCTGTCCATTCTCCATTCAGCTATTTGTTAGGTCACCAAAATTCCAGTGGCTCCCAATAACCTCTTGTTTGGCATTCAAAGCCTTTATAACCCCCCCCCTTTATAACTCTAACCCCTGTTTTCCAGTCTCCTGACCCTTTACTTCTGCCATCATATATTTTGCAGTCCATTATCACTGGTCTCCTTGCTGTTCCTGGCACAAGACACTCCACCAAACCTGGGCATTTTCTCTAGCCTGAAATGTTCTCCCTCCTTCCTGGCTTCCTTTATGTCCCAGATAAATTCCAACCTTCTATAAGAAACCTTTCCCATTCCCTTTTCATGCTAATGCCTTCCCTCCATTGATGATTTCCAATTTATCCAGCATATAACTTGTCTGTACATAGTGATGTGCATCTTTTTCCTCCCATTAGACTAGAGCTCCTTGAGGAGCAAGGACTGTCTCTTGTCTTTTTTTGTATGCCCAGAACTTGGAAGTCCTGGACACATAGTAGGTGTCAAGTAAATGCTTATTGACTGACCGACTTGCACAGTTATCTGGTCTTCTGGAACCTGTGCCCAGGCCAAGACAAGGAGATTTAACATCTACCTGTGGTGGAAGGTAGAAGAGGTGTGTGCACGGTGATGAAGTCACAGATGGGCCATATCTGCTCCAGGGGCAGCTGCTGAACACCAAAGGATGCTGAGACCTCTGGAGGGATGATGGGGTCATATCCCACTGTCTGATCATGGAAATTGAGGTGGTGGTAAGGATGAGGAGGAGGAAAGGCAGAGAGAGGGATAAAAGGAAAAGAGAGAAGAGGAAGAGAGAAAAAAGGGAATGAAAAATAGGGGGGACGGAAAACAGAAAGGAAGGAAAGGAGGGAGAGAGGCATGGAGGAAGGAAGAAAGGGATAGGAGGTAGAGAAGGAAAGAGGGAGGGAGGGAGGGGGAAGGAGGAAAGAAGGAAGTATGAAAGGGAAGAAGGAAGGGAGGGAGGAATGGAGGAATGGAGGAAGAGAAAAGAAAGAATGGGAAGGAGAAAGGAAGGAAGAAAAGAAGGAAGAGAAGGAAGGCAGGAGGCAAGGAGGGAGGAAAGAACGGTAGAAAGGAAGGAAGGGAAGGAGGGAAGGAAAAAGGAAGCATGGGAGGGAAGGAAGAAGGATGGAAAGAAGAGAGGGAGGGAAGGAGGGGAAAAGGAAGTATGGGAGGAAAGGAAGAAGGAAGGGAGGGAGGCAGGGAGGAAGAAAGGAAGAAAATAAGTTAGTACAGTACAAATTAACACAATTCTTATAATAAAAAAGTATAGCTACCCAATATGATCCTTGGGTGGAGATAATACCCTCACAGAGATTATTCAGGAAAAACATAAAGGAAATTAAGAGAATCCTTGGATAAAACAATGGAACCAAATGCCATCTGCTTCAGAATTAGGAAGACCAGAGTAGGTTAAAAAGGAAAGAAGATGGGGAAAAAAATGGAAAATATAAGGAAGTGATAAGACTTGGACAAAGATCTCTCCCTTGGGGGAGCAGGGTTTATCTTACAAGGAGGCCGAGTAGGTGTGATTTCACGAGCTCTCAGAATGCTCCTTGTCCCCTGCAAAGCCAGCAGCAGACCCACCAGTTTGCTGACACCTAAAATTCCTTCCACAAGGCACAAAGTCCCTTTATCTCATATTGAAAATGAAGGATGAAAATGCAAATTGCCCTAGAGAAAGAGCTGACTGATACAGACTAGAGCTTCATGGATAGATGGAATTCCCCTTTCCTGAAATTTACAGGCTTAAAGGATGCTGCTCAGAGTTGTCCAGTCACAGTCAATACATGTTGTGTTTCCTACACCCACGGAAGGGGAAGTGGCAAGGAACTGTCATAGATCCTAGATTTGGAGTTAGAAGAGAATTTAGCAGCCATTTAGTCCAACTCCTTTTTGTGACTGATCAAGAAACAGACACCATGGGAGATTGTGACTTGCCCAAGTGCCACAGAGAATAAACATCAAAGCCAGGATTCAAACCTGGGTCCTCTGACTCAAAATTGACTACTCTTTCTGCTTTATCATGTTGTTCTTTGGACATTATTATTTTATCATCCCCCTCTTAATGATCTTCGATAGAAAAAATTCCTGGAACAAACTACCATGATTCTTTATGGTCAAAGATCTACAATATATTGAAAAGGTGGATTTTTTTTAAAGCTGCTTTCTGTTGTTGAATAAAATTATTAGAGTGCAAGCTCATCCTCTGTAAGGTCCCTCACAGAAAACAGAATCAGATCAGCCTTGAGGGCTCCTGGGTGCTCTAGGTGTCTCTCAGGAGAGTCTACAATAATTATGAATAAATAACAAGCTCTGAATGGTTTCATTTCATTGCAAATATGTGGTCAAAGTACTAAAAGGCACATGGAATAGGGATGCCTGGCCCTCGGTGTGGCCTCTCAGGAATGTGCTGGACAGTTCTGTTCCTAGGCTCTGATTGGACAAGAGATAGGCAATAGATGACCAAGTTATGACTCAGGATGATGGTGAGTCTTACCTATGCTGACTGTCCTCATACTTCCCAGGAATGGACACACACAGATGCATTTAGAAGAACTCTGAATAGTTACAAGACCCCAAAGAACTTACAGTCTATGGGACGGAGATCAGGCTAGTTCTCTCTTCTGAAAATTGAGAAGACTGGACTAGAAGATCTCCAAGGTCTCTTATAGCCTAAAATCCTACAAATAGAATTTTTTGATGTTGCTCCTTGCTCAAAACCCTTTAAGGGGCTCTTCATTGCCTATCATATAAAGTTCAGACTCAGCCTGGCATTTGAAGCTCTCTACCATCTGGGGACACCTCACCTTTCTAGCTTTATCTCATAATATTTCCTTCTATATAATCTAAATAACTAATCTGGATTACTCTATCCCTTGTATATTTCATACACTAAATTTCTTATAAATTTTTCATACTTTCCTGCTTTTGTGGTTTTTATTGTTGTTGTTCAGTTGTGTCCAACTCTTTGTGACCCCATTTGGGGTTTTCTGGGCAAAGAAACATCTTCTTTTTTCTGAGCAAAGAAAGAGTGGTCTACCATTTCTGTCTCCGGTTCATTTTACAGATGAAGAAACTGAGGCAAACAAAATTAAGGGACTTGTCCAAAGTGTCTAAGGCTGGATTTTAGTTCAAGTCTTCCTGACTCCAGGGCCAGCACATTATGTCACCTCCCCGCCCAGTCAGTAATGTCCTTCCAAATGACCTCAGAAAGCACTTAGTTTGTACCATATCTGGGTAGTAATCACAATAATGAATTATTTTGTATTGTCATTATCAATTAATGTGTTATATCTCCTTATTAGATGTTATTTCTATAAGTGCAAGGACTATATTTTGACTCAAAAAAAACCTATTAGGTACCTAATGTGTGCAGAACACCATTCTTTTTTTTTTAAACTTTAATAGTTTTCTCCAATTACATGTAAAAACAAATTTTAAGACATTCATTTTCTAAAGTTTTAGTTCCAAATTACTTTTTTCTTCCCTCCCTCCAGCATTCTGATATCTATTTTACATGTGCAACCATGTATAAAACATGTTTCCATTATTAATTTTTCAAACACAAAAATAATAGAAAGAAAATGAAATATAGTATATTTCAGCCTATATTCAGTCTCTATCAGTTTTTTTCTTTTCTTAGATCACTGCATTACTAAGAATAGCCAGGTCATTCACAGTCATTCATCAAAAAATGCTACTTTCACTGTGTACAATGTTCTTCTGGTTTGGCTTGCTTCACTTTGAATCAGTTCATGTGAGTCTTTCAAGATTTTTTCAAAACCATATTTGTCATTTCCTATATCACAAAAGTATTCTTCATAATCATATATTCCCCATTCTCCAATTCATAAATAACACATCCATTTCAATTCTTGCTACTACAAAAAGAGTTGCAATAAATATTTTTTACAAGTCTTTTCCTCTTTTAAAAAAATCTTTTTTCAGTTATGGACCTAGTAATAATAATGATGGATTAAAAGTATGCAGTTTTAGTCCTCTGAGCACAGTTCCAAATTGTTCTCCAGCATGGTTGGATCAGATCACAATTCCATCAACGGTGTATTAATGCCTTGAATTTCCCGTATCCTCTCCAACATTTAGAATTTCTCTTTTATGTCATATTATCTAATCAATTAGGTGTGGGGTCATACGTCAGAGCTTTTTAAATGTACATTTTTCTAATCAAGTGTGACTTAAGAGCATTTTTTGATATGACTATAGATGGCTATGATTTTTACATATGAAAACTTCCTGTTCATATCCTTTGACCATTTATCAATTGGAGAATAATTTTGATTTTTATAAATTTGACCTAGTTCTTTATGTATTAGAGAAATGAGAGAAACTTGCTATAAAATTTTTCTCCCAAGTTTTTGCTTTCTTGGTTACATTGGTTTTGTTTACAAAAAATCTTTTAAATTCAAATAACCAAAATTATCCATTTTACATTTTCTAATGCTCTCTATCTCTTGTTTGGTCCTAAATTTCCCCCATATCCATAAATTTAACAAGTAGACTAATTAGACTAGTGCTCCCTTAATTTGCAATATTAAATAGTGGTGATAATGGGCACCCTTGAATCACCCTTGATCTTACTGAGAAATCTTCTACTTTATCCCCACTATGGATAATACTTACTGATGGTTTTAGAGAGATGTTATTTATTATTTTAAGGAAAGCTCATTTATTCCTATATTTTCTAGTGGTTTTAAAAATAGGAATAGGTATTGTATTTTGTCAAAAGCTTTTCATGCATCTTGAGATAATCACGTGATTTCTGTTGATTTTGTTACTGATAAGGTCAATTATACTGATAGTTTTCCTAAAAACTGAATCAGGGGGTAGCTGGGTGGCTCAATGGATTGAGAACCAAGTCTAGAGATGGGAGGTCCTAGGTTCAAACCTGGGACTCAGACACTTCCCAGCTGTATAATCCTGGGCAAGTCACTTAACCCCCATTGCCTAGTCCTTACTGCTCTTCTGTCTTGGAACCAATACAAAGTATTGATTCTAAGATAGAAGACAAGGGTTTAAAAAAATAAACAAAATAAAATTGAATCAGTCTTGTATTCTTGGTATGAAAACCACCTGGTCTTAGTGAATGATCCTTGTGATATATTGCTGTCTTCTTGCTAGTAATTTATTTAAAATTTCTGCATCAATATTTAATATTGGTCTAGTTTTCTTTCTGTTTTTGCTATTCCTACTATAAGTATCAGCACCATTTTTGAGTCATAAAAGAAATTCAGGAAGACTCCTTTTTGCCTAATTATCAAAATAATTGAATGAATGAGTATACTTCCAAGAAGACCCTCTTGAGCATTCATCTTATGATCACATCCAATTTCCACATGACCAATGGAGAAAAAGCAGAGAGACATTTCCAGGAGCAGTGGGAACCAAGCAGAATCACTGTTCTCAGGATACGTAGCCGAGATCACGTAAGTAGACAGTGACCACATCAGCTAGCTGCCTAATCAATATTTCTTTTGATTGACAGATTTAAAATCTCGTCCCTGATCTCAGAGTATTATCTAATGGAGAGAGATAGCACATACACTGATAATATGATATGAATTAGTGTAAAAGACATAAAACAAAATGTAATAATACATGAAATAGACAAGATAATACATTAGTGTAATAGACATAAAATAATACATGATCATGATTAATGCCTAGATAAAGCACAAACTAAGTGCTTTCTGAAGTCATTTGGAATCCACTATCAATGATGTTAGCAAATGCATCTCACTGAGCAAATCAGTGAAAAATTCAGTTAATCCCTTACAGAGCTGGACAAAGGCTCTGACCCAAAGCTCATGATCTACAGAAAGGTGCATGCAAAGTTTGTCAGGGAGGACCCATCAAGTCCTATAGGAAATAGATAAAGGGGAGAGATCCCTGGAAAATATCTCCCACCACACACTAGGGCAAAGTTTCAGCCTTTGATAATAAGGGGAAAGAAATCATTTTATTTGCTTAGATTTCTGAGACAGAAGTCAGCCCTAGAAAGATTCCCTAGCCAGCGGGTCACCATCAGGCTTACAGAATCAGCTGCTTCTGCCAAAAACATAGAAAGTAAGCTCAGAAAACACTTTAGGTTACCAAAAGGGAAAGACTGGTCTCAAGAAAGGAGGAGCCCTGATATTACAAGTGTTCTCTGTCTGCAGATTTACAAACTGGCTAAAACAATGACCGAGTTCATTTCAGCTCTCGGGGAAAAGAGGAGGGATGTGTGTGAGTGCACGCGTGCATGTGTGTGTGTGTGTGTGTGTGTGTGTGTGAGAGAGAGAGAGAGAGAAAGAGAGAGAGAGAGAGAGAGAGAGAGAGAGAGAGAGAGAGAGAGAGAGAGAGAGAGAGAGAGAGAGAGAGTTCACAGCCATTCTTCCCATGCTCATTTCATAAAAGCACTCAAGAATAATCAGGGTGAGAATTCTATCAAATGAAATTTCAGGCAGGAGAATCATGGTAAGTTACAAGCTGTGTGGCAGAGTAATTGATAGACATTTTCTTTTCTTTGTAAAAAAAACCCTTCACTTTTTAGAATCTAGATTATGTATTGGTTCAAAGGCAGAAGAGGCAAATGGGGAGGCAGTTAATGACTTGCCCGGAGATGGGAAATGTCTGGGGCCATCTTTGAATCCAAGACCTCCCATTCCTAGGTGTGGCTCTGTATCCACTGAGCCATATAGGTGCCCCAAGTCATTTCACATAAGGAAAATAGAAATTACCTACCCAACTTTTTTTCTTCTCTTTTTTTTCCTCTGTGATTCCCCAGAAAAGAGGAATCAAGGACTTCTCTGAAAATAACACCCCACTGGGGACTGAGAGTGTAGGAAGCCCATAATCTAGGTAGCTCCTTTTCCTTGCTGGGCTCCCTGACTTCTTAAAGCAACTGTGTTTCCTTGTTGAATTTATTGTATTTGTGCATCCAAATCTATTTGAATATGTTCAACTTTCCTTTGTCCAGCTCACATATGAGTGAAGTTCATGAGATGACTATTCCTTCCCTCTCTGCATCACCTCTATATTTTTTATTCTTCTTCTACATCCCAATTATAAGGGTTCCTTCCATTGCTTCCTCTGGCTATTCCTTCTCCCTCTTCCTTTTCCTCCTCTTAAACAAACAATAAAAAAGAACAATCTTGCCCAGTTCCTACATTCATCGTTTTTTTTAATCTCTGTGACCCTTGAACACAGCGGCATTCTGAAAGCACTCCTATCTCTCCTGGTTCTATTAGAATATTTGCATTTCACCATTATTCAACCCCTTCCAATTACTCAATTGCATTTACCTTTCTAGTTTTCTCTTTATTCCAGTGTTTACACTTTAAATATTCTTCTCAGGATACTTAAAAGTCCCCAAATCTTACAAATGTTTATTTTATTCTCCTGCAAATTATACTTTATTTTGGAAGGTAAATTAATTAACTCTTTCAGACAAGCATCTTTATTTTGTTTTTTTTTAATAAATATATTCTAAAGATCCTCTTGTATGTAATGCAGTGTGATCCTTACTATGGTTCCTTGTTACTTGAACTCTTTCTTTCTGTCCGGTTTATATTATTATGATCAAGCAGCCAAAATCCTGAGATTCCAGTCACTGAATTTTTCTTATATTCTCAGTGTTTTCATACTTAAAATGGGGATGATAATAATAACACTTGAACTCCGGTTTTTGGGAAGACTACAGATGAACATATCAAGCACTTTGCAAATATTAAAGTATATTAGTGAAGGCTAGCTACCCCCTTCCCTTGCACATTGCTTTTCTAAGCACCTAAAGGCTTCTGGCAACCTTGTGTAGTCCTAAGCTGGATGGAAGAATCTACTGAAATTCTTTCATTTTTAAAAATAATTTTTCCATCTGATGTCCTCTTTATTTTTTTAAAAAATACCTACTATGCCTTTATTTTATCATCTGATGTCCTTTTGGATTTCTGGAGGAGTGTTTGTGCAAGAACTAGGCTTTCTTGTCTGTCTCTATTTCAACTTAAAGTTTGACCAATATCAATTATTAATGAAATGGGGGCAGCCTGGAGATGTGTTCAAATCTGACCTCAGACATTTCCCAACTGTCCCATTGGCTTCTAATCTCCCACAGAATCCAGGGAGTTCCCAATAACCTAAAAAGAGAACTAGAGAGGGGAAGCTGATTTTTTAATTTTATTTTATAGAGAGGAAGCTGATTTTAAAAAAGAAGGGGAAAAAAAGGACATTGCTGAGAAACATCAGCAGTTTTCATGAGGAATTCTTGAACAAAAGAGAAAAGACTAAATAAGGGTCTTAAGCTGGACTGTTAATTGATAGATGGACAGAGCTTGTTGTTCCCCTGGTTATGCCAGACAGTGACCCCAAGAAGTCACAGTCTGTAATCTATTGAAACATCAAGTGGGAAGATTACTATGGATCCCAAGAACAGATGAAATAATTCAACAAGGAAACTATTAGGGATACAGAGACTGAAAAACTCTAAAGCCTAAAAAAAAGTGATTAAAATGTACAAATTTTTGCCTTTGAGATTCCCATTTTAGGGACTCATTTCCTGGGAGGGGGTGGTCAAAGACAGAATGGCTCCATAAGAAAACAAATATTCACAGCAGCATTTTTTGTGTGGTAGGGAAAAACTAGAAATAAAGTAGATGGTTACTGACTGGAGACTGGCTGAATAAACTGTACTATATAAAGATATTATTTTACTTTTAAGAAGAAATAAGGATTATGAAGGAGTCAAGAAACTTAAGAGTGAAATAAGCAGGACCATGAAAACAATATAAAAAGTGACTATGATTATATAAATATAAATTCCAATGAGATGAAACTATCTAATATTGGTTCTATATATTAGATGAAAAAGTACACCTTCCTCCTTTCATTTAAAGTGGGTGTAGAATGTTGAATATGAAGTCAGAGGAGGTTGACGTATCGGTTATTTTTGTTTAGTTAAAAAAATCTTTGTAACAAAGCTAGACAAAAGGAGACAATATTCAGAAAACAAAAATGATATAAAAACAAAAATTATGAAGAAAACTTCAAAAATTATTTGTTAGCATCTTAGCAGGAATTGACAATCCTTTATATGCTAGCTAAAATCTCACTTTCTGTAGGAAATCTATTTCAGTCCCCTTTAATCCTAGTGTTCTTTCTCTGTTCGTTATTTCCAATTTTTCTGTCTATAGCTGGTTTGTACAAGCTGTTTGCATGCTGAGGGCCCTCATTATACTGTGAGTTTCTTAAAAACAGACTATCTTTTATTTTCCTTTGATATATTTCCTGGAATATAGTAGGTTCTTAATAAACGCTTGTTGACTGATCAACATCTAGTAGTCATTGAACTAGGGAATAAGAGAAGAGTCTAGGCAAGTCACTTAACTTCATTCTGCCTCAGTTTCCTCTATTAAATGGGGAATAATGTGTTTACCTCTTAGATTTGTTCATTCTTTCATTCATTCATTCTTTTCTTCTCTTTTTCTTTCCTTCCTTCCTCTCTTTCTTCCTGTCTCTCTTACTTTCTTTTTCTTTCCTTCTCTCTCCTTTCTTTCCTTCCTCTCTTTCTTCCTGTCTCTCTTACTTTCTTTTTCTTTCCTTCCCTTTTCCTCCCTTCCTTTCATTTAAAAAAAAATCCTTACCTTCTATCTTAGAATTGATAATAAGTATTGATTTTAAGGCAAAGGAGTGGTAAAGGCTAGGTAATTAGGTTTAAGTCCCATCACTGTACCTTGAACAAGACACTCCATCTCTCAACTTTGGGTATTTTTCATGGGCTATTCCCCATCCACACCTGGAATGCTCTTCCTCTTCATGTCTACCTCCTGGCTTCACTGGCATCCTTCACATCCCAGCTAAAATTCTATCTTCTACAAGAAGCCTTTCCTGATTTCCCCTTTAGTGTTTTAGTACTTTTCCTATTGAGTTATCCTGCCTATCTTATTTGTACATAGTTGTTTGCCTACTCTCTCCTCCACGTTTACGTTTGGTGCTCAATGCAGAGAAAAAACAAAAACTCCTTTCCATCTCTGCCATCTCCTGCTTTTGTGCCTCTGACCTTTGCCTACAAATATTTGTTTTTGTGGTCCCATAGTTGAGTCATTTTCTAAATACATCACTATGATCATATCACTTCTCTACTCAGAATTCTTGAAGGACTCCTTTAACTAAGGAAGCCTCTGAAAACTGGATCCAACCTGTTTGTCCAGCCTTATTTCACATCATCCCCACCTTTGATTCTCTTTCATGACTGACTGCTTTTACTGGTGGTCCCCTATGCCTGAGACATTTTCCTGGTTTCAAATTTCAGCTAAAGTCACATATTTTTTCCAATTAAATCTTTTCTGGTTCTTCTTAATCCAGTGCCTTTCTTCTGAGATGACCTCCAATTGATTCTGCCTATAGTTTGTACATAGTAGTCTGCAAGTCATCTCTTCCTCATCAAAGTGTGGACTCCTTGATAGCAAGGACATTCTCCCATTTTTTTTTGTATCTCCAGAGCTTTTCAGTGCTTGGAATATAGTCATTTGATAAATGTTTATTGACTGACAAACAGGAGGTACTCAAGAAATATTTATTTATTGAATTTGAGTTGTTCCTTAGTCAGTCTGTGTTAATCATGGAGATTTAAAACTATTTGTCCTAAAAGAAGGATCATAAAATGTTAAAGAATGTAAAGATGGGATTAACTCTCCCCTGCCCATTTTTAGATTTAATCACCAGAAGTGCATGTACCCCACTTATTCTTAAGTATGGGGAGGTCTGTGACCCTCGGTGTGCTATAGTGAATGACAAATCAAAACCCACCAACTTCCCCCTGGGCAATCCTAAGCAAAACTATAGCTGCAACTGGTCCATGTAAAGTGGAAGGAAGGCACAGGAAGTGACGGAAAGGAAGGGTCTTTAAAAGTGGCATGAACTTCCTGTGAAGAGCTCTTTCGGTTTAGAACTTGATTTTGAAGGAGCTCTGCCTTGGGACCTTGAACTGCTCTTTGATTTTCTCTTAGGACTACCACATGGGTGAGTGAAAAAGGCTGACTCCCTTTCTTGGCTTTTCTGGAGGTACTGGCCTCTGGAAAGGCCCTGGAGGAGGCCTTGTGGCTAAAACCCTCAATATAATTTACCTTTGGGCCCCCTTTGCTGGAGTCTCTGAAGCCCTGCCCAGTTCAGACAGGGCTGGAGTAATTATTTGCTCTACTTCATTTCCTTACTTTTACTCTTTCCCTCTATTTTATAAATACATTGCTAAAAAGTCATTCTGACTTAAGATATATTAATTTTGGTGACCACACTCAATCCTTTAATTTTAACCCTTACAAAAGAAACCCTCATGGGAGAAGAAAAGAAAATTTACTACCAGAATACAAGCTAGAGGTACTTCTTGCTTCCTCTTGCAGGGAGGTATTTCCCAAACAAGGAAGGTAGGAAGGATGCTGACATATTTGCCCCCTGTTACCTCTCCCAAGACAAAGCTCAGGTTCCAAGAATGGAAGACTTTAGTCCAGTTATGGTCTATGATTTCTGCCATGTTCCTGGCCCTTCCAACTGAGCCTCTTGAATGAATAAATGAGTGAACAAATTATGAAGTGCTTGCTATGTGCAAAACAAATAGAAAAGTCCTCTTGGGAGGATAAAAAAAGACAAGTGAGTCTGTAAGAGGAAAACTTCAAGGGAGGAGGGAACAAACCTACTCTATGCCAAGCATTGTGCTAAATGCTTTATAAATATTATCTCGTTTGACCCTCACAACAACCCTAGGAGGTAGGCACTATTATCTCTATTTTATAGGTGAGGAAACTGAGGCAAATAGATGCGACTAGCCCAGAGTCACAAGGCTAGTATATACAAAGTCACGTTTGAACTCAAGTCTTCTTGACTCTAGGTCCAGCACTCTATCCACTATATGACCTAGCTGCCTCAGCATCCCCCATGTTTTTTCCAGGATTTCCTTGATTTATAGACTTTTCTATTTTGGTTAAAAGTCAGCGTTCTATTACTTGGGCAAGGACTCTACAATTTTTCCCAGCATTTCCTTAACTTACAGACCTTCCCATTTTGGATAAAACTGGCTTTCTCTTATTTAGACAAGAAGGACGCCACAATTTTTTCTAGGATTTCCTTGACTTACAGGCCTTTCTACTTTGGTTAAAAGCTGGCTATTATTTGGGCAGGGATTATACAATTGTTTCCAGGATCTCCTTGACTCCTACCTTAGTTAAATGCAGCTTTCTATTATTTGGGCAAGGATTCCACAATTTTTTTCCAAGATTTCCTTGACTCCTACCCTAGTTAAAAGCCACTTTCTATTATTTGAACAAGGATTCCACAGTTTTTTCCAATATTTCTTTGACTCCTGCCCTAGTTTAAAGCCACTTTCTATTATTTGGACAAGGATTCCACAATTTTTCCCCAAGATTTCCTTGACTCCTATCCTAATTAAAAGCCACTTTCTTTTTGGGCAAGTATTCTATAATGTTTTCCAGGATTTTCTTAACTGACAGAACTTCCTACTTTGATTAAAAGCAGCTTTCTATTATTTGGGCAAGGACTCCACAATTTTTTTTCCCAGGATTTATATATTCACTCATACTTAGGTTTAAAACTGGTTTTCAATTATCCAAGTAAGGATGAAGGCTGGGCTTTTGGTTTGCTTTAAACCTCTCTGTAGTTGGTATTCCCAGCTGGAGTCCTAGGCTGGCCTTGGGGCAAAGAGCCATAGCAGAGGATGTGTTATCTATGATAGGTCTGATAGTCTCTACAAACACTGTTCCCTCAACAAAACCTGTTTGTCTTCACAAATATGGTAAAAGTCCAAGATCACTCACAATAAGGGCATCTGATTTTTACTTGAAGTTCAGGAGTTCTCTAAGCTCAAGTCTTTTTTTATTTTTAATGTTTTCTTAATAATTTCATAATCTCACTTTCTAGTGATTCCTTGCCTCACCTAGCACAACCTGCTCTGGTAACAAAGTACAATTAAATTAGACAAATCAACTATTAACAATGTCTGAAAATCTGGGTCTTATTCTGCACATTTTACCACCTCTTTTCTAAGAAAAGTCCTAGTTGGTTGTTTTTTTTTTTTTAGTTTAGAAATATCCCCAGTAGGTTGTCTAATAAGATAATAAAGAGCAGCCCATCATAAGAGAACACTTTGCATGGTTTTCCAGTGAGGAACTTGCATTGAGCTCTGATTCCTTTCCAAATAGCCTTCACACTTAAGATTTCCAGAAACGTAGGCAGAGAAAGATTGCTTATCCTTCTTAATACTATGGCGAACACAATTGGTGATCCAGAAATGAGCCCATTCTCTGGGAAAGAGAAAAAAAAAGTCTTCCGGTACAGTCTAAAGGGAGGACCATTGCCAATGAGCAGGAGATCTGGGCTTTCACCCTTGTGCATTTATCAGCTCTATAATTTTGAGTAAGTCACTGTTGAGAAACTTGGTCCTTGAGAGACTACCTTGAGATGGTTACTGTCTTCTTTTTGAATCATATCCTGAACTTCTTCATGAAACTCAAGTTTTCAAAGACACCAGAACCTACAGAAATTTAGCATATGGGAGAAGTTTAATAGATGGTTATTGAATTAAAGCTAAGCTCATCAAGGGCTCCATGGTTTTTCCATTTCCAATCTCCGTTTTCCACATCCCAGAGAACTTCATTTTTCATTGTCTACCAGCCAAATAAATCTTCCACCTTTCATATGATGCATTCCTGGTCTCCCTGGATACTTGTCCTTATCCCCCCAACTCTGACAACTTTGCATTCATTTTGCTTATGTTCTGAATATAATAATATGTGTACACGCTCTCTCTTCCATTAGAATGTAAGCTCATGGAAGGGAGGAAACTATTTCACCTAGCACAATTAAAGTGATAAATAAATTATTTGTTAAATGATTGTGTAATGGGGGTGAGGGTCTGAAAAATGAAAGTAATATGTCAGGTGCAAATCCAACATGTGAGATTTTGGTGAGCCCCTTTTGGTCTTGGAGAATTAAAAGGACCCTTCCTCCTTCTTCAAAGCCCAATACATAAAATAGCTTCTCATTACATAAAGTTTGAGATGGTGTAATCAAATTACTCTCATTGGGGCAAAAGATAACCATTTGTATTAGTAGCCTGACATATCTAAGTCTAATGCATTAATTAGTCCTATCCCCCCAACACCAGGTATTAATTTCTACCCAGTTGTATTTGTGCAAGGCATATTCTCTTTGTCCCTGTGTTGTCTCCTGTCTGCCCTTTCCCCCTTTTAGATGGCAAACAACTATTTCTTGAAAGGGGAAGAACTTTACTAAAATGAGGATCTTTAAAAATCACTAGCAACAAAGCCATATTCGTTTTAAAACCAAATAACAAGCAAAAAAAATCTAGTGATCCCTTGTGGGGGTTGGGTAGGAATTAAAACCAGACAAACATCCAACAGAAGAAAAAGGGTAAAAAGACAGAAAAATCACCGTTTGCTGGCAACCTCCTAAGTATTCCTATTTGTGAAAATAAATAAATTCCCAATAAAATGAATGGCCAGTCTGCAGAGAGAGATGATATAGCACCATTAGTGAGAAGGAGTGGCTTCAGTGTCCTTTCCCAAATATGTAGGAAAGCATTTAATTGTTATAGAAAATTTTTTCTAGATCTAAGAACAAGCTAAAACTCTTAGGAACTAATATATATATATATATATTATATATATATATATATATATATTCACACATATACACAAATTATATAATTATATATAACACATAAATAAAATAAAACATATTTGTTTCAAGTGGCCAAAACCCCCACATTTTAATATATAATATATAAATTATAAAATTTATACATACTATATAAAATTATAAATATAAATATATAAAATATATAAATATATTATATATAATTACAAATATATAAAATATAATATGAAAATATAAAAATAATTATAAATTTTATATATATTTTAAATAAAGTATATTAGGAAGAGTTTTCAAAAGGCCAAACATAACTTGATTCCCCCCCCCCCCAGCCCATGAATTCAGACAAGTGGGTGGGAGGAGGAACAGGATGTTTCATTACTGCATTACTTTTTTAAATTTAATTACAATTATTTAATAAATACTATTAATTATAATTATATATTTAATTATTTATTAATCTAATATATGATGTGTAATAATAAATTATAATTAATAAAATATTATTTATTTAATTACAAATTACTGCAAGTAATTTGTCCCAGAGTCTAACCTCACAGAAAACTGGGTAATTTTCATTTAAAGGGACAAGTTCTGACTACGATATATTGGTCCTTTTCCTTCTAATGGAATATCCTATGTAGTCTATGACCATTAAAAAGCAGATACATTCCCCTGCTTCCCGATCGTGAAATGAAGGGACTTTAATGAAAATGAAAGTTCTTTGTTCTTTGGGGTACTGACTCTATAGGTGAGTGGAGCCATCTCCACGAAAAACCCCAAGGATGTCAAAGTCACTGGGACCAATGTGTAAGAGGCTGCAGGCTGTTGGTGCTTCCCGATTCTCTTGGACCCATTTGCAGAACTGTACCAAGGCAACTAGTCTTGTTAGGTTATCTCACAGCACCCCAAAAATTACTCTGAGAAAAAGGAACCCACCTAGGGATAAGCTCTTTAGAGCCATGGTGAAGTGACTACATTTTTGAGAACAGCCCAAGGGGGGCTCTTCACTCCTTACCTTCATCCCAAAGGACTGCATCCTGGTGGCCACCTCTCTCCCGATTCTCCCCAGCCCCAGGATCCCCAGAGTTTTCCCATACAGCTCGGTCCCCATGAACTACAACAGAAACAGATAAAAGGCATGACATCAAGGACCACCCCCCAAAGAACACCTCTGATGTACATGGGGGAAGCAGGGAGAAACCTCCAGATACTCACCTTTTTTCGTTCCCATTTCCCATTCTTCATGGAAGCTGCAGCTTGGGGGATCTGCCTGGAAAGAAAGAAGGAGGTCCAACCGGAAGTCATAACCTCCAAGTGCTAGACAGGACGTATATGCCGGGCCTGAGCAATCACAGCCTTACTCATCATCATCTTAACTCTTAATCCTAGAAATCTACAGAGCGGCCAGGAGAGCGACTGTCCTAGCAGTCTTTCCAGTGTCTAGGGCCATCCAAGATTCATGGTTAGAAATGCTAAGGGAATTTCTGAGGAATAAATTGGAGGGTGAACCTAGAATTAGAGGAGAAGCAGTAACTACGACCTGGTTATAGAACAGGACCACTAAAGTAGAGCTGAAAGGAACGTCAAAGACCATCTAGTCTAGCATCATCTTACAGACAAAGAAACGGAGGCACCAAGTGGTTTAATGACTTGCCCATGCTCTAGAAGGCAGAATGTGAACTCACACCGAGATTTTAGAAAACCACTTAAAAAGTCTCTTATTCTATTCTTATGGAAAATGTGGAGACCTAGGGGCTGAGGTCAAGGGATTTGAAACTAAGTGAATAGACAGAACTGTAAAGGAATTCCTTAAAGGTTCAGCTCAGGAACATTTGCTTGGCCATTGTCTGTTTAATACCCTTTTATTTTTCCTCCAATAATTCAGATAAGGTAAATATGGCATAACATCCCATCCAAGGGGCATTGCTGTCTTATGTCTAAGTTTCTCTAGGCTAATTTATTCAATGTTAACTGAACAATTGGCATTAGATTAATGAGGGAGTGAGTCTAAGGAGAAACCATAAACTTACCTGGCCAGGCTCATGATCATCCCACAGGTGAGCTCAGCAGCACTGAGGCTGTTCCCATTGGGGGTGCTGAAAACCAAAGCCAAGAAAAACTCATCAGTGGAACTAGTGAGCTGTAGCAGATGTTCCCGCTCAAAGCAAAATGTTCATATTTTCAGACGAATTTTAATGTCTTATTCTGGGTTTCCTTTCTGGTACTATTTCTGATTACCTTTTTTTTTTATCAGATTCTTTAGTCTCAAGACTTTCTCCATGCATACATCCTACCTCAGTTGATAACTATTTCCGTTTTATATAAGAAAAAATGAAGTTCTAAAAAAAATGTCTTAGAGAAAACACTAGGGATAAAAGGAATGGTATCATTTCTTTTAACCCTTTTTGCATATCTATAAGTAGAAATGACAAGGAAATTAAAATGTCACACCCAACTTTACCCAATAAAATGGTAGAAGCAAAACTAATGTGTAACTCTTCTGACTCCCAACTCACCATCTTCCTGACAAGACTGTAAGATGAAAATTAATATCCGATAACTCTAAGTATTATTTTATAAGATTTATTAATAATTTGTTAATTTTATTAAAATTTCAATTTATTAAATATATAAATTACATATGGATATATAAATATATAATGTAATATATAAAATATAATATATAAATAAATATTAATTTATAGAAAATTTATTAATAATCACTTGAAGTTGAGGAAATAGAAAAAGCTGAGTAAAGAGGACTTTTCCAGGCCACGACAGCAGAAGAAGAGAGAGAGGGTAGAGTTACACAAACTATCTATAAAACACAAGGATGTAAGGTCAGGGAAATGAAGTTAAAGGGTACAAAAATTCTAATTAACACAAGACCTTATTAAACCCCTGAATGTGGAAGAATATACATTTCTAGAGCTGAGGAATTGGTTCCTTCTAGGAACAGTACATATACTGCATATGCCTGGGTCCATTCTGTCTGACTGCTTAAATCCCAGGAACGATTCTGAGGATGGATTAGAAAGAGCAGGGAAGGTCTTCGAAGACACTAACAAGGATGGGGTGGTCCTTGGATTTATTTATGACCCACATTTAACCCTTGACATTTTTTGTGCCTGAGACCTTTTGAAGAGTTCAGATTATGATAGAGCAAATTCTCCCCAGGGATGGGGAGAATCATAAACAAACACACAAACACAGAAAAGGAAGAACATCAAAGCTCATGTAGCCATATTTCCTCCTCTGATTCTTCAAGAGCAATCCACCCTACAAAAGCCACCTGATGAAACAATTGGTTGTTGACATCTCTAGAAAGCAAAGAGGACTATTGGCAGGAACCTCTATTTTTCTTGAGTGTATTAACAGTATAATAATGAATATCCTTATTGTTCTTCTTTTACATCTGACATGTAATTATCCAAGTAGACTCTGCACTATGAATGAATGCCAGAAGGATCATTTCCAGGAAAATAACAGCCCAACAAGCGACGAGGAAAGCCTAAGAATGGCTCAGTGGAAGAGAATGAAGATGCAGCAAAACTGAATCTAAGGTTTAGAGTAAGATTCTTGAGTCAATATCAATCTATGTCTTGGTAAACAACAATGATGGGTCATTTCATGACATCCATTTTCAGTTTTCTGGAACATTTTTTAAAAATACCCCATTTTTTCCCTTTATCTTGTATAGATAAAAGACAAAAGGGAGAACCTATGCTCTTTTTATAGCCATTCTGGTTAAGTACAGAAGTTCAATAGAAGGAGTGTTGGTTTTAGAGTGAGATTTGAGTTCAAATCCTGTTCCAGATCCTTAACTAGTTAATGGTTTGGTTTTGTTGTTGTTTGGTTGATGTCTGACTCTTCATGGTGCCATTTTGGTTTTCTTGGCAAAGATAATGGAGTGATTTGCCATTTCCTTCTCAAGTTCATTTGACAGATGAGGAAACTGAGGCAAATAGGGTTCAATGGCCTCCCTAGAGTCACATGACTAGTAAGTATCTGAGACCAAATTTGAACTCAGGTCCTTTGGCTCGAGGGTCAGTGTTCTTCTATCCACTTGGACACCTAGCTAGTGTTTTCCTTGGCAAATCACTTAACCTTCTTCAGCCTCAAATTTCCCCTCTTAAAATGGAGATAATTATAGTATCTGACTCAGTGATGTCAATGATCAGATGAAATCTTAAATAAATGCTAATTATTATTATTATCTTTCTTCTTGATCTAAGCATTAACCCACCCAGAAATGAGAAGCTAGGGAAGATGACTTCCTGATGTTTGTTCTCACTCAAGATTCAGCAGGAACCATTGCCAGCCCATACCTTATTGCCAAAAGTCCTTTTCATTACTATTATTTACTCAAATCTGTACAATGTTTGTAGGTCTACAAAGTGATATTCTTACAAAAGCCCTTTGAAGTAGGTAGTGTAACTACTACTGTCTTCATTTAACAGATGAAAAAACAAAGGTAGAGAACTAATTAGCCTGCTCAAGGAGGTCTCAGTTTATGAACCCAGTTGTGTCTCCTGAGTCCCAGTCCAATCCTTTATCCTATCCCACAATGCCTCGTGCCCCACGCTCACTTCATGACGAGGACACCTTTTCTCGTTGCTGCCTCCAAATCCACATTGTCTACCCCTGTGCCAGCTCTGCCCACCACCTGGAGCTTCTCAGCAGCATTGATGACGTCTGAGGTCACTTTAGTCGCTGAGCGGACAATCAGTCCCTCACAGTCCTGCAACAAAGCAAAGAAATATTTGAAACCAAACCCTGCCTTTCTAAAGTCCTAGAGACACCACGGTTTGTATTTTTTTAAATAGTACCCAGTGTCTAAGCCCAAGGAATGTAATTCAGATAAAATCGACCAGCACATATGAATGGATTTCCTACTCTAGAGACAATAGATTGGTTTAGCCATTGGAGAAACAAAAATAAAAGGCATAGTCTTTGTTCCTAGGAAACTGTTCGTCAACGCGGGTGAAAGGATAGTTCCACTAGTAGCTCTTCATACAAGGTAGGATGTGATTGGTGCACAGGAGATTTCTGAATGACAGGAAATTGGTTGGTTTGGGAGGATTCCAGCTTTCATTGCTACTAAGCCACCATCTTGACTCCATCCCAGAATGGCAGGAAATTTTGTGTTTGGGAGGATTCTCAGGGTGGTTCCGAGCTTTCACTGTTACTAAGCTGCCATCTTGGCTCCATCCCCCAATGGCAGGGAAATGGTTGGTTTGGGAGGATTCTCAGGGCAGTTCCCAGTTTTTTGCTGCTACTAAGTCGCCATCTTGGCTCCACCCTCCCATGACAGGAAATTGGGAGAAAGAGAAATACAATTAGCCAGCACTTGGCTCCATCTCCCAATGGCAGGGAAATGGTTGGTTTGGGAGAATTCTCAGGGCAGTTCCCAGTTTTTGCTGCTACTAAGTCGCCATCTTGGCTCTACCCTCCCAGACAGGAAATTGGGAGAAAGAGAAATATAATTAGCCAGCACTTGGCTCCATCTCCCAATGGCAGGAAAATGGTTGGTTTGGGAGGATTCTCAGGGAAGTTCCCAGTTTTTTGCTGCTACTAAGTTGCCATCTTGGCTCCACCCTCCCATGACAGGAAATTGGGAGAAAGAGAAATACAATTAGCCAGCACTGACATAACATGTTAAGGTTTACAAATTATTTTATACACATTAACTCATTTCATCCTTACCACAACCCTGGGAGATAGGTGCTAGCATTATACCCATTTTACAGATTAAGAAACACCTAAAGAACAGTTAAGTGATTTACCCAGAATCACACAAGTAGCAAGTGTCTACAGCAGGATTTAAACTTAGGTCTTTCTGACTCCAAGTCCAACATTCTATCCTTCATACTGACCTTCTGCCCAACAAGAAAGAAACTTCTATGGGCTCTTCTTAGTTCATAGAGGTTTTCACAGAGGAAATGTCTGAGGTCAAATTTGAACCCAGGACCTCCTGTCTCCAGGTCTAGCTTTCTTTCCACTGAGCCACCTAGCTGCCCCAGCCCAGCACACCATTCTTGACCCCAGCTGATGCTTATTGAGAACATCACTGAATCTCTAGTACCAGAAAATTCTTTGTGATGTTAAGACACCCATGCAAGTTACTATTAAAGAAAGGATTGAATGGAGAAGTAATGAAGAGTTATGAAATAGCATGGCAGAGGGTAAAGAAAACACTGACTCTGGAGCCAGAGGTTCTGCATTCAAATCCTGCCTCTTACTACCTGTGTTCCTTTTTTTGGCCAATTCTACCACTTCTCAGATTCAGTTTCCTCATTGATTAAAGTTAGTTTTCAAAGTCCCATCTTTGAGCTGCTAAGGGGGAAATCTCTAAGGAGAAAACCCAAAGATATGGTGGAAAACAAAAAAAATGAAATAGTTTAAGGTTAACAAGGAAAAGAGAATTTTATAGCCTAGGAATGGCATAGCATCATAGAATAAATTAGCAGCTATGGAAATCAAAGAACACAGGTTCAAATCTTGGCTTTTTCTATTTATTATCTGTCAGTTGACCAGCATTTATTAAATGCCTGCTATGTGCTAGGTACTTTGCTGAGGACATGAAGAAAAGTAGAAGACAGTCCCTGCCTTCAAGAAACTTAGTATCACCCCAAAAAGATCATAAGGGAAAAAACTTGCACAAAAATACTTATAGCCACTTTCTCTGTGGTGGCAAAAATTGGAAAATGGGGGGATGCCCTCTGATTGGGAAATGGCTGAACAAACTGTGGTATATGTTGGTGATGGAATATTATTGTGCTAAAAGGAAAAATGAACTGGAGGAATTCCATGTGAATTGGAACAACCTCCAGGAAGTGATGCAGAGTGAAAGGAGCAGAACCAGGAGAACATTGTACACAGAGACAGATACACTGTGGTACAATCTAATGTAATGGACTTCTCTGCTAGTAGCAATGCAATGATCCGGAAGAATGCTGAGGAATTTATGAGAAAGAGAGCTATCCACACCCAGAGGAAGAACTGTGGGAGCGAAAACATAGAAGAAAAACAAACTGCCTGATCACATGGTTTGATGGGGATATGATTGGGGATGTAGATTCTAAATGATCACTCTAGTGCACATATCAATAATATGGAAATAGGTTTTGATCAATGACACATGTAAAACCCAGTGGAATTGCATGTTGGCTACAAGAGCAGGGTGGGAGGAGGGGAGAGAAAGAACATGAATCATGTAACCATGCGGAAAAATTCTATATTAATTAATTAAATAAACTTAATAAAATAAATAAAAAAGAAAATTAGCATTGAATGCAGGAAAAAAATAAATAAAAAAAAAGAAAATTAGTATCGAATGCAGGAAAAACGTGAAAACAACAATGTATAATAATAATGAGGAGAATAACTATTTATATAATGCTTAGTTATTTCATTTGTTGTCAGCAAGTAATGGGTTAACTACATAGCCTGAGGAAAACCTTTGGAGTCCCAAATTTAGGTTTCTGATGCAATCTTGAATTAATATGTCTTCCCAGAACAAGAATATTCTTGCCTAGACATATGATGAAAAGTCCTATAACATGCAGGATGGGGAAGCAAGTCAGCTTCTCTCTTGTTTCTAACCAGGTGCTGAAGGAACTTGTGAAATGTTCTGCTAAATAAACTAGGCTAGAATTCCAGGGATTCGGATTCTAGTCCCAGCTACGCCACTGACTAAGTCACTTGACTGTAGGCAATCCATGCAGCCTCTTTGGGTCTCAGATTTCTCATTTGCAAAATGGGGGAGTTGGACAAGTCCCCCCTCAACATGTCTCATTCACTGTTTCTTTTTCTTTGCCCCAGTAGACATCACTTTTCTTTCTTTTTTTCACATAGGCAAGGACTTAGCCCCTGAAGGCGGTGAAAACAGGAAATTAATTTTGAATGTTGAGAATTTTGACTATGGTTTTGCAACATATCTGAACTGAGTCTAACACGTCGGGGCAAGCAGCCTAGAAAAAGAATCAAGGTGGGGTACTCACTAGACTGGAAGACTTATGCAAAAGAAAATAAATAAATAATAAAATAAAAAAACAACCTAAGCAACAAAAAAACCCAAAATACCCAAAATCTGAAGCTCTTTCTACAGATGACTAAAATAGCAAAACTTATAGATACGCCTCAGCTTTTTAACCCTGGACAAATCACTAAAATCCCCCTTATGTTCTCTTTTCCCTTAGAACCAATGTGGATTCTAATTCACAAGGCAAGGGTTTAAAAACAAATAGTAAAATAGTAAAAATTAAGACTTCAGCTGGAATATCAGGTACTTGGACTAGTCACAAAGAAGGTCTTTCTTGGGGATGAACTTACCTGCCTTACAAAAGCAGTTCTAGCTCCCTAAATTGTTAAAGCCTCACAAGAGCATTAAGCCTGACTGAGCACATGACAGATAAATTTTGAAAAAGGAGAAAAAAGAAGAAAGATTCAGAGAACAAGGTATCCCTCCATGGAAGGGGGTGGCCCGAACATCTAGGAAACCCTGAAAGGAAAGTGAGAAGATAAGAGCAAATTTACCTATATCAAACTTCAACCTCAGGAGAATTGGGTCTAAAGCCAAGTTTGGCAAACTACATCCCAGGGGCTTTTTCTAGGGCTTAGCTAAGATCGGGCTTTTCCTACATTTTAAAATACAATTGTGGGGGAAGCTGGGTAGCTCAGTGGATTGAGAGGTAAGGGTCTAAAAAAAATAAAATAAAATGCAATTGTGGGCTGGATTTGATTCTCTGGGCTGTAAGTTGCTGACTTTTCAACTAAAGATTGGGAACCTTAGAGGCTTTCCAGCCCTCCCTTTCTCATCTATATTCCTGTGCCTTCTAAGAGTGGTCTAGAAGTCACCAGCAATAAAAAGAGTGATATTCTCAGTCATCACTAATGTATTGGGGGAGTGGGCAAAGTTCTGGGCTGATAGCCTATTTTTACAATAGGAAAAGAAGTTTCCTTAGCAGTCGAATAGCAGAGATCCCATAAGAAAGTTAAAAACTGAAGATTCCATCCCCAATAAGGGAAATCTGGGGAAATTTTTGAGTGACTTTCAATAAGCACATACTGTTTGTATTTCTGCATGGCTAAGTGACATCTCATATTCAAGAGTGCAAGCTCATCTCATTCCTAGAAGAAAATTAATTACAAGCCTAGATCAAAGGCATGATATAGTCATTCTGGGGAACTTTAATTATCAAGACATCTGCAGGATCTCTTTTTGTCCCCAAATTAGAACGGTTATTACTTTCTTGAATTGTTTTACTCATTTTACCTTCTAAAAGGTGGAAGAAATACTGAAAGGGGTAATTCAATTCAATTCTAGATCCTATTCTTACTAATAAAAAACTGTGTTGGAGCTGAAAATGATGGTATCTTTTGGAAGGAAGTGACCGCAGTCCCTCGTATGTTTCTGATGGGGGAGGGGGGGGGAAACAGACACAAAGAGAGACAGAGACAGAGAGGAAAGGATAGAGAAAGAGGAGGAATGAGAGGGAGGGAAAAGGAGGGAGAGAAGAAAGAGGAAAGAGAGAAAAGCTGCAGAGTCTGGCATGCACCCTAGATTTCGGGAGAGCACTTTCAAAGGGTTCAAAAAATATATATAATATAATATTATATATAATATATATAATCAGAGTAATATTCTATGGGTAAAAGCTAGCAAACTCTCCAAAATGACTCAGAGGACAGAAGAATAACTTTTATGATGAGGATAAAGAGGAGTTATCTAAAAAGATAAATATATCCAAAGGGAACTCACCAACCAACTTAGATTTTAAGAAGTCATGTCCAGAATATAGGCTCCAGAGAGAGTGACAAAAACATGGCAGGAAAGATAGCAACCAGTGCAGTAAAACATAAAATGAGTTAAGGCTACCAGGGAAAGCCAAAAAATACAAAGGTGCGTGGTTTTCTTTTTCAAGCTAATTTTTTTTTTGGGGGGGGGAGGATGTAAGAAGATATAGGATCACTACTCTGAATAAATGAGTTTCTCCTTTTGTATTTTGTTCATTTTCTCTGCCAACAAGAATGAGCACTGGACTGAAAAGGTCAGAACAAATTCGACTACATGAGAAGAGATAGGCACAAAAGGTTCAGAGGAAAAGGATCTTGTGATAAAACTCTTGGGACCTTACCTCCTGAAAAGACCTGTGGAGGTCATAACTGAGCCCCCTTAGCTGAAAGATCACAGAAGATGGGAGAAGCCCCAAGAGTCCAAAGAGGCAAATACCACCCTTATTTTCAAAAAGGGGAAAAAATTGTAACAATTTCCAAGAAATTTTTAGACAATAATTTATTGGGGAAAAGGGATGATTGATAGACAGCTAGAGAAAAGAAGTAGCCGTAACAAATTATCAGAAAGGCTTCACAACACAGGTTGTACCTGACTAACCACATTTCTTTTTCTGGAGGAAGACAAAGGTGGTACCGGGCATGGTGGACTGTCCTCAGTTCGAATCTACTTCAGTCATTTACTAATTGTATGACCCTTGGCAAATCAATTAACCTCAGTTTCCTCATCTGTAAAATGCAAAATGGGGATAATAAAAGTAAACACTTCCTAGGGTTGTTGTGAAGATCAAATGAAATGGCCACATAACTAATTTAAAGTATTTAATATTAAATTATTTATATTTATATTGAATTAAATATTTAATATAAAGTATTTGATATTTAATAAATCAACAATAATAAATATATTTATAATAAATTTATGATAAATAATAAATAAATTTAATATTTAATAAATACTTTCTTCCTTCCTTCCCTCTCTCTTTTCCTTTCTTCATCCCGCTTGCCCTCCTTTCCTTCCTTCCAATAGGATTACTAAATTAGTACATCAAGGGAAATTCTGTTAATAAAATTTTTCTGCCTTAAAAAAAATTTTAGCAAAGTAATAGTCTCATGAAATATAGATTACATATCATGTATATATACACGTATCTCTCTATACATACAAATATACATGTGTAAGTACATGTGTGTATGTATATTATAAATGTAGCCACAGAGATGTGTATATATATGTACACACACACACACACACACACACATACATATATATGGGTATACCCAGAGATATGGGCTGGCCAAAGGATACAACTAAATAGATTTAGAACCAGCTGAATAGCTCAACTTAAAAACCATTCAATAAAATTTTAGGTCAACTTTCAAGGTCTCCAGTGCAGAATTCTAGGAAGCTGTTTTTTTTAACACTTTTATCAACAAGTTGAATAAAGATATAGGATAAGGCTGCTAGAATTGCTGGTGACATCAAGCTGGGTGGGATAGCTACCACATTGTTTGACAGAGGCAGGATCCAAAAAAGGGAGGAAAAAAAAAATATATATATATATAAATAAATAAATATATAAACGTTATATAAATAAATATATAAACGTTATATAAATAAATAATATATATATATATATATATATATATATATATATACACACACACATATGCTGACATGTTAAACCTTTGGACCTCAGCAAATACGATTAAATTTATGAGGGATCAATACTATGTTACATCAGGGATTTTTAAAAATCAAATTTCTTAAGCTGAACATGGAAAGAGTGCTGAATGTATGCTCCGAGGACTTGGGTTCGAATCCACAGGAGCTTGGGACAAATTGCTTCATTTCTCTTAAGGGAGGAGGCCGGACTAGAAGGAGGCTTCCAGGTCCTCCCTAGCCCTGAATGCAGGATTCTGAGATTCTCAGCACTGTGGTGACAAGGAGAGAGGAAGCTCCGGCAATCTGAGGCTCCCTTTAGATAACCAAAGGGTCCCGATCAAGGGCATATCCTGAAGAGCCGGTGTACTGTGCCCTCTTCGGACCACATCAGAAATGAAAAGACGCTGATCCAGCGGGAGGATTTCTGAAGGAGGGGGACAGGACTTCAGTTTCATGCTATGTCATCTATACTAGAGTTCAAAGAAATGGTCATGTTTAGCCCAGGAAAAGGGAGAAAAAAAAACCCACCTAGGAAGGGGCCATGATAGAAGTCTTCAACCACCAGAACTACCAGGTCTAAGTATTAGACTTAATATTTCTAGATCCAGAGAGGCAAAAGATGGAATTTGTTGTTCTGTCAGTTTTCAGTCACCCCATTTGCAGTTTGGGGGGCAGATCCTGGAAAGGTTGGCCATTTCCTTTTCTAGCTCATTTGATAGATGAGGAAACTGAGGCAAACAGGATTAAATGACTTAGCCAGGGCTACCCAGCTAAGAAAGAGGAGTCTTCTTGACTCCAAGTCCAGGGTTCTATCCATTATGCCACAGGGAAGCAAATTTAAGCTTGGTGTGGGGGGAAAAATAGTTGCTAGAGCGATTCAAAAGTGGAATGGGCTAGTTCTGGAGGTAGTGAGTTTCCCCCTCCATGGAGGTGGCCATTGGTCAGTGGCCCGATGGTCACCGTGTCCCCTTAGCCACCGCTGAAAGATCTTGAAAGATGGGAGAAGCCCCAAGGAGAGTCGCTGTAGAGGGAATTTGTTTTCTGGTGCAGGGTTGACTAGCGGTCCAAGGAGGACCCATTTAGCTCTGAAATCCTGTGATAATCTTGTGGAAAATGACCATTAGTTCTGGGAGATAAAGGTAGTGTGGCAAAGGTTAATAAGTTAATGGTTGCAAAGTATTCTGGGATGCTTGGAGAAGGCAAGCAGTCAGAACAGAGCCGGGACCAAAGTTCACTCCTTGGAGCCCCGGGACCCCAGAGCAGACTCTAAACCCCAGGCTGATACAATCTTTTAATCTACTTACCCTTGAATGTAATGGGGAAATTGGATATTTAACAGAAACAGAGGCTTTCACAATGCCTTCTACAACCCAATCTTCTCTATCCAAGCTTATCTCCAATCACCAGGGCCTTCCTGCTGCATTCCAGGTAGAGGGACCACAGTGTTCCCCAGCACAGGCTGTGGTCATCACGATTCGGGCCTCCTGGGCCTTTTTTCAAGCTAAAAATAGCTCAAACTTATCTAATTCTTTAAGGTTTTCAAAACCCTTTTCATACATTGCCTCGTTTAAAGTGCTATTATCCTATTTTTACTGAGGAAACTGAGGCACAGAGGCTAGATGACTTGCCCAGAATCCTTTACCTATATTATCTCACTTAAGGTGTTATTATCATCCTAATTTTACTGATGAGGAAACTGAGGCACAGAGGTTAGATGACTTGCCCAGAATCCTTTACCTATATTATCTCACTTAAGGTGTTATTATCATCCTAATTTTACTGATGAGGAAACTGAGGCACAAAGGCTAGATGACTTGCCTAGAATCCTTTACCTATATTATCTCACTGAAGGTGTTATTATCATCCTAATTTTACTGATGAGGAAACTGAGGCACAGAGGTTAGATGACTTGCCCAGAATCCTTTACCTATATTATCTCACTTAGGGTGTTATTATCATCCTAATTTTACTGATGAGGAAACTGAGGCACAAAGGCTAGATGACTTGCCCAGAATCCTTTACCTATATTATCTCACTTAAGGTGTTATCCTAATTTTACTGATGAGGAAACTAAGGCACAGAGGTTAGATGATTTGCCCAAGGTAGCTAGAAAGGGTCTGAGGCTGAATTTGAACTCTGGTCTAAGCCCAGTGCTCTATATAGATGCTCTCCCTATTCTTCTCTGCTGATTCAGATTTAATTCAAATGTCATACTCATCATACTCATGGTTTCCAGAACTGGAGGACACCTCAAATTTTTTAAAGATTTAAATTAAGATTAAAACTTAAATTAAATTTTAAGATTTAAATTAATTTAAATTTTAAAAGACTTTCACTCCAGAGAATTCTTCCTTCTATTTCAACCTAGTGTCCGCCTTTATATCATTTGGCATTTAAGTAAATGATGTCTTCTACAAAAATCAAGGACTTGGTTTTACATTTCTAACAGTGTTAAGAACACTCAAGGACACTTTTATCCAGTAATAAATTTTTAACATTTTATTATGACATTTTGCAATTCTCGAATTCTCTCTCCCTCCCTCCTTCTCTGCCTTTCCTTCTTCCTCACCTTCACTCATTCTCTCTCCCCTTCTCTAAGATGGAATTTAAGGGTTTTAAAATGGTGTCCTTCGAATATGGAAGTATATGTATCACGTGACAACCTGTGTATAATCTGTTTAGTGTCTCAAGGGGGGGGGGGTGGAGAGAGAAAGGAGGAGGGGGAGAGGGGGAAGGGGAGGGAGACAGAATCAATACTAAGCCAGAACAATTTTGTAAGAATGCTCTCAACCTCCAGATAAAGAATTGGAGTCAGAATGCAAATGGGAAGCACGTGATTTTTCAATTGTTTATTTGGGTTTATGTTTGAGTTTTGATAAGATTACTCAGGAAAATGAACAATACAGAAATATGTTTTTGCATGATAATACACATATACACCAAATCAAATTGCCTGCCAGCACCAAGAGGGGGAAGGAAAAGGAGGGAGTTTGATCCTATAACTTGGGAAAACTTGTGTGGAAATTACTACATGTAATGAATAAAAAATAAAAGTTTTAAGAAAAAAAAGAATACTGTGTATGGGTTTCAAGGTCTTAGAGAAGGGTTAGGCAACGGGAGCTGGGTTTGGATCTCCATCCGCTTGAGCCACCTACCTGCCCACGGGGAACCCTTGTGGCCCCTAGTCCTTGTCCAAATTGGCATCGCAGGGGGCACAGGTGTACTGGATCTCTTCACTCTAGCTGTAAATCATTGGGGCATAATGATCCGAGGGGCCAGGGGGCGGGGCATAAAGGAGGCGGGGCATAAAGAAGATGGGAGGAGCCGCGAGGTTGAAGGAGATAAGGGAGAAGGTCCCGGATGGCGGAGGGATGTCTGGGATAGTAAAAGGCTTCTGTGCCTGAGGTTGGTGGAGGGGATACAGATTTTGAAGATGAAATTACAGGAGGGCTTCCAAGACAGAAGGTAAAAGTTAAAAAAAAAATGAAGTCACTAAAAAGAAGTCAAATCACTTTCTCGTGTCTCCTCAGGGAGAAAATGATGGCCTGTCGGCCTTTCAAGCAGGCTGGGTGTAGCATTATTTATTAATTTTTACAAGAGATGCCCGTCTGCTACCCAAATCCTAAGAGATAACTTCCTGGGACGGTTGGATTGGGTAAGGGGAGATAAGCGCTGCTATCGAGATTTTAGACACCTTCAATTTTCCTCTGTTCTACAGAGGCAACATAAGTGAGAAGAGCCCTTGCCTGGAGCAAGGAAATTTTGGATTCAGATCCTCCAAGGTGGTGTGGTGCTGGGCAAGTCACTGGGAACCTCTCTGTACCTTGGTTTCTTCGTCTGTCAAAATGGTGGGGCGGGGAAGGGGGGACTCGTAAATTCCTTCCAGCTTTAAGCTGGAATTCCAGACCACAGATCCCTAAGCCCTTGGGTAGCGCGTCCTCAGGCCTCCTAGGAAGGGGAAGGACCCAACGTGCCAAGTCCCCATCCCCCTCTGCCTGGCCTGAGGCCGCGAAAGCAAGTCTCGTTCTTGCATCAGACAAAGACGGCCCGGGACTGGCTGGGCACCGCAAAGCTGTTCTCCCTGCAGCTCCCGCAGCAGTCCCGGCCCTGTCTGGCCCAGCACTCCGCAGGGTTGGGTGCAAGGGCCCAAAGACGGACTGGAGAGATCGCTGGCCCAAGACTCATGGGTGAGGAGATGCCCAACCAGCCTAAGATGCTAGCACTCCCTGCCCCCAGGCTCACTCCTCTGCCGCCAAAGAAACGCACACAGCCCCAAGCCAAACACCAACCCCCCCCCCCCCAACCTAGCCCTCGATTCACTGTATCGAGGTAATGAAACCCTGCCCCCCCCCTCCGCCCCATGCAATGCATTCTCCCAGGTCAAGAAATGCACTGTTCCAAGCCGAGCACCCCCCCCCCGCCCCCCAAAGAGAAAGCATTCCACCACCTCCCTCTGTCCCGTGCAGTACACACCCCAGTCCCTTGCAATTCATCTAGTTCCACACGATGTACCCCTCCCGAGACTCATGCTATGCACCGTCCTACACCGTGCACAGAACCCCCCCCCCCCCGCCCCACGTGATGTACTCCTAGGCATTCGAAGGCCCGGAGTTCCACACGCAGCCCTCCCCCGCCCACACGATGCATCCCAGCCCAGGCACAAGCAACACCCTAAGCCCCCTCCCACTGCCCTTGACTTCCCATCCCCCATCGCGACTCTTTGGGGGTCAGCTTTAGTACCGGGAGCGCTGGCACCCGGGCTAAAGAATGACACGCCTCTCTCTCCTGTGCCCGCTGAAAACCCGCCCAAGCAGGAGCACCACGGGCTATAAACGAGCGCGGCAGAAAGTTTGCACTTTCTGCTCTCCGCAGATCCGAAGCCCCCGAGGCTCACGAGGCAGACTGGGTCGCAGCCCCTAGTCCCGGAGCCCAGGAGCGCTGGCTTGCCCAGGGTGCGAGGACGCGAGCCGGCCCTCCTCCTGCGCTGCCACGTTACCTGCAGCTCGGCTAGGAGAGCCTCTTTGCTCAGGTTCTGCTTCTCCACCACCTGCAGCCCTCCGTCTTCCAGGATCTTCCGGCAGCAGGGGTCCAGGCTGTCACTGATTAAGACCTTCCGGAGATTCGCAAAGGCCATGGTCAAAATCCCGTCTCAGACCAGCGCTGCTGCCCTGCAGAAATCGCTTAAGGAGGACTGCTCGGGCAGGACGGGCTACTGTAACTGGGGGGGAGTCTCTCGGGTTTGTTTTTCCTCCGTACATTGATTGGGCAGAAACGTTCAAAATCTCCATAATCCCGCCCTCTTTCTCAGCCCCCCCCCCCCCCGAAAACCCACCCTCCTGCAACGTCTCCCCGCCCGTTTTGCTCTTCCTGAGATGAATTAATTTCTTTGAGGCAGTTTCCCACACTTGGTGCCCACATAAAAAACACCAACTGGTGTCTGAAGTGAAAGGCGAAAGAGCTAACTCGTGCTGGTTTCTTCTATAAGAATGAAGTGTTAACTGGAAAAACAAAACAAAACAAAACACAGAACTATTAAATAGCCCGATAAACCACTTTTAAATTTTTTTAAACCCTTACCTTCCGACTTAGAATCGATATTGTGTACTGATTGCAAGGTAGATGAGCAGTTAAGGCTAGGCAGTGAGGGTTAAAGTGACTCGCCTGGAGTCCCACAGCTAGGAACTATATGAGGTCAAATTTGAACCCAGGACCTCCTATCTGGACCTGGATTTCAATCCACTGAGCCCTGTAGCTGCCCCCAGATAAGTTTTTTGAGATTTAGAGCTGAAGCCTCCTGGAAGTCAGTTGTTAGATTGTTAGTTGTGAGTATTTGAATAGGCAAATAGTACAAATCAGGGCTTGATTCAGTGTCTTGTCCAGACTTAGGAAAGTGATGGGTTCCAGCTAGGTGGTTCAGTTTAGGGACAGGAGGTCCTGGGTTCAAATGTCTCAGATACTTTATAGTTGTGTGACCCTGCACAAGTCACTCGTTGTCTAGCTGTTCCTGTTATTTTGCCTGGGAACCAATACATACATAGTATTGATTCTAGGAAGGAAGGAAGGAAGGAAGGAAGGAAGGAAGGAAGGAAGGAAGGAAGGAAGGAAGGAAGGAAGGAAGGAAGGAAGGAAGGAAGGAAGGAAGGAAGGAAGGAAGGAAGGAAGGTAGTGTTGTGGGGGGCTTGAGGTGAACCCCCGGGGTTCAGGAAGGGTACCTTTTGCAAGGATGCAAGACTCTGAAACTTAGCTTAAAAATAAAAAGAGAAATTTATTAGTTTAGAAAGTAATGTTGAATCAGGCCAGGAGGACAGCATAGGTGGTAGACTGCCTCCTAGGGGGAACAGCATGGATGGAATGTTGTTCTCCCATATGATATGATTTCTGGAGTCTCTATACTCTTTACAGCAGTGGAGACATGACTTTGTGCTATGCAGAAGACATGACTTTAGAGTGGTGTGCACTGAGGTATGGGTGGGGAGGGTTGGTCATCTGACCGGGGTCTGTCTGAAGACAGGGTGTGACCCTCATAGTTTAGGGCACAAGACATAGGGGGTGACCCTCATAGTTTAGGGGACATAGTTTAGATACAACCTGATAATATCAAGGCATAGCCTGGATGGTATATCTTTCTGTCCATCCCAAATCTAAAGAACTATCCAAGGAGAATAATCCTTTCAGGTCTTATAGGAGTTATCAGATGTTTGGGGTTAGGAGTCACAGGGATAGAAGGGAGCAAAGGAATTTTCCTGCTTATAGTTTGCTTTCTATGGTTTTGGGGGTACAATGCCCATGCCAGTAGGAGGGAAGGAAGGAAAGAAAGGAAGGAAATAAGGAAGGAAGGAAGGAAGGAAGGAAGGAAGGAAGAAGAAAGGAAGGAAAGAAGAGAAAATGCTAACAATGCAGATTAAAAGTAAAAGTGTGCCACACATACATTTTCAGAAAGCTGGTTGTTAAACATTTAGCAGTATACTCCTTCGGTCACCTGTCTTCACTGCCCCCACTTCATAAACATCCCATCACTTCAACTAGAGAAGTATACCTAAACTTTCATAATGTTGATGAAAATAAACAAACACATTATGGAAAAATATCCAGAGGCTTGGAAGTTTGTTGGAAAGAAAAGGAAGTGCACAATTCTTCCAATTTTCCCTTTCTGGTTTAGGATCAAGCAATCAATGAACATTTATTAAATTAGAGAGTCAAACGTTTATTAATCATCTACTTTATGTTTCATATTGTATAAGGAGATACAAAGGTAAAAATAAAAAAAAATTCCTATTCTAAAGGAATTTTTTTTTAAAAACCCTCATATTCTATCTTAATTAATACTGTGTTATTTGTTCCAAGGCAGAAGAGTAGTAAGGGCTAAGCAATGAGAGTTAAGTGACTTACCCAGGGTCACACAGCTAGGAAGTATCTGAAGCCAGACTTGGACCGAGGACACCCCCCCCCCATCTCTGGGCCTGGGTCTCAATCCACTGAGTCACTTAGCTGCCCCATCTCAAGGAATTTAATATTCCATAGACTGAGATAACACATATACATTTGTTGCTGTTTCAATTAGTGTCCAACCCTTCATGATCCCATTAGGGTTTTCTTGTCAAAGATATTAGAGTAGCTGGCCAATTCCTTTTCTAGTTTATTTTTACAGATGAGGAAACAGAGTCAAACAGGGCTAAGTGACTTGCCCAGGATCAAGCTAGTAAGTGTCTGAGACCTGATTTGAATTGATGTTCAGCTGACTCCAGAGCTGATACGATCCATTGTGCCTCCTAGCTGCCCTGTACACATTTAAGTACATACAAAACAAATATATATAAAATACAGGCAAAATAAATTGAAAATAAATTGAAAAGTCAGGCATTAATAACTGAAGAGCTCAGGAATGGCCTCAAGAAGGAGGTGGTGGAAGTAGGCTCAGAATTTTGGCACAAAGTAGGAATGCTCAAAAGGAGAAGTGAGGAGGAAGCCCAGTTGGCCAGAGATAGGAGATGGGAACAGCAAGATGGCAGGTCTGACTTGGGCAAAGAGTGTGTAAAGGAGAATGAATCACTTATAATAGCCAGGATGTGGCTCCTAGATCCCAAAGGGGAACTAGATTTGAAATCATAGGAGTTTATGTAGTAAAGAAATAGCACGTTGACCCAGTGGTTTGAGTGTTGAACCTAGAGGCAAGAAGACCTGAATTCACATTGTCCTTAGATACTTATGAACTGTGTGACCCTGGGCAAGTCACTTAACCCTGTTTGCCTCACTTTCCTCACCTGTAAAACCAACTGGAAAAGGAATTGGCAAACCACTGCAGTATATTTTGCAAAGAAAACCCTAAATGGGGTCACTGAATCAGGACTGACTGAAATAGCTGAACAATAGTAACAAAATAGCACTTATCCCCCAAGGTTGTTGTGAGGATAAAATAAAATAATACACATAAAGCATTTTATCAACCCCAAAGTTCTATGCAAATACTATTATTATTATTCTTAGGAATACCATTTTGGCAGCTGTGTGGACAATGGATTAAACCAAGGTGAGTCCTAGTGCAGGAGAAATAGATCCCTGCAGAAACCAGTCCATGGGAGCAATGATGAGAGTCTGAACTAGGGTGTTACCGTGGGAATGTAGAGAAGGGGACTGATTTAAGAGACTGGAGATAGATTTAATGATTCAGCAATAGATGGGATAGGGGAGGTAAATGGGAATGAGGAGTTGGCTCCCAACCTGTCTGACTGGAAGAATGGTGCTGCCCTCAGGAGAAATAGGGAAGTTTGAGAAAGGGATGGGTTGTGGGAAAGAGTATTTTTGGTATCTTTCCAGAATTTTCAGTTCCAAATGTTTAATAAACAGTTGATAATTTGGGACGGAGGTCTAGAGAAAGACAAGGTCTGGATATATCACTGTGGGAGCTATTTGTGTAGAGATAATTGAAGCCAGGGAAGTTAATGAGGCTCATAAAACAGGAGAAAAAAGATTAGGGCCCAGAACAGGGACTTGGGAAATATTTTCCCTTTGACTTGGTAATTTACTATTGAGAACCCTGAAACTCAATGATTTTATTTTTGGATTCTTCTTTTTTTTCTCCTTTGGTAATGTTTTATTCTTATCCAGTTATACAGAAAACAACTTTGGTATTTGTTTTCTAATATTTTGAGTTCCAAATTCTCTGTCTCCCTCCCCTCTGTCCTTCCTTCCTGAGATGGTAAACAATTTTATATTGATTATGCACAAGCGATCATATTCTGAGTCTTTTTAATAGTCTTTGGCTCAAATTTCCCATGAGGGGATTATTGTCACATGTGGCCAGTTTAGTAAGTAAAGAGACCTATGAACATTATCTTAATTCATGGCAATAATCCTCTTGTCTTGGCTCCAAAAAAAATTGAAGATCATAACTTCAAAATATGTACCTGCCACCACAATAAAACAATTAGGATGGCTAATAGAATCCCACAAGATGGGCCTTTACCTGTTGTTAAAGATACCTATGGGCAACTATGGGGCACAGTGGATAGAGTCAAGAGGACCTGAGTTCAAATCAGGCCTCAGATACTTACTAGCCCCTGTTGGCCTTAGTTTCCTCATCTGTCAAATGAGCTGGAGAAGGAAATGGTAAACCACTCCAGCATCTTTGCCAAGAAAACCCCAAATGGGGTCCCACAAGTTGGATGTGACTGAAAAACAACTGACTTTAGGGGATGGCTAGATAGCACAGTGGCTAGAATGCTAGGTCTGGAGTTGAGAGGATCTGGGTTCAAATATGGCCTCAGACACTTCCTTAGCTTTGTGACCCATGACAAGTTCCCTAACCCCGATTGCCTAGCCCTTGCTGCTCTTCTGTCTTAGAATTGGTACTTGGGCAGAAAGTGAGGGTTAAACACAATAAATAAAGCTGCCTGGAAAAGAGAAGGAGGAGTAAGATTGTGAAGAAAGTTTTGGTGGGCAAGCCTAACTCTTCTATTGCAAAAGGAGGAACCAGATATAAGAGAGTGCACATCCCTGTAAGCAGGAGAAATTCTGCTGTTTGCCTTTGAAGTACTGACGTTTCAACCTAGCTCTGTAACTCACAATTTCCTTTATTTTATTTCTACCCTCACCTTTTTTTAGTAGAAAGTCGTTTTTAACCATAACTTGTCTCCAGAGATCATATTAGAGAAAAGGACAAAATTTTTGGTCTTCATCCAAGAGACCAAGTTGGAGCCAGTAGTAATATTGGGAAATCTTCCAGCCCCTGGAGATGGGGTTTGGGGATTACACCACAGAGAAAGAGTAGGTTGAGGGATGGGTTTTTTTTTTCCTGCTGTTTTAAGTTTAATGAACTATTAGGCTCCTTCTTATATTCCTTCCCAGACCCTAAGCCTAGCTAAGACAAGGGTTCTCTACTAGACAGGAAGAAGATATGTGTATGGGAATTTTTAGGGAATGTAAGAGGAAGCCTTGAGCTTTCCTTGAAAGGATAGGTAGGAGTTAGACTGGCAGAGTTAAGAACAAAGTGAATTTCAGGTGGAGCTAGAGGATAAACAAATAGGCAAAAATCCTAGGATCATAAATTTAGAAGAGACGTTAGAAACTATCAAAACTAGACCCCTCAGTTTACAGATAAAGAAACTGAGGCAAAGAATAAGTGACTTGCCCAGATTTACACAGCTAGGCAGTTTGAACTTGAAACTTTCTTGCTTCAACTCCAAGACATTATCCTCTGTATCACCTCTAAACATTGCACCATCACTGATAAGTCTACTCGAAATGGAAATACCCACTTGCATCACAATGTTGTGGGGTGCTAGAGGTGAACCCCCTAGGGTTTGGGAAGGATACCTCTTGCAAGAATGTGAGACTCCAAAGCTTAACTTAAAAATAAAAAATGAGAAATTTATTAATTTAGAAAGTAATGTTGAATCTGTCCAGGAGAATAGTATAGGTGGAACAGCAAGATGAAAGGCTACTCCCAGAATTCATCAATTCTGGGGATTATATACTCTTTACAACAGTGGGAATGTGTTGTTGTGTCGTGGTGAGGATGTGATTCTAGAGGAGTAAACACTCAGGCATCAGTGGGGGGTTTTGGACATCTGACTGGAGTCTGCCTGGTGGCCTTCATAGTTTAGGGGACAGATAGATGTCTGAGATACAGTCCAGTGGTATCAAGGTGTAGCCTGGAGGTGTATCTTTAGATTCATCTCAAATCTAAAGGACAGTCCAAGGATGATGATCATCTCAGAATCTTATAGAAGTTATCAGATGTTATTGGGTTAGGAGTCACAAGGACAGAAGGGAGCAAAGGAATTTGCAACAATCCTCTTTTGGCCAATAATAACTGTTAGAAACTTTTCCCTTACATTTAATCAAAGGCTTTCACTCTATAACTTCCACCATATATAACTAGTTCTGCCTTTGGGAACAATGACAGATCTTGTCCTTCTTTTTCCTCATCATAGTCCTTCATATAAAGATTGCTTTCCATGATCCTCTCTGTCTGCTATCATGACCCCTTCCTCTACCCCATGCTTCTTTTTCTCCAGGCTAAACACCTGCACTTCCTTCAAACAACCACCAAATGGCATGGTCACTGGGCTTTCCATCATCTTGGTCACTGTCTTCTTCTGATTGCACTCCAACTTAACCTATGTCCTCCTTCAAATATGGCGGAAATGATACTCCAAATGAAAACTGACTAGGGTGAAATGTAATAGGGTTGTTACCTCCTTGATCTAGACTTTCTTAATGTGAGAATTATAGGTAAAACAGTGAATAGAGTGCCAGAGCTGGAGTCAAGAAGACTGTAGTTCAAATCCAATCTGAGATATGTACTTGCTGTGTGACCTTGGGCAAATCACTTAAAAACCTCTGGTTTTTTCAGTAAATTTCTTAGTAAAATGAAGATAATAATAACATATACTTTCCAGGATTGTGGTGAGAATAAATGAGCTAAATACTGTAGAGAGCTTAAAACAGTGCCTAGCTATCATCATCATTCTTAAAATATGTATCAAAATCTTCACAGGGTCACTTTTTGTGGCAGCAAAAAACTAGAAACAAAATAGATAACCACTGGAGAATGGCTGACCTTCTAGTCATTTCTCACACATGCCATTCAAAGCATTTGCCTCACCAAATTCATTTCTAAATGGAACATATCTGATGGAAGCAGTATTATAGGAAACAATGTCTTGGCTGTCTGCAGTTTATTCCTTAGGGGTGCTTTCATGAATTGAGTAGCTCTGTTGTTGGAAACTCTGGTATAGACTATATTTCCTGGACGCTTGGTGGCTCACAGAGACATGGCCTAGTCTGCTCTAATTTAAAGCAGCAACTAATAAAACACATAAAAGATGGAAAACTGGCCACACCATGAGATTATGTATTTCAAGGTCCCCAGTTGGAGAGAGCAGGACACTGGTGCTACCTTTCTCTTCCAACTGGAGACTTCCTGTGGTCCTTGAGTCAGTTACCAAAAGGAAAAGGACGATGGCTAGTCATTGCTTTTTGTAGGTAACCAGTCTTGTTCATCAGCTAACTAAGACTTTTCCTTGCAATGCAGAAAGCAGGTAAGAAATATTCACAGAATATTTGTATATGCTCTGAACATATTTTATGTGTATGTGTTTATGTATGTAAACATATGTATCTCTCTCTCTAACCCCAACCCTCTCCCTGTCTCTCTCCTGTCTCTCTCTCTCTCTGTCTCTCTCTCTGTCTCTCTCTCTTTTTCTCTCTCTTGTAAAGTGTTTTAGGGTTTGTAAAACTCACTTAATATAAGTTACGTCATTTTATTCTTGCAACAATCCTGTAAGGTAGATTCTACCATTACCATTTTATGAATGTGGAAACTGAGGTTCTTAGCAGTTAAGTGACTTGCCCCTGGTCATACAACTATTAAGTCTCTGAAGCAGGAATTTAACTTCTGCTGTCCTGACTCCAAGTTCAATGTTATAACCATTGTGCTTCTTAGTGCACATTTGTGTACATTTGTTTCCACCCAGAACAACGAGCTTTATGTCAGGGTCTGTTTCATTTAGCCTTTGTATTCCTAGATCCTGGCACACTCCTGGTTCCTAATAGCACTTGTTGACTGATGAAAACTCTTTAGTAGAATATTATTGTTATAAAAAAATTAATATGACTAATTCCAAAAACTATAGAAAGATATTAATGAACTGATTCAGGATAAAGTAAACAGAATCAGGAAAACAATAAAAGGAATAAACACAACAATATTAATTGAAAGGATATTTTTAAAATATACTTCTCTCTTTTTTAAAGAGGTAGGGGATTTGTGAATGTGGTATATGGAATATGCTTTCAGATAGTTGATGTCAAAGAAAAATGTTAATATTATTATTATACTCTGAGGGATTTTTTTTTGTCCCAAATCATCCAAAAACTATTTAATTTATCATCATTCTCTATCTAAGCCATATCTAGCGTGTAGAAAAAGAGGTATATTTAAACTGGCATATTCTCCCATGCCCTCTGATATGACTCTTTGCCCCAACAAAAGATTTTAGGTACTATTAACAGGAATCTAGAACAAGGAAAAAAGATGTTGAAATATCATCTAGGTTAATATACTTTATTATTACATTATTTATTTATTTTTATTATTTATTATTATATTAAGAATAGTTGAGGAACCAAATTGCCTAGAACACTCCCCCTCAGTACTGGAAAAATATGTTTTATCTTGTACTTTGAAGCTCTCAACTTTATAACAGGAGATAGTTAGCATGTTTCATCATTAGTCCTCCAGAGTCAGTGGTTAGTTATTATGCTAGTAAGAGTTCCGAATTTTTTCATAGTTGTTTCCCTTTACAATACTTTGCCATTGTATAACTTATTCTCTTGGTTCTGTTAACTTCACTCTGCATAAGCTTACGTATCAGTCTTCCCAGGTTTCTCTGAAAACCTTCTCTTCATCATTTTTTACAACTGTAAAAGTTAAAATTAAATCTCAATAAATGAAATATTATATTTTAGGAGATTTATTAATGATCATTTGAAATCAAGGAATAAAGAGGATACAAAATAAAGACCATGTGCCCATGGCCGATTAGACATTTTAAAATCCCCCGCCTTACTGCCGCCACCATGATTGCTGCAAGCCATAGAGAGGCTGGGACCCTCCACATGACTGCCTAATATTTCCTGTCTACAGGAAGTATATAACAACAGGAAGTCAATGGGCTCCTCAGATATGTAGTTCTTTTTTTTTTAGGTTAACAGATTTTCAATTATACATTCCCCCGATGATCAATTTGGGGGTTAGTCTCCCCCAATTTGATCATTTAACATAATCAACTTTTAAATTACAGTAATTTGGGGATAAAAAGGGAAAGAACAAACCCATGATTGCTAGGTGCATTAACAAAAAGCCAATTAGGGAGCAGTCCCCTTCAGCATAAGAGTGTATATACAAAACAAATGCATCCACCCCACATAGTTCAAATCACCACATCCCAAAGTTCACTCTGGATCTTCTGGTATAGTGTGTTGTCTGTGTAGGCATCTTCATGGTGCCTTCTCCATCAGTTCACTTTCTGAATTCAGAGAGGTAGCATATTTCTTATCCTAAAATTACTCTCAAAAGAATTTAAATGTATTTTAGAATAATTATACTTTCCCCTCTGAAGAGGGTGTTGAAAAACACAGGGATCACTTAGGGATGCATAGCTGAGTTATGAGGTATATGAATCAGTTGGCAAGAGAAATCAAAAACATAAAAAAATCCAAATAAAAGAGAGAAGATAACTTTTGAATGAAACTATCAACGTCTTATGTGTAAAAATTCTAAGTAAAGGAAAAATAAACCTATAACAAGTCCTTGAATCAGGACCTAATTAAAGTAATTTCTATCCCACAAGTCTGTAAGACAAAATGCAGTAATATTTCACTTACCCATTGTAAAATGGAGATTTGAACCCTAGACTTCAATCCCCAGAAGTCCTTGGTATTTCCCAGAATTCCCATAATCTCACCTGAGTCTCCACCTGGGCGAGATCACAAGGAATATTTAACTGGCTCTCTGCCTGACATGCGGCTCTCTCTCTTCTATTGCAATGAGGTAGAGGGTAAGCTAAGCATGTGGGTTTTGAATGGGCTAATCAGCCCTAGGCACATGGTTTTTCTATTTTGTATTTTCTTTATTCTTAATTCTAATAATCCTTAATAAACCTCATAAAATATAATATTACTATTACTAGAGACTAATTTAATTATTACACCATTTGCAGACAAGACTACAGGAAGTTGCCATACTATAACAGAAAAAAAAGGACTCAATTTTTGTGTGATAGGGAAGTGTCACTCCCTGGTCTGATTTTTACCTCCACTCTCAAAGATAGGGGGAGCCAGGATGATAGCCAAACTTCAGTACTTGTCTGTGAGTATTGCAATAATTAAAGGAATTGTAGAGGATTGAAGAGGTACAGGGGATAAGGAAGGTCTTGTAACAGGGAATGGAAGAGTTGCAGGGACAGAGAGAATATGCCTGCTGGTGAGGTAAAAGGAGAGAGACACCCCCTGCTGAGAGGCTGTTTTTGAAAATGGGGTTCCCAAGAAATGGGCCAACTATGATAGCCTGAGGAGATGTCTTCTCTATTGATTGCTATTGAAGATACCCCAGGGCAGGTAAGCATGGACCCTCCTGAGGGACAAGCCTCCCCCTGGACCAAGGTTTCCTAGTAGACGTCCAATAAGGACCATTTATGGTTGAATGGCTGTCCTTAGTTTCTTCTCCCTCTATGTCCCCCTGAAATGATAGTTCTCATCTTATCCAACTGGGAGTTATTTAAATAAAGATGAATTTAATAACAAGTTTGGATCAGGAAGATATCAGGGTAGAAGGAAGAGGGGTTCCCTATACTTTTGCCCAGATTGGGTTTGAGTCTCTCGCACCTTTTGAGCTGAGGCCAGCTCTCTCAGGCCAGTGGAGGGTTTCTTTTATTCCTGTCTATGCTAATTTATGCTAGCTTTCTTAAGTTCAAAGTCTTAGCAGTAAGAGGAAGAAAAGGTTCTGACTTTCAGAGCTGGTTGAGACTGTCTTTTCAGGCTAGCAACCCAAAAGACTGGCCTTACAGTTCAAACTGCTCCCCTTAAATTCTTTTGTTCGATGATACAATCACAGGAATCCAGGTAGAGCACACAGTTGGAAAAATCCAGGAATAGAGGCACTTCTATTCAGAGACAGGGAGAGAGTGCTCCTTCCAGTCCAAGGGTCAGGAAAAAGAAACCTCGAGAGCAACTGTCACTTTCCAAGTTGCCCCTCCCCCCCCCACCAACTGTCATCGTTGTCAATATCTTCACTCTTACATTTCAACTGCTGTCAGTTCCACCTCAGTACCAGAATGTTTGGAGCTTGATTCAGTTTTCCTTTCCACAGTATTTCACAAAGAATGTAGATACAAGGCATGCTGTGTCTTAACATAAGTCAAGTACCACAACCTCATCAAGTCTCACACTAGGTACAAGTCCTTTTGTATTGGCCTAGAAGTTCATCCATTCTACCTGGATTGGTTTGGTCCTTTTTGACCTTGTGCTTCTTGGCACTGTACAATGGTTCTTTTGTTCTCTTCTCCTGGAATCAGACAAAATCATTACGCAAAGTCCCATAATTTTTATCAATAAATGGCAGGTTTCCATAGTCTAAAATTTTGGGGTATGTATTAATATTATAGCAAATATATATCTTATATAAAATAAAAAAGTTAAAGAAAATCTCAATACTGGTGACATGTGCTTCAAATACAAAAAAGAGAAAAAATAAAATTGAAATAGTATAATGCACATGCAAGCAAAAACAATAAGAGTTTTATAAATCAAAAAAATATATAGCTTAAAACCATTGACACACTGTGTCAGCTAAAAGTAGAGTACAAAGGTTTCTCACCCAAAAATTAGATTCATTTCCTTTTTTAACCTGGCCATGATCCACAGTGAGTGCAAATGATTTCACAAAGTATCAGTTTTTTATAAAGAACAGTAGTCCAACAGATAATGCACATTCAAAAGGTATCAAAATCCCCAAAAGTTATAATAACCCATTTAATTACAATAGCAAACAAACCCATTATCATTAGGATTCACATGAGTCTGCTGTATGACATTTATTTTTTTTTCTTTTTTTCCTAATTTATTTATATTTTTATTTATTTATTTATTTTTACATTATTTTATTTGGTCATTTCCAAACATTATTAAATGGAAACAAAGATAATTTTCTTTTCTTCCCTCCCCCCCACCTCTCCCATAGCTGACGCGCAATTCGAACCCATTTCCATGTCGTTGGTATTTGCATTAGAGTGTTCATTTAGAGTCTCTCCTCTGTCATATCCCCTCAACCCCTGTAGTCAAGCATTTGCTTTTCATCAGTGTTTTTACTCCCACAGTTTATCCTCTGCTTGTGGAAAGTGTTTTTTAGATCCCTGCAGATTGTTCAGGGACACTGCATTGACACTAATGGAGAAGTCTATTACCTTCGATTGTACCACAGTGTATTAGTCTCTGTGTACAATGTTTTCCTGGTTCTGCTTCTTTCACTCTGCATCACTTCCTGGAGGTTGTTCCAGTCTCCATGGAATTCCTCCACTTTATTATTCCTTTTAGCACAATAGTATTCCATCACCAACATATACCACAATTTGTTCAGCCATTCCCCAATTGAAGGGCATCCCCTCGTTTTCCAATTTTTGTCCACCACAAAGAGCATAGCTATGAATATTCTTGTACAAGTCTTTTTCCTTATTATCTCTTTGGGATACAAACCCAGCAGTGCTATGACTGGACCAAAGGGCAGACAGTCTTTTATCGCCCTTTGGGCATAGTTCCAAATTGCCCTCCAGAATGGTTGGATCAATTCACAACTCCACCAGCAATGAATTAGTGTCCCTACTTTGCCAAATCCTCTCCAGCATTCATTACTTCCCATAGCTGTCATGTTAGCCAATCTGCTAGGTGTGAGGTGATACCTCAGAGTTGTTTTGCTTTGCATCTCTCTGATTGTAAGAGATGTAGAACACTTTTTGATTTCTTTGGCTGAGAACTGCCTGTTCATGTCCCTTGCCCATTTATCAATTGGAGAATGGCTTGATTTTTTTGTACAATTGATTTAGCTCTTTGTAAATTTGAGTAATTAAACCTTTGTCAGAGGTTTTTAGGAAGATTGTTAACCAATTTGTTGCTTCCCTTCTGATTTTAGTTACATTGGTTTTCTTTGTACAAAACCTTTTTAATTTGATGTGGTCAAAATTATTTATTTTATATTTTGTGACTCTTTCTAAGTCTTGCTTGGTTTTAAAATCTTTCCCTTCCCAAAGGTCTGACATGTACACTATTCTGTGTTAGTTATGATTACTAGCTGTGTATTTCCCAGCATTTTGATTTCTGCTCCTGTTCCTGCCTTTTCTTCTTTCACTATTTCCTTCTACACCAATTTTTGCTTTTAAACAGTCCCCCTTGTTCCCACCCTTATTTTACTTCCCTTTCTACCCCCTCCCTTTTTATTCCCCCCCTTATTTTCCCTGTAGTCTTTCTAAAATTAACCCCCCACCCCCTCCCTCTCTTGTACTGCTTCCCTCCCCACCAGACCATTTGTTACCCTTCTACTCCCCTATAGGGCGCAAATCTATTCTCTGTCCCCAGTGGATTGGATTGTTTTCCCCTCTTTGAATCAATTTCAAAGCACTTAAAAGTTGAGTATTTCCTGTCTCTGATCTCTTTACCCTTCCAGTGTATTGATGTTCTCCCCCCTCCTGAATGAGCTTCTTTATGACATATAAATTTACCCCCATTTGTTTCTTTTCCCATTTCTTTTAATACTAACCTATTTTTAAGCTCTAGTTATATATATATGTGTATATATACATATATGCAGACATTCATCCATCCATCCATCCATCCATCCATCTAGTTTTATAATAATAGTATTAGTTTTATTCACTTTTAGTAATGAGCTTATCAACTGTAGAACAAATGTCAAAATCAGAAGAATGAATAAAGATTTAAATATCACATTGCAAGCAATTATAGCAGATTCAATATAACCTATTTAAATTATTGACTGAAAAGTAGAAAATGGATATTAGTGAAGATGTAGACTCTACTTACCACCATTTTTTAGAGAAATTTTAACTTACTGTTAGGATGCTGGTGATACAGTCACTTCTACTTTTTTATACTTCTAAGAATCTTCTCCAAATTAAATATTCAGGTTTCATCAATTGATTCTTATATGGCTTGGACTCTTGGTACCACTCTTCCTCATTTGCTCCTAGTCATCCTAGTTTCACTATGTTGAACATTTTCTAGTTTATCACTGACCTTCATAAAATGTACTCAGAGTAGAACACAATACTCTGGATGCGATCTAACAAGAACAAGATGCAATATTAACACCTTTCCTATTTTTGTTGTACCTTTATCTTAATTCCCATCTTCACTTGATTCTGGGCTTTCATGAATAGTATACAATTAAAAAGAAAATTATCCTGAACATACAGAACATATAAAATGGGCATTTCAATATACATAGTAAAGCAGAAAAAAATAGATTAACTTGTAATTGCATCTTATAAGGCTGTCTTTTTAAATATAATGCATTCAGTATGTATGTTTCCAAAGTTCTCTTGCTTGTCTTTCTGACCTTCTATTCTGTGTATTTTTTAAAAGGCCATTTATATATTTTTCAGCCCCTCCCTTCCCATACCAAAGAACTCAACATCCAGCAAAATATATAGATGATGTCTTTTGTGTTTCCATTTCTTAGTTCATTCTCTGAAGGTGAACATTCACAAGTTATTCTTCAAATATTAAATATGTAGCTGTATATAACTCAGTTCTAATCATTTTACTCTTTATTATCTCATGTAGTTCTTTTGAAGTTCTTCTAATTAATCTGCTCATTATTTCACATGTTAGATTTAAAATAGTTTTGAGCGTTAAATAATTGTAGATAAGAGAGTGGGAGCCATAAACTGTGATAATTAAAATGTTTGGGAGCAAGGGAAATATATAACAATTATGTTTTCTACTGTGTCTTGGTTTTATATAGGTATAAGATGGTCGCCAGGGAATATATTCCCAATTTATGAATATGCCTAAGCCAACTGGGTTTTATAGAGAAATTTAATTTATAATACACTGATTAATCAATAGAAAAAGAGAGAAAGTAAGAAAGGAATAAGAATGAAGGGCCTCAAGCAATAAGGCCTAGACCTCAGTCCTAAGAGATAAATCAGTCATTTAGTTTTATCACTCACCCAAGATCTCTCTAGGTAAGGCTTCTCATGCCAACCTCAGGCTCCAACTTCAAGAGAGCCTCCTTTCAAGAAATGTTTCCAGAGAATCCTCCTCCTGACTCCTCCTGAGTTCTCCTTCCACAGCCTCCTTCAAGACCTCTCCAGGACTCTCCCTCCAGGACCTCTCTCCTCTCAGACCTCCTTCAGAGCATCCAAAAACCCCTCCAGTCCTCAGACCCCGCTATCTTTAAGCAAACAACCTAAGTTCCCTCCCCTCAGTTCTCACATCTACCAATCACTGTCGATGTCTCCCCTGTGCCAATGGTGGCTCTAGCTTAACCCAGGACCTCCCAGAGGTCTGTCTCCTTTGCACATGTCTGTTGAAGGTCATATTCTCAAATAATTAAATCTTGATCTTTGCTGCAGCCCTTCCTAAATCCTGTTACTCTGAGTTGGGTGGAGATTGTAGTTTCCAAGACCTGGTTCTGTCATTCCAGGTATCTCTATTGTATCAATTCTAAAATCAATCATGACTCAAAGAACTTCCTGTTCTATGCTTAAGCATAGGTCAAAGCCCTTTCCATTGTTTAGCAAAAGGTTTCTGTCCTAAAGTAGTCTTAAGTAGGGAGGAGAAGGATCCTCCTATGTCAAGGAGTTTCATATTCCAATAGAGTTCTTACCATCAGTGGGAAATTTCCAACATTCATAAGTCTAAGAAATTTTAAGGTTTACACACATGATGCTGTAGTATTCCATCAGTTGCTTGTTTATGTTTTAATTTTCAATACTTGTCTTTTAAAAATCTGAGCTTTTCAGTATGTTCACTCTGTAAACATAGCAGTATCTTTAGGCAATTTCCCTTTTCTTCATCTTAAGAATAGTGTCTGCTTTTGGCTTCAGAATCTTTTTCTTGAGAGTTTCACATCCTAGAAAATGTTGGGCCATTACATTTGTCCTATTCTTTTCCTGAACTCTATAATCTGTTCTCCTAAAATCTAGGGTATACATTAGACTATGTCTCTAAAAAAAACCTTCACTGTCACAAACTCCAAGGTTCTTGTCATTTTTAGTAAAGCAGCCTTGTTTGTCAGAATCAGGTCAGTGAGAGGATGTATGTCAACCACTTTGCAAATCTTGGAGCACAAGATAAATGTTAACTATTGTTATCAGTTCTTATTGTTTTTAGCCTATATTGTATTATTATTATCATCATTAAACATTTTACAGATTTATTAGCTATCTACTAGATTTGGCTAGTCAAATTCTCCCATTTTTATAATATACTTCTATGCCAGTTTTGTGATCTATTTCCCAAGCTCCTCATTTAATTCTTTTTCTAATCAATTTTATCTGTAGTGAACCTCTTCAACAAATATAATTTCTTTTCTACTACTGACCCAAATGCTTTCTACCATTTTTTCTCTCTTAATTTCCTAAATTTCCAAGAGAGAGAGAGACAGAGAAAGAGAGAACACATATATACATGTTTTATATCTTACTATTTAGCATATATTAGTATTTTTAAAATTCCTTTATAATAAATATGTGTTCTAGTGTTGAAATCTCTTCCCAAAATCATATTCTAGGAATGTGACCCATCATACTAGTTCCATTTCATATCTCCAGAAATATTAAGAGTTTTATTTTATTTATAAGTAAAATTAAAATCTCTCAGCAAAAATAATAAACATTCATCCTTCAATATAGGTATTCCAATTACAGTCCACCCATGCTGTCTAATTTCTGTCTGTCTTTCTAGAAATCCTCCATAGGGGGGTGTCTTATCTGTGAATGAATGAATGAATGAATGAAAAAGCATTTAAAACTATTATGCCAAACTCTATGTTAAGTGCTAGGGATACAAATACAAATGTAAGGATAATACCTGCCCTCAGCCTGTATTCTCATGAAGAAAACAGTACATAAAGGGGAGTAGTAGCCATGAAGGAATATTTTGTTTTGGAAAGTGTATGGGTTGCTCAGGGAGGGGTAGTATCTCTGGTATGGAGGGCTTGTTGTGCTCTCCTAGGGCAGCTTTCCAACCTCTGACCCTCACCTGAGGAGACCCACTTGTGTCTCCCACTAGCTGCTAACATGCGACAGTGGCCACACCCCGGGCAACGGCTTCAACAGGCCAGCTAAACCCTGTGAAGGTAGCCATCGGGTCATAGACCCCTGGTGAACTAAGGCTTTGTTCACCCAGCATGTGAAGACTGCTTCGGTCGAACAGACGGAAGAAACCAATAAGAAGGTTCAACGGCTGAGAGGGCAACGCAGCAAAGCACTGTGGAGTGCTTAGGGTGTGTTGGAGCACAAAAGACAACACAGCTATCCAGTGCAGCTGAGGAAGTCTCCAGGTGTAACAACTTTTCGTGCCAATGGACTGAGGCTTCCAACACCGAGAGAGTGGGACTGTCTCTGTGCATCGACTTTTCCACTTAAATCTTTTTCACACACAAATGTTTTTGTGTACACTCATCTACATCACAGATGAAAGCTCACAAAGACAATCATCATCCTTGGTTACCAAGAGACTACTACTACATACTACTCATGTGTATGTATTTTTGCATGCATATATCTATATACCTATTTATGTCTTGTCCTTTCATCCTATACAGTTTGTCACTGGTTCCCTCTAAGTGTACTTCTTTTTGCTGCCCAGGTTATGTAAAAAAATAGACTCGAATACAGGACTACAATCCCCACGAGCCTTTGCTCCACTTCCCCAGAATGCCTTGTAATCTCACCAGGGCCGAGATCGAGAAGGTATTTAAGCTGATTCAAAGGCTTTTGATGGCTCTCTCTCTCTCTCTCTCTCTCTGGGCTCTTTTTGGACTTCCGTTTTGGAGCAGGTGGTCTCTTGTGTGATGTGAGGTTATTTTGTCTAGGCCTCTGGCCTAGGCGCATGTTTTTTACTAGTATATTCTTTAATCTTTAACCTTCAATAAACCTCTAAAAAATATAATACTCCTTGCAGAGAGAAACTAATTTCTACCTGCCTCAGTCTCCCCATCTCCCCTAAATTTTAATCTTTACAGTTATAGTTTTTAATAGTTACCAATGACCTCTTTTCTTATAGGGATACATATCATTTTAACTTATTGAGTCTCTTAAAATTTTTTTTGTTTTGTTTTTCTTCCCCCCCCTCTTTTTTAATTACCTTTTGATGATTCTCTTGAGTTCTGTGCTTGGACATCAAATTTTCTGTTCAGGTCTGGTCTTTTCTTTACGAATTCTTGAAATTCTTCTATTTTGTTGAACGACCAGACTTTCCTCTGTAAGAATATAGTCAGTTTTGCTGGGTAGTTGATTCTTGGTTGTAGACCTAGTTCCCTTGCTTTCCAGAATATCATATTCCATGCCTTTCTTTTTCTCAGTGTGGATGCAGCCAGATCCTGCATTATCCTCACTGTGGTTCCGTGGTATCTGAATGACTTCTTCTTGGCAGCCTGTAATATCTTTCCTTTGGTCTGATAGTTATTGAATTTGGTCATGACATTCCTGGGTGTTGTCAGTTGGGGATTAAGCACAGGAGGTGATCTGTGGATTCTTCCAATCTCCACTTTTCCCTCTTGTTCTAGGATATCAGGGCAGTTTTCTTTAATAATTTCCTGTAATATAATGTCCAGGCTTTTTCTTTTGTCATGGTCTTCTGGTAGGTCAATGATTCTTAAATTGTCTCTCCTTGAAAGATTTTCTATATCCTCTGTTTTGTGAATGAGGTGCTTCATATTTTCCTCAAGTTTTTCATTTTTTTGGTTTTGTTTTATAGTGTCCTGCTGCCTTGTGAGGTCACTTGATTCTAGTTGTTGGTTCTTAAAGACTGGATTTCATCCTTAGTTTTTTGGTTATCCTTTTCCTTTTGGTCTGATTTTCTTTGGAGGTCATCTTTCATCTTCTTCACCTCATCTTTCATCTGCTTTGCCTCATCTTTCATCTCCTTTGCCTCATTTTCCAGCTGGTTGATTTTGGCTTTCAAGACACTATTTTCTTGTTTTAATTCAAGTGCCTCTGTTTCCAGATGACTTATCTTAGTTTTTAAGTTCTTTTCCCAATTGTCTTCAGCCTCTCTTAATTGTATTTTGAATTGCATTTTGAGTTCTTCCAAAGCCTGTATCCAATTTGCTGGGATTTCTGATTTTTTCTTTGCTGATCCCTCCCCATCTGTTTCATTCACTCTTTGCTCATTACCTGTGCAGAAGCTATCTATTGTAGTTTCTTTCTTCTTTTTCTGTTGTTTGCTCAAGTTTACTCCTTCTTTGCTCCCAGTATTTGTCTGTGCTCTTGCTCCTCTCATTTTATTTTGGTTTTGGGGCTATCAGTCTCCCCTCTTGGAGCTTTGTCAGATCTCTTTGTACAGTCTCTAGGTGAGGAATGTTAGCTTCCCTGTCCTCTGGAGGCTTTTGATCAGATTAAGTTCAGCTGGGTTGGGCTGTATGTGCTCTGAGGCCGAAGACTCCTGGAAGGGTGGGCCGCTCAGGCTCTCTCCAGTTCTCTCCAGCTGCTTCTCTGCTGTCCGCAAGGTTCCCTAGTGCCTTTGCCTACCTCCCTGAGCTCTGAGGAGTCCTGATGGGATTATGTTCAACTGGATTGGTCTGGATGTGCCCCAAGGCAATGGTGAGACTGGAGCCAGATGGAGGGACCCAGCCATGGCCCAGTCTCTCCCTGGTTTCTTCCCCGCTGTCCATGCTGGAAGCTCCGAGCCCGGCTCCCAGCTGCTCACAAGGTAGATCCTTGGAACCAGCACCTTTGCCCACTCAGAGGCTCTTGCTGCCGCTTGGGGCTCATCCCTCTGGGTTGGGGGGGAGGGGTCCTGGGACCTTCCCTCTGCCTTCCCCTTAGACCCGAGTATTCTTGGTACGGGCTTTTGGGGGACATACCTTTTGATTTGAGTCCAGAAGGAGGGTTCCCCACCTCTGTCCTGTTGTTCAGTTTGAATTTCGGTGCCCTAGGAGCATTCAGTTTGTAATCGGTAAGGAAGGGTTTTCTGAGGTCTAAACTTTTGCTGCTTGCTAAGCCACCATCTTGACTCTTCCCCCTGCTGTATGACATTTAAAGCTAATGAATACTTGTCATAAGTTCTTCAGGTGTAGCAGTCTTACAATCTTGGCTGAGAGATTTTAAAAATCTATTACTTACATTATTGCAAAAATATGGCAGACGAGTCTAGAAAAAACAAACCTCTACAGTGTTGATGTTGAGTCTAAAAGTGTCACCAAGCATCTAGATAATTCTGGTGGAAGGTGTGAAAATTAAAATTAACTCTCCCTTGATTATAACAATGAAAATATTTAACTCTCCCCTGATTGTGAAGATTAAATTGTAATCCCTTCCTGTTTTTAGAATATGGTACTTAACGTTGAGTAGGAGATCTGCCTAATTTTAGATTTAATAACCAAAGGTGTAAACACCCCATTCCACACATTGAGTGGGGGATGTCTGTGCCCCACATGTGCAATAGTGGGTGATGAATCAGAATTGACTTACTGCCTTCTGGACAGTCCTAAAACAAAGCATCAACTATGATTGGTAGATGTAAAATTAGGGGAAGGCACAGGAAGTGACACAAGAGAAAATGTCTTTAAAAGGAGCAGTCACTCTCTGTGAGAGTCAGTTTTTCATTCTTTGGAAATGGAGACTGAAACAATTCTTCATTCTTTGATCTCCTAGCTGGACCTGGGACCCTGTTCCCAACTGGACTGACATCTGATGAGTGAAAAGCTGACTCTTACCTGCTGGTTTTTCTCTGAAGAGACCAACGTCAAGAAAGACCTATCCTTTTGAGAAACCTCCCATGTCCTCGACTTTGCTGAGGCAGGCTGAAACTAATTCTTCCTGCCGGGAGTAGATTAAAACACAGTAGATTAAAATGATTCAGTATAACAGAATAGTATTAAATACATTAATGTATGAACTTAAAACAACATAATTAAATCTTAAAGCATACAATCAGCAAAATACAATAAAATACAGAGACTTTCATAAAAGAATGGAATCTGAACAGGCTTAAAATTTTCACCTCCAGTCTCTTTAAAGTTCTTTTCTCTATCCACTCAGATTCCTTTTGTCAGAAATGTGATATTTCCCATAGCGAGGGAGAACATGGGCTTGAGGGATCTCAAACTGGATGAATCTTAGAGCCTGGGCAGGCCCAAATGGCAAAGGGTTGTAGGGAGATGAATTTCTCCCATGAATCTCAGGCTAGATAAGTGAAAGATCAGTTTGGTAGTTTTGGTAAATGGTAGAAGCTATTTGAAATAGGCAAAGTCTTTCATAGAGTACGCCATGCTTGCAATTTTTACTTCTTGTCTAGATGAGTAAAAACTTCTTCCCTTCCTTCCCCCACTGAGGTAAAATGATAGGGAGCAATTTGTTTCCCCAGCCACATGGACAGGGAGTTAGGAGGCTAATTGTTGTCTAAGGAAAATACATCCCCATTTTTGCCATTGCCAGGAGAGCTACTCCAAGTTTGTGAGTTCCAAAGACACAGTGGCAGCTACCAGCAGTCTGGGACTAGGCTGGGGCTGGGGCTAGAGCAGGAGCAGGAGTGATTGGGATCAAGAAGATCAGGAGCAGATGTCTGGGACAACCCAGGAGGCTGGATCGCCAGCAGGAGCAGGAGCAGGAGCAAGAAGCAGCCTGCTAGGATTTAGCAGCCAGAGCAAACAGAATCAGAAGCAATAGGGCAAGAGGCAGTAGTAAGGTACTGAGGAACATGGGCTCAAGCAGATTGATGATAGAAGTGACATCTCTTTGCCAAGAGTTCCCTGGCTAAAAATAGCCCCGCTGGTAGGGAGAGTGACAAGGAAAAAAGTAGGCAAAGAAAAATGCAGCAGCTCCAAAGAGAGTTCAGAGTTTGCAAGGGTGGGTGGGGAGAGTGAAAAGCCTTGGCATGAGAAATGTGGCTTAAAAAAATTATCTAGGCTATCTTAAAAAGATTGAGAATTCCTTCTACAAGTGGTTGCCATCAATATAAAAGTTAAAATTAAATCTCAATAAATGAAATATTATATTTTAGGAGATTTGTTAATGATAATTAGAGAAATCAAGGAATAAATAGTATATAAAATAAAGACCATATGCCCATGACTGATTAGCCATTTCAAAATGCCCCGCCTTACTGCCTCCACCATTATCACTGCAAGGCAAAGAGAGGCCGGGACCCTCCACATCACTGCCTAATATCCCCTGTCTACAGGAAGTATGTAACAACAGGAAGTCAGTGAGCTCCTGGGAAATGTACTTCTTTTTTAGGGTAACAGATTTTCAATTATACACAACACAATAGTATCCCATCACATTTATATACCAAAACTTGTTCAGCTATTCTCCAGTTTATTGGTATTCCCTCAGATTCCCATTCCTTGCTATGTCAGTCAAGAATATACATTTTTGTGTGTATTTTTAGAATTTGTTTTGCATAGGGTGAATCCCTCCCTTAATTTAAATTTACCCTCTCTCTAATATTATTTTCTCCCTTTTTCTGATATTTCCTAATTGACTGAAATACACACATACACACACACACACACACACACACACACACACAATACTACAGTGTATACATTACTCCTTTTTTTTCAACCAGATGAAAGTGGGCTTCATGTGTTAGCTGTTACCTCTACATCCCTTCTTTCTTGTCCCCCCCCATAGATGTCTACTTGTGTACCCTGATTATATGAGCTAATTTTCTATAACTTTCCTTTCCCTCCACTATGCCACCCTTTCCCTTCCTGGCATATTTCTCTTCTCCTTTCCTTCCATTCTTCTCTTAAGGATGATTAATATATAATAGATATACTCCCAAGTGGTATCTAATTAGACTTCTTCTTTGACCCCTGATGATGTTAGGGTTCAGAGGAGACATGTATCATATCCCCATATTTGAATGTTAGTTTCTCTGTGTTTGAACTTCAAAGTTTCTATACAGCTCTGGTGTTTGCATCAGGAATAATTGGAGGTTTTCTATTTCACTAAAGATCTGATTTTTCCATTTGTAAGATTATTCTCAGTTTTTCTGGGTAAGTTGTTCTTGACTGTAAGTCTATATATCATTTGTCTTCTGGGTAATTATATTCTAAGCTTTCTACTTCTTGGTGGTGATAGTTAAATCATGTGATTCTGACTGTGGTTCTTTAGTACATGAATTTTATTTAATTATGTATTTTTGGCTACTTGTATTTTTACTTTAAGCTGAAATTTCTAGATTTTAGCTCTGATTTCTTGGTAATTTCAGTTTTTGAGTTTTTTCTTCCTATAGCAGATTAACAATGAATTCTTTCTATTTGTCTATTTTGTTCTCTAGTTTTAAGAGATCTGGACAGTCTTCTTTTAATATTTTTTTGATGTATGATGTCTAGATTCTTTTAATTGGTTATGGTTTTCAGGTAGTCCAAAGATTCCTGAGTTTTTGCTCTTCAGTCTGTTCTCCAGGTAAGTTGTTTTTGCTTTGAAATGCCTTACATCATCTTAAAAATAATTATTTAATTTTTATTAATTTATTTGTTTGTTGGCTACATTAAAATTCCCAGGCATCTCTGTAGCAGTCCACCCCTAGCTATGGGCAAGGGGAACAGTTGGTATGTGCAGATTGCCTTAAAAGAGAGCATGCTCAGTCTTGAGCATGCTCAGTATTGCTCATGGCTGGGAAGGCCTCTGACCCTTGACCCCAGCTTCCCCCAGGTTAGGCGGGAAAACAGGTTTCTTTGTTCTCGCCTGGTTAAGAGAAACCACAGCTATGCCTTGTCATTAACCAATGAGGATCATCCCTATGTACTGTGTATCAAAGGGTATAAGTAGCCCAGCAAGCTCCGCCTCTCTCTCTCTCTCTCTCTCTCTCTCTTTCAGGCTAGCTGATGGCTGTCCTTGCAGGAGCTTGGCCTCTGGCCAAGCTCCATCTTTAATCTTTCTCTTTCATCTCTCTGACCTGTGTGGTATTAAATGTGGATCTCTGGACTGGTAAAAGCCTTCGGAAGGGTCCTTTGATCAGAGCTTAGCTGTGGCTCACTGATAATTAATAAAGACTCATTCTGGCCACCTCATATCTCTAATTTGACTTTGTCATCCCCCTCGTGGTATCTAAAACTTCTATCCTGTCTCTATCTTCCTACCTTAAAGCTTCTCTCCCCCCTGAGAGAACTTCAATCTCTCTCCCTTCCTACCCTCCCTACAATAGATAAGCCATCACTTTCATATCTTTCATGTTTCTATTTATGGAGGTGGACATTCACAATTTAGTCTTCAAACATTATTTCTGTAGCTGTTTGTTCTATTTGTTTCACTTTTTATAATTGAATGTAACTTTCCAAGTTTTTTTTTTTAGTTTATCTGCTAGTCATTTCTTATAGTGCAATAGTATTCCAGCACAATCATATGCCACAACTTGTTCAGTCATTCCTCAATTTATGTATATTCCCTCAATTTTCATTCCTTTGCCTCACAAAGAGAGCTCTTATAAATATTTTGCAACATATAAATTCTTTTCTTTTTTCCCTGATCTCCCTGAGAAACAGACCCAACATACTATTGCTGGTCCATATATCTCTAGGCATATTCCAGATTGCTCTTCAATTAGATCAACTTGCCTTTTCCATCAACAGTGTATTAGTGTCCCCATTTTTTCCATTTCCTCCAATATTTGTCATTTTGCCTTTTTATCATTTTATATTGTTATTTTATTTTATAAACTTAAAAATTTTTAAATTACATATAGAAACAGTTTTTGATAATTGTTATCTGACACTTTGTTTTTCAGATTCTCTTCCCCCATTTCTCCTAGGCAGAAAATAGTCTGATATAGGTTATACCAGAACTGTCATGCAATACATATTTTCATATTCCTCACACCATGAAAGAAGATATGCATCACATACATAATTTTTTTAAAAACTCATGAAGGAAATAAAGGGGGAAATGGCATACTTTGATCCGCAGTAAAAGTCCACTAGTTCTTTCTTTGGATATGGATAGTATTTTTCATCATGATTCTCCTGGGGTTAACTTGGATCCTTGCTTTGCTGGAAGAATTTAATCTTTCACAGTGTTCTCTAGGTTCTGCTCACTTCATTTTGCATCAGTTCATATAAGTCTTTCAGACTTTTCTGAACAAATCTTATCTCATGTCTTATTTTGCAATGGTATTCCATTACAATCAATTACCACAACTTATTTAGCTATACCCCAATTGATGGACATCATTTCTATTTCTAATTTTTTGCCACTACAAAAAGAACTACTAAATATATCTTTGTACAAATAGGTCTTTTCTTCCTGCCTCTGATCTCATTGGGATATAGACCCCCTTTTATCATTTTAGTCAATCTAATAGATTTGATAACATCTTATAATTGTTTTGATTTACATTTCTTGAGTAAGTAATGATTTAGAGCATTTTTTCATATGCCTATATATGGCTTTGATTTCTTCATTCAAAAAACTGCCTGTTCATATCTTTTGACCATTTATCAATTGGGGAATGGTTCATATTCTTATAAATTTGACAAAATTCTTTATATATTTTATGTATGAGACCTCTGTCTAAGAAACCATAAAAATTTCCCCCCAAGTTTTTGCTTTGCTTCTAATCTTGGTTACAAATAGTTTTGCTTGTACAAAACTTTTTAAAATTAATGTAATCTAAATTATCTAGTTTTTATCTCACAATGCTCTCTGTATCTTATTTATTCATATATTCCACGTCCATATCCACTCTCCATTAATCTGATACATAATATGTTTCCTGTTCTTCTAATTTGCTTATGATATCTCCCTTTATATCTAGGTCGTTTTGCATTTTAAAAAATTTTTAATTGAAAAATTTTGTTTAATTAATTTAGAATATTTTTCTGTTTTCATGATTTATGTTCTTTCCCTCCCCTCACCCCACCCTGTAGCTGACACACATTTCCACTGAGTTTTACATGTATCATTGATCAAGACCTATTTCCTTAATTGTACAAAGGGTGATCCTTTAGAGTCTACATCCCCAATCATATTCCCATCGAACCATGTGACCAAGCAGCTGTTTTTCTTCTGTGTTTCTACTCCCACAGTTCTTTTTCTCATTTTTGCATTTTTGAAATTATCTTAGTGAGTGGTATGATATACTAGTCTATATCTAGTTTCTGCCAGACTGTTTTCCAATTTTCCCTGTATCAAATAGTGAATGTATATATCTCAAAAACTTGGATCTATGCTTTTGTCAAATTCAAGATTAGTATAATCTTTTTTTGTTGTTTCTTGTATGTCTGTCCTGTTCCATTGATCTTTCTTTCTATTTCTTAGCCAATACCAGATAGTTTTGGTAGAGATACCTTATATTTTCTTCTGCTTTTCTCAGTCTTTTGACTTCGTCTTAATATTTATTGTCTTATGGAGGATTTTATCTGTCCTATTCTAATTTTCAGAAAGTGTGTGTCTTGGACAGAATCTTGTACTTCTATTAATTCCTTTTTCAGTTCTTTTATAGTCCCATTTCTTTTCCATTTTCCCCTCCCCCAGCATTCTCATTTCATTTATAAAATTATTCATTTCTTCTAGGAATTTTAGTTGAATTGGTATCCACGCTGTGTTTTACTTTAAGCCTTTGCTTTTAGATATTTTAGAGTTTTTTTCTCTTTTTCTGAGTCTGTATCTAAGTGACCCTTTTAACATAATAGCATTAATATGGAGGAATTCTCTTTGTGTTTGCTCACTTTTCCAGACTTCCTATTTTTAGTTTTGATGTTAGGGACAATCTCTGGACTGGCCCTGGTTTTGTTTTCTTGGCGTATTGAGTGTTCTGTTTTTCTAGAATTTTAGGGACAATTCAGGCCAGGGCACAGCAAGTTTTGGTAAGTCAGTCAAAAAGCATTTATTAACCTTCTACTAGGTGCCAGACCCTGCAATACTTGCTGGGTATATAAAGACAAAAGGCAATCTATACTTCTGAGGTGATTATAGTTTAACGGTGAAGACAACATGCAAACAAATATGTACAAATGAACATATGAAGAATAAATAGAAAATTATCAACAAAAAGAAGACATTAGAATTAAGAAAGATTAGAAAAGATTTCATGTAGGTGGTAGAATTTTAGTTTGAGCTTGAATAATACTGGAGAAACTAGAGATGGAGAGGAGACAGCCAGAGAAAATGCCCAGAACCAAAGGTGGAATATATTGTTTGGGAAACAGCAAGGAGGCTGATTTTGGTGGATAGAAGAGTATATGGGGAGACAGTTGTAGGATAAAAAACTGGTGGTCAGGGAGGTTAGGCACTGACCTCTTTGTTAAACTGAGTAATTGTATTTTGTCCTGGAAGAGATAGGAACAAATAATGCATATTGAGTAAGGAGTAAGTAACCTGGTCACTTTAATGATCTGATCCAGAGCAAAGTCTGACTGTTGACTCCATGGTCTGAACTATGAAAGGTCTTGATTTGGGTTTGGGTCTGAGCAATAACTTTTATCAATATAACTGTCTGGGAAGCTCTGCTAATTCAGAGTGGCAGAATTATAAGCTCCTCTTGGGTTTGAGATTCCTATCCTACTATTCCTCTGCAGGCTTCAGACTGATCCAAAAGTTAGAATGGAGATTTTGTTCTGTTCCTGGGGTTACATTGCTGTTCTGAATTTCTGAATTTCCCTTTCCTAGTACCCAGCCCAAGGCCTGCAACCTTCCTCACCCTTGAATATGTTAAATTTTTTTTGTGGTTGAGACTGAAATATATTATGTGGTCGCCAGGGACTTAATTTCTAAATCCCAAAATGAATTACTAAAGTAAATGGAATTTATGGTAGTTTATTTACAATAGAGGGAAGATGTTAAGGAATAAGAGAAAAGGGGGGAGAGAGATAGAGCTCTGGCTTCCACTGATACCAGTTAGAATTTCTAAGCCCCAGCCAGGGGAAGAGAGTCTCAAGATGATGGGCCTTTCCTGAAGGCTTTACCAGCCTTTCACTCACCAAAGGTGACTGGTGACTGTCTAAATGAAAAGAAGTCTGGGTGTCTGTCTTCTGGTCACTCCTCAAGTGTCTATCTTCCAGTCTCTCTTCTGAGTCCAACTCTGAGTCAGAGATCCTCCATCCAACTCGAATCTTGAATCGAATATATCTTCTAGCCTTTGGTCCTCTTAAAGATCTTTTTCTCTTGTGTCACCTCCCCTAAATTTCATGTCTACCAATCACAGCAGAAGCTTTTTTACAGGACTGTCTACTCTAGTTCACACCTTCTTTGGTTAGGTTACGTATGTAGTTACTTAACACCTTTTTTGGTTAGTTCACCTTTTGTAGTTTTTACTTCACACCTTTTTGTAGTTAAAATGAGTAGATCTACTTAAAATACTGAGTTATCACCTTTTTGTAGATTAAAATCTAAAAATTGATTGTGGATTACAATTCTAGATTCACTATAAAGGAAGAACTAAACACCTTCATTGTTACAATCAGGAGATTACAATTTTATCTTCACAATAAAGGAAAAAATAAGTATCTTCATTGTTAAAATCAGGAAATAGCTGAATCCAGTCTTCACAGATACTTGACTGCCCGCCCTCCTTTCTTCTCTGGCTTTGTGATTCAGAACTGGCTAGTAGGCAAAATATTGCCAAGTGGCACTTGTTCTTATCAACTGCTCTAGGTCACTGTGTCCTGGCATAGGAATGGTATGACTTGCCCCTGTGCAGAGTCTTTCCTTGGATTGTAAGTGCTCTATCCACAAGGTCTTGGCTAGACTCCCATCCTCAGGGTCCATAACCTCTTTGTCTCCCTATTTTACCAGGGTTGGAGAAATGACTTTTTGAGAATTTTTCTTGAATTTCCCTTTCAGGATTTGATCTAATACATTTTCTAGATTTATTGGGAGGAATGTGAGGAGAGTAGCTTAGCCATACAGCTTTCTGCTGCTCCATCATTTTGGTTCCCATCACTATTGTTTCTAGTGGTATTTTCCCAAGTATTTCATATTTTATAAATGTTGATGTGGATTATTTTTATAGTATGCCTTTTAATTGTGTCAATTATCTGAATAATCTTTTGCATTACAATGAGCTATAAAATTTGAGATGGAGCTTTACATCCTTTAGTAAGTATAATATGGCTGGTCCTAAAAGATGAGACATCAGTCTGCTTTTGGAGGAAGATATATTTTGTTTCCAGACCACATAGGTTGAGTGTGGCCTTTTCCATTGGCCACATAGCCAAAACAGGATGAGGTTTTTAAACTACCAGACTGGGATGTGAGGAGTCCCATTTTGGGAAATGTGGGCATGAGAAAAAGAGCTAGTGTCAAAGCATGTTGAATTAAGAAAGTATCTGAATTCTGTTTAGGATATGAAATATGATAAAGCTTGGTCTCCTCACTTATGCTATATCTCTTGAATTAGAATATTGACTAGTTGGAAAAATGGATCTTATCAAGGGTTATTTGTATTTTGTATGATTGGGAAGGAACAAAAAGACCATTTCACAGATTACTAATTTTGTTTGCCAAATATATTAGGCATTATCTAACTGTGCCACATAAAATACTCAGCTCTACTACAAAATCTGAATGAAGATGAACCTAATGATTCAAATTATAATGTCAAGGTTCAGCATAGATGAGAGATCCTGTATTCTTGTTTTTCTTCCTTATGATACACTTCTCTCACTCTGATTCTTTTCTTCCCTTCATTGCTCCAGTCTCCCTTTATTTCACTTTCCCCAGTAGTGAGGGGAATTAATTTTATGCTAAACATGATTTGAGTGATGGAAGGGGAAAATAAAATGAAAATTGTTAAGGAGACTTATAAGTCTTAAAATCAATCTGGGAGTCCTGTTGAAAAGGTTCTAGGCGTTTGAATCCTTGCCCTCCAACTGGTTTGCTGTATGTAATCCATGTCAAATTGTTAAACCATAGGGTCTCATTTTCTTTGCACATAAAATGAGTTTGTATTCAATGGCCTTAAAGGTCCCTTCCAGCTCAAAACCATCTTTGTTACTGGTTGATGGTCAACATGCAAATCTGCCGTGCACCAGATCATCTTGGTTTCATTCAACTTCATCAAGCTCCCCTACAATAATTTGATAGAATCATATTATTTTGGGGTGGGAAGGGATTTTATTGTTAACTTCATCAAAACTAATTTCACAGATGAAAAAACTAATTCCAGAGAGGTTTAGTAATTTTCTCAAGATTCTACTACCAGCACTTTGCTAGAGAAAAAGAAAATCTTCTTTAAATTTCTACTATGGTAGGCTAAGTCAGATTTTAACCTTGTCTTCTCATTAAGTCCAAGTGCTGAATTAATAGTGAAACATTTTTTTCTTGAAAAACTCTCACTTCAACACTGGAATTTTTCTCCAATATTGAAAATTTTGTGGGAATTTGAAGATCAAGCAAATTAAAGACCTTCCATCTTTAATAGATGTTAGGGGATGGACAATAATCTGAAAATAGCATTTAAGAACCTCATTATGTTCCACATAGAGTTAACTTTTATTTTAAAATATACACTAACAACACCTAACTGTAAAGTGAATATGCATATTTTCCAACAGAATAGAGTACCTTTTCCAGGACCTTCCAAATTATGCAAGCTATCTAAATATATATTTTTGATTTTTTGTTTGTTTTTGTTTGCCAAGTAGGCAGATTTTCCTTCTTTTTCGGGATTGGGGGGTGGGGGGCGGTGAGGAAGTGGTTGCTTTGTTTTTTAAACAGATAATAGAGTTACCATTTTAGCCAAGAATGCTAAGCCTATCGATAAAATTAAAAGAAAAAATCGTATATGGAAAATGACCACAGATAGCAAGCTTTTTCTTGGAGGCTTCCAGTCGGGGGGAACAGTTTCTATGTTTTCTCTATACCGAGGTCTCTTGAAGAAGGGAGCATCCCAGTCGTGTCTGCAATAGCAATTTCTATGACTTCTGCAAATTCCTTCCTTGATACATTTGTCCGAGACACAGTCAACCTTGTAAACGTAAATCAGGTTACAGGTGTTGTTAAAGCACACAAATCCTTCACCACAGCGGCTGCAATCCCTAGTCTTTTCCACATCAGGTATCTGTACGGTGATCATTTCCCGATGGTAATCCGTCCCCCAGCAGATAATGCCCGTCTTATCCGCGATTTTCAAAATGACAGACCCGTCAGGCAAAATAGGCACATTCTTCGTTTGAGTACACAACAGCCTCCCGCAAAAGACGTCGCCGTCTGCACACTGCCTGTGAATCAGTCCGCCGAACCCAAACACGTGGGAGTCGCTTCCTTTTTCGTAGCAAACCCGAGGGGATTCGCGGGCCCTTTTAGCCAGAAGGCTCCAGCCTTCCAGACGGCAAAGTCCTCGGGAGCAGCAGCCTTCCCGAGTGCACCTCACTTCTCCGTAGCTGGACACCATCATCACCAGATCCGCGTAGTTTGGAGGCAATTGACAGGAACCGGTTTTTCCGGGAGACTGGTTCTGGTTCCACTGGCGGACTTTCTCTTTGTCAGTGAGTGGATCGCAGGTCTGGTTGGTCTGCACTTTTCTTTCTTGGACCCAGGGAAACAGGGTAGCGAAGTGCTCCATGCCCTCCACGCCCAGGAGGTAGGACAACCGTCCCGCAGTCTCCACGTCTCCGCCGTAGGAACTCAGCTGTCGCGGGATGGTCAGTACGCTGGAAATAAAGCTCCTCTCTGGAGGGAAGATGAAGTCGTGGGCCTGGCAACCCAGGCTGAGGAGGAGCGTGCCTAGGCCGAGCAGCCGAAGGAAGCCGCTCAGAGAGGACATAATCTCCTGAGCCCCCATCCTGGCTGGACCTGCGAAAAGCAGGACCCTCCCCTGAAGCGGGGGCTGGAGGAAATAGTAGAAGGGCAGGCGCTGCTGCGGCCAACTGGGTACTACTGGACACTACTGGATAGGGCGAAGCTGCAGAGAGTCTGAGCCTCAGCTCATCTCCAGCCTCCTCTGGACTCGCCTGCCCGTGCCCCACAGACGGTTAGGAACGCGCAGGGCCGGGGGCTGGGAGTGGGGACAGGCAGAGATTATGGGAAAGAAGGAGTGAGGATTGAGGAATCTCAGAGTGGGAAGGGAAGGAGACCAGTTAGCCCAGCCTATACCTGATAAAGAATACTCTCCACAACATCCCGGACGAAGGGTACTCTCTCACCTCTCCTTGAAGACCTCCTTTGCGGGGGACCTCTTCCTGAGGCAACTCAATTCATTGTGGGGTGGCTTTCATTGTTTTCTCTTATATCACAAAGAACCCTCCCCCTCCATCCCCAGGTGCGAGACTGAGTGCTTGTACACACACACACATACTTATTTCTCCTAGCTCTACCATCCCTGTTTATTTTTTCCCCCAAATCTGGAATACTCACCTATGTCCCCTCTGCCAATTCAATTCTTACCTACCTCCATGCACTTTCGGACTCCAAGGCCAAGCCCACCATGTCTTTAATAATTTCTTTAACTCAGATATTAGGTTAAGAGCTAGAAGAAACCTCAAGGCTTATCTCATCTGACTCCAGAGATAATGAAATGACTTGTCCAATGCGGTAATGAGGCTGAGCTATGATTTGATTGGGCTCTTTGCCATTCTCCTCCAACACGAAACACTATCTGTTCACTGGGCATTTTCACTGGCTCTTCCCTTGTTCCTAGATTGCTCTCTTACCTCATTTCCAAATCTCATATAAAGTTCCATTTTTCCTTTAATTTTAGTGTCTTCTCTCTGTTGATTATCTCTAATTAGATTTTATATAGTTGTTGGTGCAACAGTTGTTAGTATGTTGTTTCCCTTATAAAATGGGGCTCCATTGAAAGTGGACTTTTTTGCTTTTATTTGTACCCCCCCACTTTATTTTTATTTATTTTAAACCCTTACCTTCCTTCTTGGAGTCAATACTCTGTATTGGCTCCAAGGCAGAAGAGCAGTCAGGGGTAGGCAATGGGGGTTAAGTGACCTGCCCAGGGTCACAAAGTTGGGAAGTGTCTGAGGTTAGATTTGAACCTAGAACCTTCAGTCTCTAGACCTGGCTCTCAATCCACTCAGCTATCGAGCTGCCGCGAACCCCTCCACTTTAAAAGAAAAGAAACAAGCAATTATTAAGCACTTACTGTGTGCCAGGCACTAAATTTATGTAAAGTGCTTTACAGAGATTGCACTGATTTCTCACAACAGTCCTGTGAGCTAGGGGTCATTCCCATTTTACAGATAAGGAAATGGAGGCAGACAAATCAAATGTTTGCCTAGGGCATACACATAGTAAATGTCTGAGATGGGATTTGAACTCAGGTCTTTCTGACTCTAGTCTCAACTTTCTATCCATTATGCCACCTACTTTCTTATCACAATTATTGGCATATGCTAAGTATTTAATAAAGACTTATTTACATACATATAAATACATTGCACATAAAATATATAATAAATATATTGTGAAAATATAATAAAATATTGCATAAATTATATGTATTCTGTATATATATGTATGTGTGTATACACACATATAAATACACACACACACATACACACCTACATATGTAAATGACTGATTGAGAATCAAGGCTGGTAAATGGCTGGGAAAATGGAAGAAATCAAAGAGCCAGGTTGGTCCAATGGAAAAGAGTATTGAGACTGTATTAAGAGGTTCTGGATCTATGTCTTATCTCTACCACTCATTAGCAACATTGTCATAGACAAGTCAATTAAGTTCATTGGCCTCAGTTTCCTCATATGTAAAATGAGAGCTTTGCATTAGATGACTTGAGAGTCTTTTCAGCTTTGAAACAGAATTGAAGCAAGGAGGAAACAGGTTGGGAGAAGCTGGGATGAAATGTAACACTGTGGGATGAGAAAGAACCTGGAGTTCGAAGAGTCAATTAGTGAGTCAATCTATTTATTAAATCCTTACCTTCTGTTTTAGAATCAATACTAAATATAGGTTCCAAGGTAGAAGAGTGTTAAGGGCTAGGCAATTGAGGGTTAAGTGACTTGCTCAGAGTTATACAGCTAGGCAGTGTCTGAGGCCAGATTTGAACATAGGAACTCTTGTCTCCAGGTCTGACTCTATCCACTGAACCACCTAGTTGCCCTCAATCTATACGGATTTATTAAGTGTGAATTATCTGCCACTGCCATTTCATGGTACAGGAGCTTGTATAGCTCAATGAAATCATGAACTATATGATATAGAGTTACCCCAAATGGACCGGTTATAGTGTAGAGTTCTGTCAAAAGATGATAGACACATTGGAAGGGGAGATGGCAAACCACTCTATTGGAGGAGGAAATGACAACCCACTAATATTTTTGCCAAAGAAAACCTCATTGAAAATATTTTTAAAAAGAGATGACATTGGAAGATGAGATTGTGTCAGGGAAACAATAACATGAACTTGGACAAAAATTGAAAGAAAATGGAGGCTAGAAGGACCTGGTGTGCTAGGATCCATGGGATCATGAAAAAATGAACATGACTAAATAACTAAACAACAATGTTCCAGATTCTATGCCATGTTCTGGGTATTCATGGAAAGGTCAGAAGACAATTTCTATCCTCAATGAACTCACAATCTGATGATGGAGACATGCAAACAGATATAGACAAACAAATATTCAGGATAAATAGGAAATAATTAAAAGAGGGAAGGCACTAGAATTAAGAGGGATTGGAAAAGGCTTCCTATAGAATTTGGGAGAGTGACTAGAGTGGATAGCATGGCAAAGGAAGCAAGGTGGGTCAAAGTGAAGGTATTTCTTTGTTATGGTATCATGACACAGGGTATTCTTTTGCCATGATTTTATGAGTAGGGTAGAGTATGTCTCCAGAGACCAAGGCAATCATTCAGTCAAAAAACTTAAGGGCAGACTATGTACTAAGTACTGTGTTAGACCCTGGAACTACAAACTTGGAAGTAGAATAATCCCTGATTTCAAAGAATTTATTTATTTATTTGTGATTTGAAATTTTTATTTAATTAATTAATTTATAATATTTTTTCATGGTTACATGCTTTGTGTTCATTCCCTCCCTTTCTCCTACCCACCTCCTACAGCCAATGAACAATTCTACTGGGTTTTACATGTGTCAATCTCAAAGAATTCATATTCTCTTTGGGGACACATGTATATTTATAGTTAGGTACAAAATAGATACAAGGTGACTGGGAGGGGTGAAGACACTAGTGTAATGATGGGAAGTGGAACAAAAGAACCATTGGGAGAGAATGGAAGTTGAGAGCTCTACAGTGCATGAAGCAAGAATGACAGTTGGGAACTGAACAAGGACTTCTGGGAAATTCTCCTGAGGAGAGGGGGTCTTGGGTGCAGAGACACAGAAGGGAGTGGAAGGAGTTGCTATTTCTCTGGACCATTTTCAAGGCACCTGTGGAGATTTCTGAAACTGACAGAAATCTTAACATTGCGGGTTCCTGTTTAAAACATCACTGGTTCCTGTCAAGAAAACTTAATTTCTCTGAAGACTTCCATTCCATGAACTATTGAGATACTGGACTCAAATTGGTGAGCAGTATTCTCCCCTTTTTTACCTCTCCCCTGCCTATGAGAAAACCTTGTACTAACTTATTGAGAAAGAGATTTAGAGTGACCTACAACCCCTCCAACTTTTATCCCAAGCAATAGTAAATGATAATTGTTTGAAGAAAGTTAAATATAATATAATATAAATAAAAATATAATAGGATTGAAGGGGTTTTAGGGAAGAAACATAGAGGGAACATATAAATATTTTGATTTTATTAAACAAGGAAAGGGAAGGTAAAAAAGGAAGAAGGGGAAAAGGAGAGATCTTAATTATTTTACCCTCTAAATGATAAACTATCTGACTTTATTTTATTTTATTTATTTATTTATTTATTTATTTATTTATTTATTTATTTATGTCTAAGTACATTAAAGGCAAAGTCTTTAGAAATTAGTAATCTTACAAAAGAGTCTTTGGTGGGCAAAGTCCAAAAATTCCAAGAGAAATATCCAAAGGTGGTCTGTTTCTCAGGTTGGCCAGCTTCTTCTATCTGTCCGACAGAAGAATGAAGACTTCCTTCTTTTTCAAAGCCAAAGATATTCCCAGGTTTGTAATTTGAATGATGGTTTCTTAAGCTATTCTAGGAAAATACACCTGCCTTCTCCTTCATCCAGGTCCAGAGAGATTGTGTCAGTTGCTTAACTGTTTCTCTGGGATTCTATTCCACCAGCTTCAGGGAAAATTCTAAACCCATGCCCCATCAATCACTCTTATGTCCTAAGTCATATTTCCCATTGTAACAGTTTGGAACCACTTTATACTTACTCCAGTAGATCCTTAAATTTTCAGTGTGAGCTCTTATACCTTAAAAATAGGAAAACCTACAAAGCAAGACTTGATTTATTCTTTGGATGATTATCTAGACTTGAGAGTATTGGAGAAAATATTAATAATGAAGATTTAACTTAAAAATATGTACTGCTTACCAGTTTGGCTTTTTCTGAGTGCCTGTTCCTAAATTCTTAGTCAACAGGGATCAGGACATGCTTCACGGAAGATCTAACATTTAATATTGGGCTTTAAGGAATAGGCAGAAATTCAGTAAGCAAAGAGGGAGGATATTCTAGGAAAAGGGAAAATTGTAAGTGAAACCAAAAAAGTGAGAAAGGTGTAGGGCTGGTGAATTAGGGGATCTTTTTGATGAGAGTCTATTCCCAGGATACTAGTACATTGGTCCTAGTTGTTTCACCCCAGTTGTGGCTCTGATTTGCATATTGAAAATATCCTTCATTAAAACATAAGAACAGACATACCTTTGCAAATAATTCTCAGCAGTAGAAAGACTTTAGTCACAAAATTGACTGAAGTGTGCAGAGAATGCAGGATTATGTTATGTCTGTTGACTACAAAAGCTTATTTGATCCAAAATGCAACCTTAAAGTCTTCTTCTCCAAAAAGAAGTGTCTCAGACTTCTGGGTAAGCATGGTGGCAGTCTAGATGCTAGACACTTCCTCTCCCCAGCACTCACCTATATAGACTACCTCAAAAGACCTAAAAAAACCATTTTCATATGAAAGGAGGGGCTCTACAGTAGGGCGCAGCATTGAAGGTAGGTCGAATTTGGGCATTTCCACACTATAAGAGGGTGAAAAAGCTCCCAACCAAACGTGAGCTGAACTACCATTCCCCACCCTACCTATGGAGCCAGAGTCAGAGCTAGCCAGCACACGCCAGAATCAGCAAATGAGTGAGGGGCACCTCTAGAGTGAGCAAGGGGCACCTCTAGGTCTTGGGAGCTAACTAAGACTACCAAGAACCTACCCCTGAGAGCAGCTACACCTGAAAATCTGGAAGGTGGAGGAGCACAGACCATGGTCACTCCTATGAAGGTAGCACAGAGAAGAGCTGTGAACAGCTGTGGAGATTCAAGAGCTTGCCTAAGGCAAAATCCTTGCTCCTTAACTCCATACACAGAGAACCTGCACAGCTCACTCAGATTTCTGACTAAAAAGGGAAGGTAGAACCTCCCCAGTGATGGCAAATTGTTCACAGGAGCAAACACCCTCCAAGAAAAACAAACAAACAAAAAAGGCAGTGTCCCTCGGAAATTTTTATGGAGGAAAGACCCAGGCTACAGATGAAATACAGGAGGAAATTCAAACAAAAACAAAACCTTCTAAAAAATGGACATTGTCCACAAGCTCTGGAAGAATTTAAATTGGAGCTTATCAAAAAGAGGGAAGCCTTCTGGCAAGAGAAGTAGGAAATGGTTCAAAGAGAAAATAAAAAAAATTTATAGCAGAAAATCAAAAGATTAAAGCAGAAAACCAGGCCTTAAGGACCAGAATTGAACAACTGGAAACCAATGATCTTGCAAAACAGCAAGAATTAATGAAGCAAAGTCAAAAGACTGACAAAATAGAAGAAAACATAAAATATCTCACTGATAAGGTGACAGATCAGGAAAACAGAGGAAGGAGAGACAATTTGAGAATCATTTGTCTACCTGAAAAGCCAGAAATAAACAGAAATCTTGACATCATACTACAAGAAATCATCCAAGAAAACTGCCCTGATGTTCTTGAACAAGGGGCTCAATATAGACATTGAAATAGGTCATAGAACACCCTCTACACTAAATCCCCAAAAGGCAACTCCTAGGAATGTAATTGCCAAATACCAGAGCTTTCAAGCTAAGGAGAAAATTCTACAAGAAGTCAAAAAGAAACAATTCAGATACCAAGGAGTACCAATCAGGATCACACAAGACCTGGAAGCTTCCACAGTAAATGACCTCAAAGCCTGGAACACGATATTCAGAGAGGTAAGAGGACCAAGTCTTCAACCAAGAATCACCTATCCATCAAAAAATGACTATATACTTCCAGAGGAAAGTATGGACATTCAACAAAATAGAAGATTTCCAAATATTTGTAAAGAAAAGACCAGAACTAAGTGGAAAGTTTGACATCCAAAGACAAAGATTCAGAGAAACATGAAAAGGTAAATAAGAGAGGGAAAATGGGAAAAATGTTTTTTTTTTTAATATTCAAACTTTTCTTTAAGGTCTATAAGTAGAACAAATTATATATATATATTAATATATGGGGAAAATGTTATTTGTAACTTTCAAAAATTGTATTTGTTATTATGGTAATTAGAAGAATTACTCATAGGAAAAGATTGGGGCATTAAAAACTCTAAGATGATATGCAAAAAAAGAAAAAGTGTGGGGGGAATCGAATATGGTACCAAGAGATACTTGAAGAAATAAAAAAAAAGAGAATAATTTTTTTTCATACAAAGATACACATGGGAAGGGGAGGGGAAGAATACTCTTATAAGAAGAAGAGGAAGAGAGTGCTAATAGGTAATACTTAAACCTTACTCTCAGTGAAATCAACTCTGAGAGGGAAAAGCATCTAGATCCACTGGGATCTTGAATTTCATCTTATCCTACAGGGTAAGGGAGAAAGGAAAACTAAGGGGGGGTAGAGGGGAGGAAGTACAAAAAGGGAGGGAAGGAGAGGGGGAGGGAACTTAACAGACCTTAAGACAAAACAAAACAAAACAAAAAGCAACAAGAAGGGAACAAAAAGGGAGGGACCAGAAAGGGAAGCATACCAAGGGAGGGGATTAGGGGGATTGATTAAAAGTAAACCACTGGTTTAAAAGGATATAGCAAAAGAAGAAAGGTCAGAACTAGGAGAGGATATCAAAATGCTAGAGAATTTACAAGTGATAATTATAACTTTGAATGTAAAGGGGATGAACTCACCCATAAAACACAGACAAATAGGAGAGTGGATTAGAATCCAAAATCTTACCATATGTTGTCTACAAGAAGCACACCTGAGGAGGGTAGATACTCACAAGGTCAGAATTAAAGGTTGGAGCAAGATCTATTGGGCCTCAACTGATAGAAAGAAGGCAGGAGTAGCAATCATGATATCTGACAAAATCAAAGTAAAAATAGACCTGATCAAAAGGGATAGGGAAGGTAAATGCATCCTGATAAAAGGGAGTACAGGCAATGAGGAAATATCACTAATCAACATGTATGCACCAAATGGTATAGCACCCAAATTTCAATTGGAGAAACTAGTAGAATTGAAGGAGAAAATAGATAGTAAAACTATACTAGTGGGAGACCTGAACCTACCACTATCAAATTTAGATAAATCAAATAAAAATATAAATAAGAAAGAGGTAAAAGAGGTAAATGAAATCTTAGCAAAATTAGAGTTAAGAGATATATGGAGAAAAATAAATAGGGACAAAAAGGAATATGCCTTCCTTTCATCAGCACATAGTACATTCACAAAGATTAACCATATACTAGGTCATAAAAATATGGCATACAAATGCAGAAAAGCAGAAATAAAAAATGCAAACTTTTCAGATCATAAGGCAAGAAAAAATAATGATTAGTAAGGGTACATGGAGAGTCAAATAAAAAATTAATTGGAAATTAAACAATAAGATTCTCCAAAATTGGTTAGTTAGAGAAAAAATCATAGAAACAATTAATAATTTCATTGAAGAAAATGACAATGATGAGACATCCTTTCATACACTGTGGGATGCAGCCAGAGCAGTACTCAGGGGGAAATTTATATCCTTGAGTTCATATATTAACAAATTAGGGAGGGAAGAGGTCAATGAATTAGATATGCAAATCAAAAAACTTGAAAGCAAGCAAATTAAAACCCCCCAAAAGAAAACCAAATTAGAGATCCTAAAAATTAAGGGAGAAAATAAAATCAAAAGTGATAGAACTATTAAACTAAAAAATGAGACTAGCAGCTGGTATTTTGAAAAAAAAAACAAATAAAATAGACAAAGTACTGGTCAATCTAATTTAAAAAAAAGGAAAGAAGAAAACCAAATTAACAGTATCATGAATGAAAAGGAAGAACTCATCTCCAATGAAGAGGAAATTAAGGCAATCATTAAAAACTACTTTGCCCAATTATATGGCAATACATATGCCAATCTAGGTGATATGGGTGAATATTTAAAAAAATATAAATTGCCTAGATTAACAGAAGAAGAAATAGAATTCTTAAATAATCCCATATCAGAAAAATAAATTGAACAGGCCATCAGAGAACTCCCTAAGAAAAAATCCCCAGTGCCTGGTGGATTCACAAGTGAATTCTATCAAGCATTCAAAGACCAGCTAATACCAACACTATACAAACTATTTGACATAAGCAAAGAGGGAGTTCTATCAAATTCCTTTTATTACACTAATATGGTACTGATTCCAAAGTCAGGCAGGCCAAAAATGGAGAAAGAAAACTACAGACCAATCTCCTTAATGAACATAGATGCAAAAATATTAAATAGGATACTAGCAAAAAGACTCCAGCAAGTGATCAGGAGCGTTATTCACTATGATCAGGTGGGATTTATACCAGGAATGCAAGGATGGTTCAATATCAGGAAAACCATGCACATAATTGACCATATCATCAAGCAAACCAACAAAAATCACATGATTATCTCAATAGATGCAGAAAAAGCCTTTGACAAAATACAACACTCATTCCTATTAAAAACACTAGAAAGTATAGGAATAGAAGAGTCTTTCCTAAAAATAATAAACAGTATATATCTAAAACCATTAGCCAACATCATCTGCAATGGGGATAAAGTAGAATCCTTCCCAATAAGATCAGGAGTGAAACAAGGATGCCTATTATCACCTCTATTATTTAATATTGTCCTAGAAACACTAGCAGTAGCAAATAGAGAAGAAAAAGAAAGTGAAGGTATTAAAATTGGCAATGAAGAGAGAAAGCTATCACTCTTTGCAGATGATATGATGGTCTACTTAAAGAATCCTAGAGAATCAACTAAAAAGATAGTGGAAATAATCAACAACTTTAGCAAAGTTGCAGGATACAAAATAAACCCAAGTAAGTCATCAGCATTTCTATATATCTCTAACCCATTTCAGCAGCAAGAATTAGAAAGAGAAATTCAATTCAAAATCACCCTAGACGATATGAAATACTTAGGAATCTATCTGCCAAGACAAACACAGGAACTATATGAACACAACTACAAAACATTTCCACACAACTAAAACTAGATCTGAGCAATTGGAAAACATTAACTGCTAATGAGTAGGACGAGTTAACATAATAAAAATGACCATCCTAACCCAACTTATCTATTTATTTAGTGTCATACCCATCGAACTTCCAAAAAACTTTTTACTGAATTAGAAAAAACCATAACAAAGTTCATTTGAAAGAACAAAAATCAAGGCTATCCAGGGAAATAATGAAAAAAAAAAAGCAAAGGAAGGATGCCTTGCAGTCCCAGATCTCAAACTATACTATAGAGCAGTGGTCATCAAAACAATATGTTACTGGCTAAGAGACAGAAAGGAGGATCAGTGGAATAGACTTGGGGCAAGTGATCTCAGCAAGACAGTCTATGACAAGCCCAAAGATCCCAGCTTTGGGGACAAGAATCCACTATTTGATAAAAACTGCTAGGTAAATTGGAAGACAGTGTGGGAGAGATTAGGCTTGGATCAATACCTCAAACCCTACACCAAGATTAACTCAGAATGATTTGAACATAAAGAAGGAAAGTATAAGTAAATTATATGAATACAGAATAGTATACATGTCAGACCTTTGGGAAGGGAAAAATTTTAAAACCAAGCAAGACTTAGAATGAGTCATAAAATGTAAAATAAATAATTTTGACTACATCAAATTAAAAAGTTTTTGTACAAACAAAACCAATGTAGCCAAAATCAGAAGGGAAATAACAAACTGGGAAACAATCTTCATAACAAAAACCTCTGACAAAGGTCTAATTACTCGAATTTACTAAGAGCTAAATCAATTCTACAAAAAATCAAGCCATTCTCCAATTGATAAATGGGCAAGGGACATAAATAGGAAATTTTCAGTCAAAGAAATCAAGACTATTAATAAGCACATGAAAAAGTGTTCTAAATCTCTTATAATCAGAGAGATGCAAATCAAAACAACTCTGAGGTATCACCTCAACACCTAGCAGATTGGCTAACATGACAGCAAAGGAAAGTAATGAGTGCTGGAGGGGATATGTCAAAGTCAGGACATTAATTCATTGCTGGTGGAGTTGTGAATTGATCCAACCATTCTGGAGGGTAATTTGGAACTATGCCCAAAGGGCACTAAAAGACTGTCTGCCTTTTGGCCCAGCCATAGCACTGCTGGGTTTATACCCCAAAGAGATGATAAAGAAAATACATGTACATGCTGCGCTCTTTGTGGTGGCAAAAAAATTGGAAAATGAGGGAATGCCCTTCAATTGGGGAATGGCTGAGCAAATTGTGGTATATGTTGGTGATGGAATATTATTGTGCTCAAAGGAATAGAGGAATTCCATGGGAACTGCAACCACCTCCAGGAAGTGATGCAGAGCGAAAGGAGCAGAACCAGGAGAACATTGTACACAGAGACGGATATACTGTGGTACAATCGAATGTAATGGACTTCTCTATTAGTGGCAATGCAGTGATCCTGAACAACTTGGAGGGATCTATGAGAAAGAACACTATCCACATTCAGAGGAAAAACTCTGGGAGTAAAAACACGAAAGAAAAACAATTTCTTGAATACATGGGTTGAGGGGATATGATTGGAAATGTAGACTCTAAATGAACATCATAGTCCAAATACCAACAACATGGAAATGGGTTCTGATCAAGGACACATGTAATACCCAGTGGAATTGCGCCTTGGCTATGGGAGGGGTGTGGAGAGGGGAGGGAAGAATAGAAAATGATTTTTGTAACCAAGGAATAATGTTTGAAATTGACCAAATTAAAAAAAATGTTATAAAAAGAAAGCACTGAAAGCTAAAGGTTAAATTTATAGACTTAAAGATAAAACTAACAAATAAAAAAGGAGTGTCTCTTACTTATGTTCATGTCAAAAATTAATTAAAAATGTAACAATAGGGCTAACTGTTCAATGATCCTCTGATTATCATTGAGTAAGGGGTAAAGTAGGGAATAAGTTCACCAAAGATGTTTATCATATAAAATGGAGATTTGAACCCTGGACTTCAATCCCCAGAAGTCCTTGGTACTTCCCAGAATTCCCTATAATCTCACTTGAGTCCCCACCTGGGCAAGATCACAATTTGTATTTAAATTGGCTGCAATGCCTACTTTGGCCTCTCTCTTCCTTCCATTGCAATGATGTAGTAGGTAAGCTAAACGTGGGGGTTTTTTGAATTGGCTAATCAGCCATGGGCACAAACGTGGTTTATATTTTTGTATCCTTGATTTCTAATAATCTTTAATAAACCTCATAAAATATAATACTTTTATTACAAGAGACTATATTAACTGTTACAATCAGTATCACTGAAGATATTTTATGCAAGGTCCACATAGAAGAAGGATTCTCTTTAAATGGTAAGGGCTTGGGAATTCTTTTGTTTTCAGGTGATATCAAAATGATTTCCTCAAGCCCCAGGACAGATTCCTTCTTAAAAGAAGGTCCTCTCTGAAATATTCTTTCATGATGAGGTCCATGAATCTTCAGAAAAGATTGAATACACACAGGGGTATCTCCAGCCCCAAAGTCCTTCAGTATGTGACTTTCTCACAGGTAGAGATTAATGCCCTTTTAAGCATGAAGGGTGAAATAGAGTTGGTCAGGTAGATGAACTCCAGCCTTCTTCAGTCTTCTTTGGGACTCTTCAAATATCAGGTCCCTTTGGGTATTCCTGGCTTTCACTTTAGGGGAAAAAAATGGAAGAGACCAATCCTGTTTCAGGTTCCTGAAGGAAAAAATTCCAAGAAGGCACAGGAGGAGCTGACAAACTCCATCACATCCCTATTTACAGCTACCTATTGTGGAGATTTCAGAGGGCTTCTCCTTGGGTGAAATCTAAGATTTTCCTTGGCTAATTTCATTTATATCAATCTCAGTGGGAGAATTCCTTCACTCAGTATTGTCTGATAGTTTTGCTACTGATAGGAGTGGGTGGGTACCAGGTCTAGAGACAGAAAGACTTCTCTTTGATTCAAAATCTGGCCTCAAATGCTTCCTGGCTATGTGATCCTGGACAAGTCTCTTAACTCTCTTTTACCTCAGTTTCCTCATCTGTCAAATGACTTGGAGAAGGAAATGTCAAACCACTTCAGTATCTTTGCCAAGAAAACCTCAAATCGGGTCACAAAGAGTCAGATACAACTGAAAATACTGAACAGCAACAAAAACAAATATGTACAAATGGGTTTTCTTTGATGATTTCTATTCACTGTGTGTGTGTTCATTGCGAAACTGGTATTTGGTGGTAAAGAGATCACACTTTGGATGCAAAGAATGGGGTCCACCTTCTCCCAAATAATGACATAATGATTAGAACTTAGATAAAATATGATTGTATTCCCCAGACTAAAATACGTAAGGGAATAGATAGATATAATTCTAGTCAGGTGCTCTCTCTCTCTCTCTCTCTCTCTCTCTCTCTCTCTCTCTCTCTCTCTCTCTCTCTCTCTCTCTCTCTCTCTCTGATGAGAGCAGAAAGCAGCCTCTGGGCCAATTTCCTACTTCCCCTCCTGGCAGGAATGAAAGTCTTTCTTAGAGAAGGGTAGAGAGAAGGGACTAAAGATATATATTCTGCCTCTCTTCTACCACACATTGACACTCCCTGCTCCTTGTTGGGGGAAGAACCCTAGCTCCATGTAAGCCTTATTATACATGGGGCCTCTCTACAAATGACATTACACAGTGGGGGTTGTTAAAAGGAATATATATTTTTTCAAAAATATAATCATAAATATATAAACATATCCTCCCCCAACACATGGGGGTCATACTTCTGCTTGTCCTATCTTCCCATTTCAGTATCTGGGGAAGGGAGAGGAATTATATCCAAAGCTTAGCTTAAGTTTCCAGTAGAACATAGTCCCAGATTAAAGTTCAAAAACCCTTTTGGGTTTAAATCTCTGGAATCCTGTTGACTCAGGGCTTACAAGCTGGGGTAGCCTACAGCTCCTGCCTCTAAACTTGGCTCCAGAGTTTCTATAGTTGGAACTCATCTCCTACACCTGGCAGTGAGGAAATATAACACAAGGGAGAAACAAACACCCCCTGGTCCATTTTTTCTGAGTTCAGGTAAAAGAGGGAGAGCAAAGAAGAGGCAAATTTCTTTCCTCTCACCTGTTCAGTTCATGGCTGTCCCAGAATGGATGGAACACTGAGGAGCATAGCAGGAAGACATCAGTAAGAGAGAGGAATATCAATTTTAAAAATGTAGATAGCCAATCAAAGAAGGTGATACAGCAGGCTGTGTGTTAAGCAAATTGAGCATGTTCAAAACTGGATTATACTATTTAATCCTTTATATAGTTTACCTATCTATGCATCTATCTATGTATCTATCTATGGATCTATTTATCTATCTATCTATCTATCTATCTCTCTCTTTATTTGCATGTTGTCTCCCCCATTCGATTGTAAACTCTTTGAGGACAAGGATTCTCTTTTGTCTGTTTTTGTATCCCCACTATTTAGTATAATTCCTGGCACAAGGTAAGAGCTTAATACATGTTTACTGAATGATTGATTGTGTCTTTCAGAAGCCTATCTTTATTTGGGAAATTCTATCATCCAAGGACAATTCTGCTTCTCACTATATCAGTATGTTTATAAGAGTTAATCATTCCCTCAAAAAACCTGAGAGAGCAGCCGCCGCCATGGAGGAATATCAGCCCCACAATGATGGGATTGGTTTCAATGCTGATGAAGCACAATATTGTGAAAGAGTGTATAGATGCTATATTGGGTGGTATGGATTATAATCAGAATAATGTCAATCAGGGGGCAGAGTCAAAATGGCGGCTTAGAAGCAGCAAAAGTTCAGACCTCTGAAAACCCTTCCTTACCAATCACAAACTGAATGCTCCTAGGGGACTGAAATTCAAACTTAACAACAGGACAGAGGCAGGGAACCCTCCTTCTGAACTCAAATCAAAAGGTACATCCCCCAAAAGCCAGAATCTGAGAACACTCGATTCTAAGGGGAAGGCAGAGGGAAGGTCCCAGGACCCCTCCCCCCTAACCCAGAGGGATGAGCCCCCAGCGGCAGCAGGAACCTCTGGGCAGGCAAAGGTGCTGGTTTGGAGGGTCTACCTTGTGAGCAGCGGGGCGCCTGGCTCAGAGGGTCCAGTGTGGACAGCGGGAAGGAAGCCAGGGAGAGACAGGAGGCCGTGGCTGGGTCCTTCCATTTGGCTCCAGTCTCACTGGGAGGTTTTTGCCTCGGGGCACATCCAGACCAATCCAGTTGAACCTAATCCCATCAGGACTCCTGAGAGCTCAGGGAGGCCAGGACCCCTTCCCCCTAGAGTGCAGGGCCTCCGGCAAGGACAGGAACCTCGGGGCAGGCAAAGGAACTGGGGAACCTTGTGGACAGCAGAGAAGCGGCTGGAGAGAACTGGAGAGAGCCTGGGCAGCCCAGCCTTCCAGGAGTCTTTGGCCTCAGAGCACATATAGCCCAACCCAGCTGAACTTAATCTGATCAAAAGCCTCCAGAGTACAGGGAAGCTAAGAGACTAGAGACTGTACTAAGAGATCTTACAAAGCTCCAAGAGGGGAGACTGACAGCCCCAAAACCAAAAAACATGAGAGGAGCAAGAGCACAGACAAATATGGGGAGCAAAGAAGGGGTAAACTCGAGCAAACAACAGAAAAAGAAGAAAGAGTCTTCCGGTTAAGATGGTGGCTTAGAGAAAGCTAAAGCTCAGATCTCCTGAAAACCCTTCCCGACCGATCTCAAACGATAAGCTCCTAAGGCGCCGAAATTCAAAACGATCAACAGCACAGACCCTGGGAACCCTCCTCCTGGACCTGGACCCGGATCAAAAGGTACGGCTCCCCTTAAAAGCCAGAACCCGAGATCACTCGGACCTCAGGGGTAGGAGCACAGAGTCCAAGGCTCCCGGAAGCCGCAGCCCGGCCGGGCTCAGAGAGCAGAACCCTCAGGGCCTTCTACAGTCCCGGTGAAAGTTACTGCCTGGGGCTTCCGCTGCAGAGAGCTGGTCGAAACAACAGCAACCCTCAGGGCGGGCAAGACAGCCTCACGGGCTGGATCCTGCTATCCAAGTCTCAGTGAAAGTCCTTGCCCTAGAGCTTGGGAAAGCTGCAGCCCATCCCCCCCGCAGGCTGACGAAACAGCCTCACGACCAGCGATTCTGAAGGCAACTTCCGGAAAGCGAGCCGGGGGGAGAGTGTGGCCTCGTGGTCCGACCCTTCCATTCCAGTTCCAGTGAGGCATATTCAGTTTAACCCAGGGAAAGCTCATAGAACCATCTGCCCAGGACTAAAGCCTCTGAACACCAGACAGAGACAAGAAAAACGAATCCTCCACATTCAGAAATGGCAAACTCCACAGAACCACAGAAGCCCCAAAATACCAAGAAAAATAAGAAGAAAGGGGCGACTTTGGACACATTCTATGGAGCCAAAATACAAAATACAGAGCAGACAGAAGATAATATAAAAGAAAATGCTCCAAAACCTTCCAAAGGAAATGGAAACTCTCCACAAACCTATGAAGAATTTGAATCAGAAATGACCAAAAAGATGGAAGCCTTCTGGGAGGAAAAGTTGGAAATAATGCAAAAGAAATTCACGCATCTACAAAACCAGTTTGACCAAACTGTAAAAGAAAACCAGGCTTTAAAGGCCAGAATCAGGCAGCTGGAAGACAACGATCGTGTAAAAGAGCAAGAATCAATAAAGCAAAGCAAAGACCAAGAAATTAGAAGAGAACATAAAATATCTCACCGACAAGGTGATAGATCTGGAAAATAGGGGGAGAAGGGATAATTTAAGAATAATTGGACTCCCAGAAAAGCCAGAAATAAACACCAAACTGGACATGGTGATACAAGATATAATCAAAGAAAATTGCCCAGAGATTCTAGAACAAGGGGGCAATACAGCCACTGACAGAGCTCACAGAACACCTTCTACACTAAACCCCCAAAAGACAACTCCCAGGAATGTAATTGCCAAATTCCAAAGCTATCAAACAAAAGAAAAAATCCTACAGGAAGCCAGAAAAAGACAATTTAGATATAAAGGAATGCCAATCAGGGTCACCCAAGACCTTGCAAGTTCTACTCTGAATGATCGTAAGGCATGGAACATGATCTTCAGAAAGGCAAGAGAGCTGGGTCTCCAACCAAGAATCAGCTACCCAGCAAAACTGACTATATACTTCCAAGGGAAAGTATGGGCATTCAACAAAATAGAAGACTTCCAACTTTTTGCAAAGAAAAGACCAGAGCTCTGTGGAAAGTTTGATACCGAAAATCAAAGAGCAAGGAATACCTGAAAAGGTAAATATTAAGGAAAGGGGAAAATGTTATCTTCTTCTTTTACTCAAACTCTCTTCTATAAGGACTACATTTATATCAACCTATGTATACTAACATGTGGGGAAAATGTAATGTATAAATAGGGGGTAAAGAAAGACCAAATAGAATAATCATTCTCACACAAAGATTCACATGGGAAGGGGAGGGGAAGAAAACTCCTATAAGAAGGAGAGGAAGAGAGGGGGGGGGGGGTTACTTAAACCTCAATCTCAGGGAAATCAGCTCTGAGAGGGAAAAACATCCAGATCCATTGGGATCTTGAATTCTATCTTACCCAACAAGGGTAAGGAGAAGGGAAAACCAAGGGGGGGGGGAGAGGGAGAACAAAAAGGGAGGGAAAGAGAGGGGGGAGGGGGAGGGAACAAAAAAGGAGGGAATAAAAAGGGAAACATCAAGGGAGGGGACAAGGGGGACTGTTTCAAAGTAAATCACTGGACTAAAAGGTAGAGCCGAAGAAGAAAAGGTTAGAATTAGGGAAGGCAATCAAAATGCCAGGGAGTCCACAAATGACAATCATAACTTTGAACGTGAATGGGATGAACTCACCCATAAAATGTAGACAAATAGCAGAATGGATTAGAATCCAAAACCCTACCATATGTTGTCTTCAAGAAACACACATGAGGCGGGTTGACACCCACAAGGTCAGAATTAAAGGATGGAGTAAGACCTTCTGGGCTTCAACTGATAGAAAGAAGGCAGGAGTGGTAATCATGATATCTGATAAAGCCAATGCAAAAATAGACCTGATCAAAAGGGATAGGGAAGGTAATTATATTTTGTTAAAAGGGACTATAGACAATGAGGAAATATCATTAATCAATATGTATGCACCAAATAATATAGCACCCAAATTTCTAATGGAGAAACTAGGAGAATTGAAGGAAGAAATAGACAATAAAACCATACTAGTGGGAGACTTAAACCAACCATTATCAAATTTAGATAAATCAAATCAAAAAATAAATAAGAAAGAGGTAAAAGAAGTGAATGAAATCTTAGAAAAATTAGAATTAATAGACATATGGAGAAAAATAAATAGGGATAAAAAGGAATACACCTTCTTCTCAGCACCACATGGCACATTCACAAAAATTGACCATACATTAGGTCACAGAAACATAGCACACAAATGCAGAAAAGCAGAAATAATGAATGCAGCCTTCTCAGATCACAAGGCAATAAAAATAATGATTAGTAATGGTACATGGAAAACCAAATCTAAAACCAATTGGAAATTAAACAATATGATACTCCAAAACCGTTTAGTTAAAGAAGAAATCATAGAAACAATTAATAATTTCATCGAGGAAAATGACAATGGCGAAACATCCTTTCAAACCTTTTGGGATGCAGCCAAAGCGGTAATCAGAGGTAAATTCATATCCCTGAATGCTTATATTAACAAACAAGGGAGAGCAGAGATCAATCAATTGGAAATGCAAATGAAAAAACTGGAAAGCGATCAAATTAAAACCCCCCAGCAGAAAACCAAATTAGAAATCCTAAAAATTAAGGGAGAAATTAATAAAATCGAAAGTGATAGAACTATTGATTTAATAAATGAGACAAGAAGCTGGTACTTTGAAAAAACAAACAAAATAGACAAGGTACTGGTCAATCTAGTTAAAAAAAGGAAGGAAGAAAAGCAAATTCACAGCATTAAAGATGAAAAGGGGGACAGCACCTCCAATGAGGAGGAAATTAAGGCAATCATTAGAAATTACTTTGCCCAATTATATGGCAATAAATACACCAATTTAGGAGAAATGGATGAATATATACAAAAATACAAACTGCCTAGACTAACAGAAGAGGAAATAGAATTCCTAAATAATCCCATATCAGAAATTGAAATCCAACAAGCCATCAAAGAACTTCCTAAGAAAAAGTCCCCAGGGCCTGATGGATTCACCTGTGAATTCTATCAAACATTCAGAGAACAGTTAATCCCAATACTATACAAACTATTTGACATAATAAGCAAAGAGGGAGTTCTACCAAACTCCTTTTACGACACAAACATGGTACTGATTCCAAAACCAGGCAGGTCAAAAACAGAGAAAGAAAACTATAGGCCAATCTCCCTAATGAATATAGATGCAAAAATCTTAAATAGGATACTAGCAAAAAGACTCCAGCAAGTGATCAGAAGGATCATTCACCATGATCAAGTAGGATTCATACCAGGAATGCAGGGCTGGTTCAACATTAGGAAAACCATCCACATAATTGACCACATCAACAAGCAAACTAGCAAGAATCACATGATTATTTCAATAGATGCAGAAAAAGCCTTTGATAAAATACAACACCCATTCCTATTAAAAACACTAGAAAGCATAGGAATAGAAGGGTCATTCCTAAAAATAATAAACAGTATATATCTAAAACCAACAGCTAATATCATCTGCAATGGGGATAAACTAGATGCATTCCCAATAAGATCAGGAGTGAAACAAGGATGCCCATTATCACCTCTACTATTTGACATTGTACTAGAAACACTAGCAGTAGCAATTAGAGAAGATAAAGGAATTGAAGGCATCAAAATAGGCAAGGAGGAGACCAAGTTATCACTCTTTGCGGATGACATGATGGTCTACTTAAAGAATCCTAGAGATTCAACCAAAAAGCTAATTGAAATAATCAACAACTTTAGCAAAGTTGCAGGATACAAAATAAACCCACATAAATCATCAGCTTTTCTATATATCTCCAACACAGCTCAGCAGCAAGAACTAGAAAGAGAAATCCCATTCAAAATCACCTTAGACAAAATAAAATACCTAGGAATCTACCTCCCAAGACAAACACAGGAACTATATGAACACAACTACAAAACACTCGCCACACAACTAAAACTAGACTTGAACAAATGGAAAAACATTAACTGCTCATGGATAGGACGAGCCAATATAATAAAAATGACCATCCTACCCAAACTTATTTATCTATTTAGTGCCATACCCATTGAACTACCAAAATACTTCTTCACTGATTTAGAAAAAACCATAACAAAGTTCATTTGGAAGAACAAAAGATCAAGGATATCCAGGGAAATAATGAAAAAAAACACATATGATGGGGGCCTTGCAGTCCCTGACCTAAAACTATATTACAAAGCAGCAGTCATCAAAACAATTTGGTACTGGCTAAGAAACAGAAAGGAAGATCAGTGGAATAGACTGGGGGAAAGCGACCTCAGCAAGACAGTATACGATAAACCCAAAGATCCCAGCTTTTGGGACAAAAATCCACTATTCGATAAAAACTGCTGGGAAAATTGGAAGACAGTGTGGGAGAGACTAGGAATAGATCAACACCTCACACCCTACACCAAGATAAATTCAAAATGGGTGAGTGACTTAAACATAAAGAAGGAAACCATAAGTAAATTGGGTAAACACAGAATAGTATACATGTCAGACCTTTGGGAGGGGAAAGGCTTTAAAACCAAGCAAGATATAGTAAGAATCACAAAATGTAAAATAAATAATTTTGACTACATCAAACTAAAAAGCTTTTGTACAAACAAAACCAATATAACTAAAATCAGAAGGGAAACAACAAATTGGGAAAAAATCTTCATAGAAACCTCTGACAAAGGTTTAATTACTCATATTTATAAAGAGCTAAATCAATTGTACAAAAAATCAAGCCATTCTCCAATTGATAAATGGGCAAGGGATAGGCAGTTCTCAGATAAAGAAATCAAAACTATTAACAAGCACATGAAGAAGTGTTCTACATCTCTTATAATCAGAGAGATGCAAATCAAAACAACTCTGAGGTATCACCTCACACCTAGCAGATTGGCTAACATAACAGCAAAGGAAAGTAATGAATGCTGGAGGGGATGTGGCAAAATAGGGACATTAATTCATTGCTGGTGGAGCTGTGAACTGATCCAACCATTCTGGAGGGCAATTTGGAACTATGCCCAAAGGGTGCTAAAAGAATATCTACCCTTTGACCCAGCCATAGCACTGCTGGGTCTGTACCCCAAAGAGATAATGGACACAAAGACTTGTACAAAAATATTCATAGCTGCGCTCTTTGTGGTGGCCCAAAACTGGAAAATGAGGGGATGCCCATCAATTGGGGAATGGCTGAACAAACTGTGGTATATGTTGGTGATGGAGTACTATTGTGCTAAAAGGAATAATAAAGTGGAGAAGTTCCATGGAGACTGGAACAACCTCCAGGAAGTGATGCAGAGCGAGAGGAGCAGAACCAGGAGAACATTGTACACAGAGACAAACACACTGTGGTATCATCGAACGTAATGGACTTCTCCATTGGTGGTGGTGTAATGTCCCTGAACAACTTGCAGGGACCCAGGAGAAAAAAACACCATTCATAAGCAAAGGATAAACTATGGGAGTGGAAACACCGAGAAAAAGCAACTGCCTGAATACAGAGGTTGAGGGGACATGACAGAGGATAGACTCTAAATGAACACTCTAATGCAAATACTATCAACAAAGCAATGGGTTCAAATCAAGAAAACATCTAATGCCCAGTGGACTTACGCGTCGGCTATGGGGGGTCGGGGGGAGAGGAAAAGAAAATGATCTATGTCTTTAACGAATAATGCTTGGAAATGATCAAATAAAATATATTTAAAAAAAAAGTTAAAAAAGAAAAGAAAAAGAAAAGAAAAGAAAAAAAAAAAGAAAAAAAGAAAAAGAAGAAAGAAATTACAATAGACAGCTTCTGCACAGGTAATGAGCAAAAAGCGAATGAAACAGAGAGGGAGGGATCAGCAAAGGAAAAATCAGAAATCCCAGCGAATTGGATACAGGCTTTGGAAGAACTCAAAATGCAATTCAAAAGACAATTAAGAGAGGCTGAAGACAATTGGGAAAAGAACTTAAAAACTAAGATAAGTTATCTGGAAACAGAGGCACTTGAACTAAAACAAGAAAATAGTGTCTTGAAAGACAAAATCAACCAGTTGGAAAATGAGGCAAAGGAGATGAAAGATGAGGGAAAACAGATGTAAGATGAGGTGAAGAAGATGAAATATGAGAAAAAGGAGATGAAAGACGAGGTCCAAAGAAAATCAGACCAAAAAGCCAAGGATGAAATCCAGTCTTTAAGAACCAGAATACAATAACTAGAATGAAGTGACCTCACAAGGCAGCAGGACACTATAAAACAAAACCAAAAGAATGAAAAAATTGAAGAAAATATGAAGCATCTCATTTACAAAACAGAGGATTTAGAAATTGTTCAAGGAGAGACAATTTAAGAATCATTGGTCTATCAGAAGACAATGACAAAAGAAAAAGCCTGGACATTATATTACAGGAAATTATTAAAGAAAACTGCCCTGATATCCTAGAGCAAGAGGGAAAAGTGGAGATTGGAAGAATCCACAGATCATCTCCTGTACTTAATCCCCAACTAACAACACCCAGGAATGTTATAACCAAATTCAAGAACTATCAGACCAAAGAAAAATATTACAAGCTGCCAAGAAGAAGTCATTCAGATACCACGGAACCACAGTGAGGATAATGCAGGATCTGGCTGTATCCACACTGAAAAAAAGAAAGGCATGAAATATGATATTCAGGAAAGCAAGGGAACTAGGTCTACAACCAAGAATCAACTACCCAGCAAAACTGACTATATTCTTACAGAGGAAAGTATGGTCGTTCAACAAAATAGAAGAATTTCAAGAATTCGTAAAGAAAAGATCAGACCTGAACAGAAAATTTGATGTCCAAGTACAGAACTCAAGAAAATCATCAAAAAGTAATTAAAAAAGAGGGAAAAAAGAAAAACAACAAAAAAAATTTGAAGAGACTCAATAAATTAAAATGATATGTATCCTTATAAGAAAAGAGGTCATTGGTAACTCTTAAAAACTGTTGTTATAACCTGGGCAGCAAAAAGAAATACACTTAGAGAGAACAGTGACAAACTATATAGGATGAAAGGACAAGACATAAATAGGTATATAGATATATGCATGCATAAACACATACACATGAGTATGCATATATATATATACTTACATATATATATATATAACTAGATGTTAAAAATAGGTTAATATTAAAAGAAATGGGAAAAGAAACAAATGGGGGTAAGTTTATATGTCACAAAGAAGCTCATGGTGGGAGGGGGGAGAACATAAATATACTGGAAGGGTCAAGAGGTTGGAGACAGGAAATACTCAACTTTTACGTGCTTTTAAATTGACTCAAAGAGGGAAAAACAATCCAATCCATTGGGGTCAGAAAATAGATTTGCACCCTATAGGGGAGTAGAAGGGTAAGGGAAGCAGTACAAGGGATGGAGGGAGTGGGGGGTTAATTTTAGAAAGATTACAGGGAAAATAAGGGGGGGAAGTAAGAAGGGAGGGAGATAGAAAGGGAAGTAAAATAAGGGTGGGAACAAGGGGGACTGTTTCAAAGCAAACATTGATATAGAAGGAAATAGTGAAAGAAGAAAAGGCAGGAACAGGAGCACAAATCAAAATGCTGGGAAATAAACAGCTAGTAATCATAACTCTGAATGTGACTGGAATGAACTCACCCATAAAACACAAGTGAAAAGCAGAGTGGATTAGAATCCAAAAACCATACCATATTCTGTCTACAAGAAACATACACGAGGAAGGTAGATACACATTGGGTGAAAGTAAGAGGGTGGAGCCAAATCTATTTGGCATCAACTGACAAATAGAAGGCAGGAGTCGCAATTGTGATATTCAACAAAGCCAAAGGAAAAATAAATCTAGTTAAAAGAGATAGGGAAGGTAATTACATCCTGATAAAAGGCAGTATAGACAGTGAGGAAATATCTGTACTTAACATGTATGCACCAAATGGCATAGCATCCAAATTTCTAAAGGAGAAACTAGAGGAGCTCAAGGACGAAATAGATAGAAAAACTATACTAGTGGGAGACCTGAACCTTCCTTTATCCAAACTAGATAAATCAAACCAAAAAATAAATAAGAAAGAGGTAAGAGAAGTGAATGAAATCTTAGAAAAATTAGAGTGAGTAGACATGTGGAGAAAAATAAATAGGGACAAAAAGGAATATACCTTCTTTTCTGCAGCACATGGTACATTCACAAAAATTGATCATGTATTAGGGCATAAAAACATTGCAAAAAAGTACAAAAGAGCAGAAATAATAAATGCAACTTTCTCAGATCACAATGCAATGAAAATAATAATTAGTAAGGGAACATGGAGAGGTAAATCGAAAATTAATTGGAAATTAAATAATACGATTCTCCAAAACCAGTTAGTTAAAGAACAAATCTTAGAAACAATTAATAACTTCATTGAAAAAAATGACAATGATGAGACATCCTTTCAAAACCTATGGGATACAGCCAAAGCAGTACTCAGGGGGAAATTTATATCCTTGAGTTCATATATTAACAAATTAAGAAGGGCAGAGGTCAATGAATTGGACATGCAAATTAAAAAATTAGAAAGCGAACAAATTAAAAATCCTCAGATGAAGTCTAAATTACAGATCCTAAAACTCAAAGGAGAAATTAATTAAATTAAAAGTCAAAGAACTATTGATTTAATAAATAAGACTAGAAGCTGGTACTTTGAAAAAACAAATAAAATAGACAAAGTACTAGTCACAGTCTAATTTAAAAAAGGAAAGAAATAAACCAAATTGACAATATCCAAGATGAAAAAGGAGACCTCACCTCTAATAAAGAGGAAATTAAGGCAATCATTAGAAACTACTATGCCCTTTTGGGACAAAAATCCAGTATTTGATAAAAACTGCTGGGAAAATTGGAAGACAGAGTGGGAGAGATTAGGTTTGGATCAACACCTCACACCCTACACCACGATAAACAAAGAACGGGCGAATGACTTGAATATAAAGAAGGAAACTATAAGTAAATTAGGTGAACACAGAATAGTATACATGTCAGACCTTTGGGAAGGGAAAGATTTTAAAACCAAGCAAGACTTAGAAAGAGTCACAAAATGTAAAATAAATAATTTTGACTACATCAAATTAAAAAGTTTTTGTACAAACAAAACCAATGTAACTAAAATCAGAAGGAACACAACAAACTGGGAAACAATCTTCATAAAAAAAAACCTCTGACAAAGGTCTAATTACTCAAATCTATAAAGAGCTAAACCAGTTGTACAAAAAATCAAGGTATTCTCCAATTGAAAAATGGGCAAGGGACATGAATAGGCAATTTTCAGTTAAAGAAATCAAGACTATTAATAAGCACATGAAAAAGTGTTCTACATCTCTTATAATCAGAGAGATGCAAATCAAAACAACTCTGAGGTATCACTCACACCTAGCAGATTGTTCAACATGACAGCAAAGGAAAGTAATGAATGCTGGAGGGGGTGTGGCAAAGTAGGGACATTAATGCATTGCTGGTGGAGTTGTGAATTGATCCAACCATTCTGGAGGGCAATTTGGAACTATGCCCAAAGGGTGATAAAAGACTGTCTGCCCTTTGATCCAGCCATAGCACTGCTGGGTTTGTACCCCAAAAGAGATAATAAGGAAAAAGACTTGAACAAGAATATTCATAGCTGCGCTCTTTGTGGTGGCCAAAAATTGGAAAATGAGGGGATGCCCCTCAATTGGGGAATGGCTGAACAAATTGTGGTATATGTTGGTGATGGAATACTATTGTGCTAAAAGGAATAATAAAGTGGAGGAATTCCATTGTGACTGGAACAACCTCCAGGAAGTGATGCAGAGTGAGAGGAGCAGAACCAGGAGAACATTGTACACAGAGACTGACACATTGTGGTACAATCGAACATAATGGATTTCTCCAGTAATGGCTTTACAATGTCCCTGAACAACCTGCAGCGATCTACGAGAAAAAAAACAAACAAAAAACTATCCTCAAGCAGAGGACAAACTGAGGCAGTAAAAACACTGAGGAAAAGCAATTGCCTGACTACAGAGGTTGAGGGGACATGACCAAGGAGAGACACTAAATGAGCGCCCTAATGCAAATACCAACAACTAGGAAATGGGTTCAGAGCAAGAACACATGTGATACCCAGATGAATCGCGTCTCGGCTAGGTAAGGGGTGGCGGGGGTTTGGGGGGGAAGAAAAGAAAATGATCTGTTTCCAATGAACAATGTATGAAAATGACCAAATAAAATAATGTTTTAAAAACTAAAAAAAAAACCAAAAACTACTATGCCCAATTATATGGCAACAAATATGGCAATCTAGGTGATATGGATTAATACTTACAAAAATATAAATTGCCTAGACTAAAAGAGGAAGAAATAAACTACCTAAACAACCCCATATCAGAAAAAGAAATTGAACAAGCCATCAAAGAACTTCCTAAGAAAAAATCCCCAGGTCCAGATGGATTCACAAATGAATTCTATCAAACATTCAAAGAACAGCTAACCCCAATACTATACAAACTATTTGACAGAATAAGCCAAGAAGGAGTTCTACCAAGTTCATTTTACGACACAAACATGGTACTGATCCCAAAGCCAGGCAGGTCAAAAACAGAGAAAGAAAACTATAGACCAATCTCCCTAATGAATATAGATGCAAAAAATCTTAAATAGGATACTAGCAAAAAGACTCCAGCAAGTCATCACAAGGGTCATCCACTATGACCAGGCATGATTCATACCAGGAATGCAAGGGTGGTTCAATATTAGGAAAACCATCCCCATAATTGACCATATCATCAAGCAAACTGACAAAAATCACATGATTATCTCAATAGATGCAGAAAAAAGCCTTTGATAAAATACAACCCCCATTCCTATTGAAAACACTAGAAAGTATAGGAATAGAAGGGCCTTTCCTAAAAATAATAAATAGTATACATCTAAAACCATCAGCTAACATCATCTGCAATGGGAATAAACTAGAAGCCTTCCCAATAAGATCAGGAATAAAACAAGGATGCCTATTATCACCTCTATTATTTAACATTGTACTAGAAACACTAGCAGTAGCAATTAGAGAAGAAAAAGAAAGTGAAGGTATTTAAATTGGCAATGAGGAGACCAAGCTATCACTGTTTGCAGATTATATGATGGTTTACTTAAGGAATTCTAGAGAATCAACCAAAAAATTACTTGAAATAATCAACAACTTTAGCAAAGTTGCAGGATACAAAATAAACCAACATAAGTCATCAGCATTTCTATATATCTCTAACACATTTCAGCAGCAAGAATTAGAAAGAGAAGTACCATGTAAAATCACCCTAGACGATATAAAATACTTAGGAATCTATCTGCTAAGATAAACACAGGAACTATATGAACACAACTACAAAACACTTTCCACACAGTTAAAAATAGATTTAAACAATTGGAAAAAACATTGATTGCTCATGGGTGGGATGAGCTAACATAATAAAAATAACAATCCTACCCAAATTAATTTACTTATTTAATGCCATATCCATTGAACTACCAAAAAACGTCTTTACTGAATTAGAAAAAAAACATAACTAAGTTCATTTGGAAGAACAAAAGATCAAGGATATCCATGGAAATCATGAAAAAAAATGTGAAGGAAGGAGGACTTGCAGTCCCAGATCTCAAACTATACTATAAAGCAGTGGTTATCAAAACAATTTCGTATTGGCTAAGAGACAGAAAGGAGGAGCAGTGGAATAGACAGCGTAAATGATCTCAGCAAGACAGTTTATGACAAACCCAAAGACCCCAGCTTTGGGGACAAAAATCCATTATTTGATAAAAACTGCTGGGAAATTTGGAAGACAGTGTGGGAGAGATTAGGTTTGGATCAACACCTTACATCCTACACCAAGATAAACTCAGAGTGAGTGAATGACTTGAGTATAAAGAAGGAAACTATAAGTAAATTAGGTGAACACAGAATAGTATACATGTCAGACCTTTGGGAAGGGAAAAATTTTAAAACCAAGCAAGACTTAGAAAGAGTCACAAAATGCTAAATAAATAATTTTGACTACATCAAATTAAAAAGTTTTTGTACAAACAAAATCAATGTAACTAAAATCAGAAGGGAAGCAACAAATTAGGAAACAATCTTCATAAAATCCTCTGACAAAGGTTTAATTACTCAAATTTACAAAGAGCTAAATCGATTGTACAAAAAATCAAGCCATTCTCCAATTGAAAAATGGGAAAGGGACATGAACAGGCAGTTTTCAGCCAAAGAAATCAAAACTATTAATAAGCACATGAAAAAGTGCTCTACATCTCTTATAATCAGAGAGATGCAAATCAAAACAACTTTGAGGTATCACCTCACACCTAGCAGACTGGCTAACATGACAACTATGGAAAGTAATGAATGCTGGAGGGGATGTGGCAAAATTGGGACATTAACGCATTGCTGGTGGAGTTGTGAATTGATCCAACCATTCTGGAGGGCAATTTGGAACTATGCCAAAAGGGTGCTAAAAGACTATCTGCCCTTTGATCCAGCCATAGCACTGCTGGGTTTGTACCCCAACAGGGATAATAAGGAAAAAGACTTGAACAAGAATATTCATAGCCGCGCTCTTTGTGGTGGCCAAAAATTGGAAAATGAGTGGATGCCCTTCAATTGGGGAATGGCTGAACAAATTGTGGTATATGTTGGTGATGGAATACTATTGTGCTAAAAGTAGTAATAAAGTTGAGGAATTCCATGGGAACTGGAACAATCTCCAGGAAGTGATACAGAGTGAAAGGAGCAGAACCAGGAGAACATTGTACACAGAGACAGATACACTGTGGTACAATCGAATGTAATGGACTTCTCCATTAGTGTCAATGCAATGTCCCTGAACAATCTGCAGGGATCTAAAAAACACTACCCATAAGCAGAGGATAAACTGTGGGAGTAAAAACATCAATGAAAGCAACTGCTTGACTACAGGGGTGGAGAGGATATGACTGAGGAGAGACTCTAAATGAACACTCTAATGCAAATACCAACAACATGGAAATGGGTTCGAATCAAGGACACATGTGATACCCCGTGGAATCATGTGTCGGCTAAGGGAGAGGTGGTGGGAGGGGAGGAGGAAAAGAAAATGATCTTTGTTTCCAATGAATAAAGTTTGGAAATGACCAAATATAATAATGTTTAAAAAAAAAGAATAATGTCAATCAGTGGACTGCAGCTATAGTGGAATAATCCTTAACCCATTTGGTAAAGTTAAGGAAGACATTTAAATATATTGTTATTTGTGCAGTGATGCAGAAGAGTGGGTCTGGTTTACACACAGCCAGCTCATTTTTTTGGGATACTACATCTGATGGAACCTGTACCATAAGATTGGAGAATCAAACTATAAACTGTATTGCCAATGTTTTTGCCATTGCTATTATCCTGTAGCTAAATGGAAATATTATACCAGCACCTTTAATATAAGAAGTTATCAAGATGTTATTGATGGAATTGTTCATAGTATTATTTAATTACCTTATTATTGCACAAGAAGTGAAATTGTGCAATTGGCTTCAGAACAGTAAAAAGTAAACCTTATAACTAACTAATCTTATAACATAGCATACTTTAATTAAACACTTGCAGAGTTAGAAAAACATCAAACCCGAAAAATAAGGCATTAGATTTAAATACTCTATTTATATTTGCACCAGCTTTCCATTAACGCTATGTATCCAGAGAAATGGAGGAATTAAAATTAGGATGATAAAGTTCTCTTGTTTTGGAAAAATAACATTCTATCTGCCAAGTATATAAATTTACCCAAGTTCTTAGATCAGTGATTATCAGTGCTTTTTTTGATTATACAAACAAGATAGCATAAGTATTCTATGTTTTTCTTTTTATTGAGTACTATTATATAGTAACTAGAATTAAGTTGGTTTCCCCCCCAAGTAATTATTTAATAAGTTTTGCCTTTAATTCCAAAATCCAGATTTCATAATTTAACAATATGGGTGAATTGATTTCTCTAGCCTAATAAAATTCACTTTAGAATAAATAACAACATGTACTAATTCAACAATAATTGTCTTTCGATTCATTGTGTGTTCAACAAATATATGTTGATTACCCACTATGTGCAGCATTCTGTTTAATTACCACATTGCTGTTGCCTTCCGCCCAGTTTGGAAACAGTAGCATATATAATTTGGGCTGTGGATATGAGGATTAAAACATTTGGTTTGCAATTTAGAGTTTATAAGACAGTGGCAGTTAATTAATTTTAAGAGGAAAATAAAATGAGCAGAAGCCATGCAGAAGTTAGTTAAATCATGTTCTTGCTATAAATAGATTTTACTTACCATTGTAGACACTACTTTGAGAAATATTTAAAGAGATTTGGTTAGAATAAATATGCACATTTAATTTTGTTCTTAGTTTCATAACTAGTGAGTTGTATTTATTGTTTTGATTATTAACTGACATTTGTGAATAACCTACATGAAGTTTAAAATATATAGAGTAAGTTATAAATGTAAAGTGTATATTCTTTGTAAAGTTATATATAATGTAAAGTTATAATTCAGGGCTTATGATATGTAGAAAAATATATTGAGAAGTAAAGACTTTAAATTAGTATACACACAGCTGGGCTACCAAATGCAAAGTCAATCTGCTGTCTAAGCAAGAAAATAAAGTTATAAATACAAATAGTCTTAATACTGAGTAAATCTATGGAGTAAAACTAATACATTGAACTTTTGAAGAAAGGCTTAGTGGTGATTAGTAAATGATAATGGGGCATAAGGTTATATTTGCATGTTTGTATTTTAGATATGTAACAGATGCATATTCAAAAAAGATAAGTTCATTTTAAATGCAATAGTGTACCATTTTTGGTACATCAAAATTTATCTCAATTATTATTTTGATGTTATTTTTCTTGAACTTGAAGATTGTACTAGAGTGAGCAAAATGCTAATGTAATTGAGTGATGTTAGTGAATCTCAGTTTCTTTAAAAAATAATCATAGATACATATACCTTGTGAAATCACGTTTTAAAGAATTTGCTTGATACTGTTTCTGTAGCTGAAAGATAATAAAGATTGTCTGCCTTAAAAAAACCCCAAGAGAGTGGAAACACCGAGGAAAAGCAACTGCCTGAATACAGCGGTTGAGGGGACATGACAGAGGAGAGACTCTAAATGAACACATGAACACTCTAATGCAAATATTATCAACAAAGCAATGGGTTCAAATCAAGAAAACATGTAATGCCCAGTGGATTTACGCGTTGGCTATGGGGGGTGGGGGGGAGGAAAAGAAAATGATCTATGTCTTTAATGAATAATGCTTGGAAATGATCAAATAAAATATAATAATTAAAAAAAAAAAGAAAAAAAACCCCAAGAATTCCAGACCCCTTGGAAATAAAAGTATAGGTCTAAGGGGAAAAATAAATATATAAATATAATAAATAAATAATATAAAAATCAAATAAAAAAATAAAAAAGTAAAAGTATAAGCCTTAACCATTTCACAGTCTCATGAAGATGCCTTGATCTTACAGGCATTTCTGTTATTGCTTTGAATGAAAAAGTGTTTCATTAGAAAAAAATTCTATCTTTCCAATTTTTAGTATTATAGCCATAGTATTGTCTTGACAAGTATTTTTTTCTTCATAGAAATGGTTAGTAATGGGTTGTAAAGGGTGTTTAGGATATGCAAGGACACAATTGGCACAAGGGCTTGCTGAGCCCTGCCAATAAGCTCTCACCTGTGATGCTAAGAAGCTGTACTCTGAACAACAACCCCAGCCCAATAAACCATCTTAGCAGAAAGGCTAAACCATCTTCAAATGCATCAGTGAATTTGGGGTTGCCTACTCCAGGCATGTGAAGACTTGCCCCCATGGAAGAGGTGGATGCGAATTTGTTCCAGTGGCCATGAAGGCAGTGGAGCTTGGTTAGACACTGAAGAAGCCAAGATCATCCACTGCATCCCAAGCCATCACCAGTCATCTTAACTTTTGTCTTGACATTGGACTTGGAGAACTCTGAAAGAGAGAGTGAGGTTGATGACTTTGTACAACTCTGCTTCACCTAAATGCATAGGATCTCTTAGCCAGGCATTTCCTTTTCTGGAATACTCACTGATTTAAGATTAGGAAAGGATAACTCTAGAAACAGGGGCACGAGGTAACCGTGAAGAAATAGGGGCAATTGGGAAGCGAGCTATCCTGGCTGGCACGTGACAGCTCATAGCCCTTATGGCTTCACCACCAAGAAGGAACAAAGAGATGTGAGTGATGGGCTTTGTCTCTTTATATTAAATCTCAGTTCCCTCTGAGGGAACTCCTTTTGGCTCTGCAACTAATTAGAAAATTTCTCAATCATCTCCAAATCACAGGTTGCCAGAACATTCCACAGGATGAAATTAGGCAAGGAGTGTTGGCACATGAGCTGCATAATTCACTAGAAAGGACAAATCTGAGCATGCTCTTCGAATTGGTGCCTTGTAGGCTAGTTCCTCCATTACATTTGGATAATTCTACAAAGGTTTCCATTTTACTTGTGTTATTGAAAAGCACATCTTTGAAAACAAGGTGAAGACCAAGATTTTCTTTCATCTACAAGTTTCTGCCGCCATCATGTGGCCAGCCACCTCACTGGGTCTTTTTCATTTTTTATCGAGCCAGTTTTGTTTTTGGACAGCATGCCCAATAATATGTTTTGTCCTATCCCCAGATATAGCCATTGGAGGCATACCAGACTGAGGCCATAGGGTTTGTGATCTGAGGGCTCCTGTGCCTTTACCCAACCACAATACTTAGAATTCTTAGTCTGGAGAAATAGTTCAGGGAAACAGGATAAATTACAGAATTTCAGAGATGATTTTGACATCAGAGGACTTTATTGATTTTGCTGGCAGATCCGCAACTTGCTTTTTGTGTGAACTTGGACAAGTAACCTCAACTCTTTGGGTATCTGCTTCCTTCTCTGTAAAATAAGAAGATTGGGGTGTGGAGAGTTCACCACACTCCCTTCCAGCTCTCATACTGTGGGTCTATGACTTCGGAAGTTATCTAATCCAATCTCTACCTAATCAGGAACTCCTATGACAACCCTGACACTTAACTATGAATGAATAAATGAAACATTTATTCAATACTTCCTCTGTGCAATGTATCATGCTAAATGCTAAGGATATAAATAGAAATGTAAGAAAGACAGTCCCTGCTCTCAAGGGGTTCATATTCTAAGTGAGGAGAGGCAGGAGGGGACACAATATTTATTTTTGTTCAATCATTTTCCAATTGTGTTTGACTCTTTTGGATCCCATTTGGGGTTTTCTTGGCAAAGAGATCAGAATAGTTTGCCTTTTCCTTCTCTGCCACATTTTGCCGATGAGGAAACTGAGGCAAACAGGGTTAAGTGACTTGCTCAGGGTCACACAGCTTGTAAGTGTCAGAGGCCAGATTTGAACTTAGGAAAATGAATTTCCTGATTCCAGGGCTAGCACTCTATGTACTATGGCACCATCTAGGAGACCTGGGTTTAAATTATACTTTAGATCTTGGGCAAATCATTCAACTCTAATTACAAATAGGAAATTAATAGCACTTACAATACCTAAGAGAGTTGTCATTCTGGACCCGATATAATTCAAGCCAGTCCAAAAATTCAGTCTTGGAACATGGGACACAATAAAACACTCACAGAATATCAAATGCAATGAAAATTAGTTTTACTTGCAATAAACGATTAGAAGAATATAATTATTAAAAACAGGCATTATTGTCTTTTGCCTCAAAATCTCCAAGGCAGCAATGCTGGATTAAAAATATAACTAGCTAAAAAGTGGGAATTCCACCAAACCTCAGGAATCCCAATCTCACCACAAGCTAGATTTTTATACCTCATATGGCAAGGAAGACTTTGAACTCACCAAATTTCAAAGATGGTTTCCTTGCTCCTTTAAAGAGATACTAAACCAAGTTACATGATCACATCTGTCTACTTCATAGAGGAGGAGACTGAGGTGACTTGCCTGTGGTCATATATATATGCATTTGAGTGTCCAGAGAGTTTCAAAAATCTTTAGACTCCTCAAAGAGATTTATAATCTAAATCTAAGAATCATGGCCTAAGTATAACATGATTGGGGCAGATAGGCAGCAAAATGGATAGAGTACGAGGCCTGGAGTTGGGAGGATTTGGGTTCAAATCTGGCAAGTTTAGATCAGAAGTGTTGTGAGGATTATTCTAGCTCTAAAACATGTTGGTTATGGTCATTCTTCTTCTTCCACCCAATGACTGGCAATTTTTACCATGCTGTTTTTTCTGCTCATAAAGAGCAGATGCTTTATTGAAATTTCTGTTTAAAACTCATCCTCTAAGTTTGCTAGACAGTTATTAATCATTTTCTCCTCAATGCTCTCTCCTTTTTGGGTTTTCATGATGCTTCTCCTTTTTTATTCTCCTTGTACCTGTCTGATCATTCCTCCATAGCTATTTTTGATAATTCTTCATCTCCATCACATCCAATAACTATTGTTTTTGTGGTTCAGTCGTTTCAGTTGTGTCTGGTGCCCAGAGACCCCATTTGGAGTTTTCTTGGCAAAGATACAAAGATATGTTGCCCTTTCCTTCTCCATTTCATTTTACAGATGAAGAACCAAGGCACACATGGTTAAATGACTTTCCCAGGGTCTCACAGCTAGTAAATGTCTGAGGCCAGATAATTCAGGACATTGAGTCTTCTTGACTTCATGGCCAGCACCCTATGCACTATGGTGCCACCTACCTCCTGTGAAGATTAAATTTAACACTACCCTGATTATAACAATGAAAATGCTTAACTCTCCCCTACACTTGAGTGGGGAAGGTCTGTGACCCACGTGTGTGATAGTGGGAGACGAATCAGAATCAACTGATTCAGGGGACATCTATGGAGTCGCAATAGGGGACAGTTTAGAACTGTTGGGGGACAGCTTAGAACTGTCGGGGGACAACTTAGAGCTGTCGGAGAACAGCTACGGAGTCGCAAGAAAGAAAGATTGGAACATTATCAAAGCAGGGATAATGAATGTTTATTGTAAGCAGCACACAAGATTTAAAGCTCTCCTTGAGGGAAACAATCTATCCTCCCCATTCTTCCCCAGAATATGAACAGGGGAGTTAACCTGTTCTCAGGATTTCTTGGAACTGTTTATGCAGCCTTGAACTGAGATTACTATGTTTTGGCATACTCAGCAGGAATGGTATGCCTGGGAAGAGGAACTCTATTTCATGAGATCATGAAAGGTTCACTGCAAACTGACTGCTTTCTTGGCAGTCCTAGAGCAGAGCATCAACTGTGATTGTTAGACATAGAACTAGAGGAAGGCACAGGAAGTGGCACAAGAGAAAATGTCTTTAAAAGGAGCTGTTAATTCCTGTGAGAATTGAATTCTTCATGCTTTCAAGTTGAGGCTGGTGAAGAGGGGAAGAAGAATATGCTGACTGAACTGACACATGGTGAGTGAAAAACTGACTCTTAACTGCTGGATTTTTCTGAAAACAAACAAACAAACAAACAAACAAACAAACAAACAAACAAAAAAACAAAAAAACGCTATCCTCTGGAGAGACCTACTCTTGAGAGACACTTCCCAGGTCCTCAGCTTTGCCAAGGCCAGCTGAAACTAATTCTCCCTACCTGGAGTGGCTGGGAGTAAATTACTTAGTGCTCAGGCTAGATATCTTACCTTATCCTCTCTCTGATTTCTTGCTTCACTCTTTCTATATATTGTAAATAAATTATAAAAAAAAAATTCTCTTTGGAATTAATTAAATTCCTAGTGACCACACTCTTAATATATAAAATCCAACACTTTTAAAATTGAACCCCTTTAAAATCAAACCCCCTGTCCCCTTACACTCCCTAATAACCATGGGTACCCCTAATGATATATCTATATCCAAGGGTTTAATTACCAGAGTAATGCATATGATTCTCAGCACTGTATATCTAATGCTAATCTTTCTGCTGAGTTAGAGTCCCATAGAACTAACTGCCTACTGGACATCTCCAACTGGATGTCCCCATGACATCTTAATCTGTCCAAAAGAGAAATAATCATATTCCCCTCCAAACTCTCCCTTCTTCTGAACTTCCGTATTATTGGTGAGGGTAGCACTCTTCTCTCGGATATCTATATTTGAGGATAATTCTGAAACAGGGTTAGTTTATCTTTAATAACTTTAATTATTCCTTTCTTTAACTCTTTATCAGGGGGACCCTGAGAGAGTCAAGCAAAGATCAAAGGATAGAACTGAGTGGACTTGATTCCTAGAGCCATATCATACTTTGCAATCCTGGAAGTGCTCAAGATTGCATGGGACCAGATATGCCCGAAGCATCCCAGGGTCCTCAAAGCTTTGAGCTTTAGAAACCTTAGCAAAATGAGATTGGGAGAAGAGGGCTTAAAGAGTAGAAGCAAATGAGCAATTATACTTTATAATGAGGAGGGCTAAATAAGTGATCATTTCCATTTTAATGGCTCTAAGACCAAAAAGAGAGACCTCTTGATACCTAAGAATGGATATTACTGGCACTTGCCTATAGAGTGGCACAGCTTCCTAGGAAACCATTCCACTGCCCAACTAAGAGCCCATTATAACTTATGGTGGAATGGTGTAAGTGCCTATGCCCAGGTATGGAGAGGAAGTGATAGTAACATATTTCAGTTGCATTAACTGTCAATAATGTGGCAGAGGAGAGGGTCATCCAATAGCCACGCAGTGGGAGTTATTGAACTCAAGCCTTCTGGGAGAATGTTAAGAATTCCTGATCTTTTAGCCGTCTAGAGACAGAAATTTTGGGGCAGCCCCAGCCTTTTGGGGGAAGAAAAGGTTTGTGCAAGTGGTCCCAGGGGTAGAGGAACAGCAAGGGACCAAACCATAATATGGAGCAGCAGTTCTCCCTGTATTCCAGCTGTGAGTTGTTTGGACAGTGAAGGTTTGATGGGGAGGGGGAGTGTCTATCTGGCAACCCCAGTGTTCAGGGGTTCTTGACTTACTCTAGAGAAAGAAGAGGAAGCTCGTGTGTAGTACCATCCTGTAGAGGCAGGTAGGGAAGGTGGTTGCATTGATGTAACTTCAAGAGACTGAGCTATGATACAGAAAAGCAAAAAATTCTGATCTCTGCTCTTCACTATTATGTATTTTTGATTGGGGGAGGTCATGTGAGAAGGGGATTCTTCTGGAATAGCCCTAAGTTAATTTCCTCTTCATGTAATGACTTTTAAGCTCTTAGAGAAGTACCATAGGTTGAGAGAGAAGCCTTTCTAATATCTTCAAATTTGTTTCCCTTTGGAGGGGAATCCAAATCACAGGATTGTGATTTGCCCACAGGACTGTGGGCAAATTTGGAGGATTATATTAGGGGAAAGGGAGACTCGATAGAAAGGGAGCATATTATCAATTGTTGACAGGCTTCTGTGGAGCCTGTGGAATTTCTGTCTTTTTTTACTAAATATTTTGCCGCTTTATAAACTTACAGAGGAACTGGGGTACTGTTTATCTAGATTTATAGAAGCATTGACAGTGGTTCCCAGAAAAAAAACTTGGAGCAAGGCTAAAATGAGCCAATGATGACCTTTTTTTGGAGAAACTCTTCAAAATCAAATCTGACCCTTGGGAACCCATGGGAATTTGAGTTAACCTCTCATGACTTGGAGACAAAACTCCATTCTTCTTTATATTCAGGATAAACTCTTGATTTCCATGCTAATAGAAGAAAGTTTGGGCAAAAATTATCCCAAATCCTAGGTACAGATGAAACAGGCATATTAAATATTTTTCATCATCTTTATTAAATGTGAATTAATTTTTTTTGCATAGATTAGTATGCAATGAGTTTAAAAAGTACAAGTCTTTTTTTTTTGCCATGAGTAGTATAGAAACATAAGAAAATAGAAACCATGGACACCTTGACTTTCTATCATACCCTTTTTAAAGCAAAGACACATGGTTTTGAAATCAATCCTTGAAGTGAATGAATAAATAAACTTTTATTTCTTTTCCTTTCCATTTTTCATCCTATTTTCTAGGGGTTTCATTGGTAAGGAAGGAGAAAGGGATCCCACAGTGAGCATTGACATGTCCAGAAGTTTTCTAACCAGGGGAGGTATTGGACAACATGTCTCTCTAAAGGGAGGACCTAAAGCAGTGATTTCATGAACCCCTGCCTCCATGTTCCAAACATATCTAGATCAGGGGGTCTTTGTCTTCTGGTACTCACTGTTCTGTGCCACCAGTGTGCCTATCCACTGACTGGTTTTTTGCTTGGCTTCTAGCCAGCTGAAGCGAGGCTTATAACCAAAATCTTTCTGGGCCTTCTTGTAGGAGAAGGTAAAAATACTGTTAGTCAATGTTAGCAGATGGCGGTTAAAGGGAGGTTCATACATGAAAATGGGGCCTAGCATGAAACTTATCATCTCTAACAGGAAGGCTGCCCAATATAGGAATGTTAAAGGAATGCCTATTTTTGATCCAAGTTTGAAGCCCCATTCCTTGGTCATTTCATAGTTAAACTCAGAATAGCTCTGGTGAGGTGTATCATCAGAAATGTAATAGAACTGACCCCCAATGCTTTGGGCCTTCTCAGAGTCTTGCAGGGTTCTGAGTGCCAGGACATGTGCCCAAGCAACATTTCCAACATAGACTGGGTTGGCCTGGGCACCCTCCTTATTCCTTATAAAGGTCTTATCATTATCTAGGGCTCTGATTATTTGATCTTGGAGCAATTGGCTCCCTTCCCCATATATATACATGGGTCTTAAAGCACAGGTGTGCATGGTGGCACCATTTCTAAGAAGTTGCCCATTAGCTGCCAATATAGTCTTCTCAGCCAGCTTCTTGCTATAGGGATATGCATTGGACCATTTGGTTTCAAGGGGTTCACCCTCATGCCCATTTCGTACATGCTTTATAAATGAGTTGGGGCCAGCCACTTCCAGAGTGCTGGTATGGAGGAACACAGGCACGTTAGCTGAAATGCAGGCTTCTAAGAGGAGTTGAGTACCTGCCAAGGAAAGACAGAATTGTGATTGGCAGAAGGGAAAGACCTCTAGTGGTCAACCAAGATGATGAGGTCAGTAATAGTCAGAGTACATTTATTCAGCCTCAGCTTTTTCAGACTGGATACAACTCCAAGTCATCAGAAATGAGACAGTAAACCTATTTACTCCACCAATTGTTTCATTGAGTCATAGCAGAATAACCTACCTTCTTTTATTTGATTTTTAACAAATGTTAGTTGGTGTATACTTATATTAGGGAAGAGTCATAGACACAGTGATCTACTCTGGTCATTTCTCAGCCTCTCTTAATTCTAGTGCCTTCTTTCTCTATATAGCTTGTTTGTATAGCACAGTACCTAGCACATAGTATGTACTTAATAAATATTGCTTGATTGCTTGAAGAAGATAATTTCGTTAGAAGAGAGTCCATCTTCAAAAGGAAGCAAACATGGAAGATTTCAGCCTTGAAGGTATTTTGAGGAGACAGCCCATTGTGTCTGAACCCAAGAAATGAGCCCAGAGAGAGTGCTACAATTCTCCCTTCCCTCTCTCCTTCCTTCCTTTTCCAACCTTGTTCTTAGAGAGACTGGATCAGTATCAGGCAATATACTCAGCTATACAGTTTCTGGAGGGAGAATCTTGGGAGAGTCTTGAATGAAAAACTCTTATGTCTGGAGGGAACCTTACTTTTTCCCTTAAGTGGATTCGAGGTATGGGGCAAGTTGGTGGAATGTTGTTCACTTATGCCCCAAGGACATTGGCACAAAACTACAATCTCTGGGGACCACCATTACTATGCAAACTTGGAAATGATATTGTATGAAAAGAAATCTGCTTGAGTCATCCAGGAGTACCCAAAGCTCTGAGGAACTGTATTGCTGGGTTGGTGGGTCTTCAGGCCTTTGTGGTGCCAGATTTACTCTACCAAGATTAGAGGATCGCAATCGAAGGACAAAGTCCTTTGAGAGTTTCAGACCCGATTTTTTTTAAAGGAAGATTAAGTCCGCATATAGCACAAGAAACTATCACCAGGGATTTAAATTCTAAATTTTTACTTCTTTTAAAAAGCCTTTTCTACAATTGCTTCATCACATGAGTTGATGGGGATATGATTGGGGATGGACACTTTAAATGATCACCCTAGTGCAAACATCAATAATATGGAAATAGGTCTTGATCAATGACACATGTAAAACCCAGTGGAATTGCTCGTTGGCTACAGGATGGGTGGTAGGAGGGGAGGGAAAGAACGTGAACCTTGTAACCATGGAAAAATATTCTAAATTAACTCATTAAATAAAATAAAAAAAAGTCTTCTCTGATTTCCTTAATTGTTCCCCACTCCCACCTCTAAATAACTTTGTATTTATTTTGTGTATATGCTGTGCAGAGAAAAGATAGCAGTGGATTAGGAGCTGACTTCAAAGTAAGATCAGTTTTAGGTTCAAGTCTCACTTGTGACATGGACTGACTGTGAGGTACATATAAATCGCTAAGTCTATATGTTGTAGATAGGTATCCATCTGTATTGATAGAGAGAATTTCCTTACCTCACTGATAAATTCACAGGTCAGCCCATAATCCTGGCTCACTTTTTGATGAATGACTCATAGTAAGTGTTTAATAAATATTTGTGGATTTTTTTGATGGTTGATTAAGGGATGTGATGAAAGAAGGACTGTGGTTGTTGGGCTGGTCTCCATCTCTCAATCTTGGCAATAGTGCTAAGTTGAGAAGATGATAGCAAGCTTCTTCAGGGGAAGGACACCACACCAACCTGGGTAGCTCTCCTACCTTTCAGATTGACTTTCATGATGACCTCTTTCTTGATACATATTCCTGTGTCAATGATGCATGCAGTGTGAATGACAGCAGAGATGCCCTGGCAGGCTTTATGGACGAACTGCTCATCTAGAATATCTCCTTCCAGCACAGTCACTTTGGTTTTGTGCTTGAGCTCTGCACAAATAGAAGGCAGGTTAGTAGGGAACATTCTCAAAATCATGAGCATGGCTGTGAATGTTAGTTAGGGCCATGCTACTCCTTTAGGGACCTGGTAGCAGTCAACTGATGAGGAAGCTGGCTTTGAAAATGGAGAACTTATCATTATTGTCATCCAAAGACTGAGGAACAGAACTTCTCATGGTGATTTCTGATTTCTAGAGATAAGGAGAGACACCAGAATTAGGAAGAAGGAAGAGAGATCTGCTTTAGAGTTCTGGGAGTTGAAGAGGATAGAGGTAACATAGATAGGGAGTATTGAGTTATGGAGGAGAGGGTAGAAGTTGAGTTCTACTATTGAGTAGAAGGAGGAAGAGGAGACCAGAAAGAGGGTGGACTTTGGTGGGAGGTGAGAGAAGGTTGGGACAGTCACATGGATCACAGAGAGAGACATAGAAAGGGAAAGCGGATGAGAGCCACAAGCTTACTTGTACTCTTTTACAATTTCCTCCAGGGACAAAGGATCTTCTCCCCTTGCCCTTCTCCTTTATTTCTTTAGTCTGGCAATGACCATCCCAGAAAAGCTAAATTAATTTTAAATCGTGGAGATATTCCAGTATCAGAAGACAAGATGAAGGTAGTAGAGATGGTGATGGTGAGGAACAGTGAAACAGGAAATGCACAGAGGCATTTAGCTCATTGTCTGGTGAACATAATTGCAGAATGAAGAGATCCAATTCTGGTGGATTAGACAACTTAGGAAACACTTCCTCTCCTATATCCATTCCTTCTCCTTTGATAACCTTCCATACTCCTACGGGGGGGGGGGGGGGGGGAGAGTTATAGGCAATTATACAGAAGGACATTTCTTAATCTGACTTTTAATAAAATCATATTTTAAAAAAACATTCTTCATATTTCAAATGCCTTATTTTAAAATGTCATTCATTTATTACAAGTTTAGTTTATTAAAGTGAATGTGGGTAGTATATGAGATCTGAGTTTTGTAATTTTTCAAATCTTGTCTAACAATAATAATAGTTAGCAATTATATACTATTTTAAGATTTGCAAAGCATAACAGCCTTTTTAAATAGATGTCATTATTGCCTCCATTTTGCAAGTGAGGAACCTGAGGAAGACAGAGGCTAGATGACTCACCCAGGGTCAAACATTTAGTAAGTATCTGAAGTAGGAATGAAACTTAGATCTTCCTGACTCCAAGTTTAAAGCTCTTACCCATTCTCCCATCTATGCCTAAAAACAACAGCAACATGAGCAACTGCATGCTTTGAAGTGAATTTGGTCTGAGAATTTCAGGATGTTTTTTTGCAACAAGGGGTAGTATGAAAGAAAGGAAAGAACTGGGAAAGGAGGAGAGTCCAAAAAGTGGGTTCTACTTCCAGAATTGATTCTAACTTGCTATGTGACTCTGGGACTATCACTTGACCTTATTATGCCATTGGTTCATCATCTATAAAACCACACAGGAGTGAGATGCAGTGTGGCTTAGTAGATACATAACTGGGCTCAGAGACTGGAAGACTAGGGTTCAAGAGGGTAAGACCCGAGAAAGTCAGTCTACCTCTCAGCCCAGATACCAGGAGTTCTTAAGTTTTTTGTGTCCTGACTCTTTGACAGTCTGGTAAAGCCAATAGATCCCTTCTCCAAATATTGTTTTTAAATATATCAAATAAAAGATATAGGATTAAAAGGGAAAACAATTCAAATGAAATGCATCTATCTAAATATTTTTAAAAGCAAAAGTTCATAGGCACCAGGTTGGCAACCCTAGCTCTGAGTCTATAAATTACAAATCAGATGCCTTTTTCATACTTAGGAAGGGAAGTAATGGGAAGCAAACATTGTCCTCTGCAGTTGGTGCTTAAAGGAAAAAAAATGACAAGCATTTCTTCTGTGCTTACTTTGTGTCTAGCACTGTGCTAAGACAACAAATGTTGCCTGCAAGAAGCTGAAAATGGAGGTGGGTCTCCTGGCATCCATTTCTCAGGTCACAGTTCTCATCAAACCACAACCTTGAAAGAATGTTTCTGACACCAACCTTTCTCCTAGTACCAAACCAAGCAGGCCATTGGTCTATCTGAACAGAGAAAGCATATCTCTTTACCTCTTCTGGCACGGTATTCATTCACTCATACATTCTATTATTTGCCAAACCATCATTAGATGTCTACTATGTTCAAAGCATTGTGATAGAGGGCATAGCTTAGGGGATATAAGATGTGTTCTCTATCCTACCATCATCCCTAATCAGGAACAAACCAAAGGATTATTTCCCAGTCATTTCTGCGGCCTTAAAAAGCAAAGCTAATTCAGATCATAAAGAAACTATGCTGGGAGTCAGGAAAGGAGAACTGGGTTCTATTCCTGGTTGTATCACAATGGTCTTTGCAAGTCAGTATGTCTCTTTCTCTGGGTCTTATTTTCTCATCTGCCAAATAGAGCTAATACTTGCCCTACCGTCCTCCCAGAGTTGTGAGGATCTAGGAACAGGATGAAGTCTGAGTGGGGAGAAGGCATGAAATCTGAAAAATCCAGTGTCAGGAACACTTCAGTCTTTGTCCTGTACTACAGAGATTCATTTTAGAAAAGGACTAATAAAGTTTTGCTACAAAATCGACTCTCCCTTTTTGGCCAGATCTAGATTTCTTGATGAGGAAGGGCAGGACCAGATTAAATTATGGATGTTTACTAAAGTTTATGGACTAATGTTTCAGCCTCAACTTTCCACCAATGCCCTAAGCAGTCCCTCTCTCATCAATAGATTTTGTCAGTAATTTTATTTCCTACTGTAAAGAGAATAGTAAATAATAATAGAAGGCTGAATGATAAAGGGATGGGGGGGGGGAAGATTAGTAGGAAAAGGAAATAAAGCAAACAACCAGAAAAAGGGCCCAAGGTGGCTGAGATTCAAATGTCCTGTGATGTCGCAGAAAGCAGGGATTCATATAGCCTCATGGAGTTTTCAGGATAGAAAGAATCTTCTAAGTTTTTCTCCAGATCAGCTAGTCCCCCCCTGCCTTGAAAGCTAGTGCTTTGTCCAAGCTCATAAAACTTCAGAGCAATAAAGCTGTGCCCAGAAGCCAGGTCTCTAGACTCCCAGTTCAATATTTCCTCCTCTATCTCATATGAATTTTCTTTGGTGGTGTTTTGGAAATCAAAAGAGCCCACAGTGTGGTTCATCTATGTACAATGTCCACATCCATTTGGGAGGCTTTCCAAAACTGAAACATAAGATCCCAAGCATAGATTTGGAGATAGAAGGGATGTTAGAAGTTACCAAGTCCAACCATCTCATTTTATAGGTGATCAAACTGAGGCACAAGAGATTCATTCAGTCCTTTGCCTAGGACCACAGGTCTGCCTGACCTAAGTCCCAAAGAAACACACTTCAAACTATTGCTCCCACTTACCTGAAAATTCCAATAGCAACTGAGGGCTGAAGAATTTGTCCAGGACTCGAATCTCTTCTAGTTCTTTTTCTTCCTCCAGCAATAGACGGACAATCCTCTGACCCAGAAATCCTCCTGCTCCTGTCACGAGACAGCTCCATCTATCCGTGGGCAGCATAGTGCCAAATACCTCTTACCAGAAAATTCCTACTGATGAAAACACAGAGAACTTGAAAACAGCTTTTGGGACCTCGTCTGATTTCAGAGGAACCTCTAAAAGAAGTTCTTAACTAGATTCAAGCTCGGGGGAATGTCTGGAAGTTGCAGAGAGTCTGATTTTGACTTGCTCTAAAGAAAATCTTCCTAAATGATTAAGACTGGCCCAAACTGGAATAGACTGGTAGCATAGATAGTGAGTTACCATATGACATCAAGTAAAGTCAAGATGGTAACATATGGTGAAGGTATTAGAGAAAGGCTTTTTACATCATCAGCTGAAGGAAGTTTAGACTAAATGACTTTAGAGTCCCCTTGCAGCTTTAAGAATCGGTGGATTCTAAGCCTGATCTAATTCCTCAGTTTGTATTTATTCCTAGAGGACTTCTAGCCCCACCCAGACTACATGTGAAACAGGGAGAAAAGAAGGAAAAAGTGTGCTCACCCCCTGCCGCTAGCAAATCTAATCCCTGTTAGTTGTGAAAAGGCAGTACCTTTCAGCTCAAAATCCTGTGGTCCTCTAAGTAATCCTGGATGCTGTTTGCCCTTTATCCCAAAAGAGAGTTGGCTAATTTCATGCCTCACTGACAGCTGCGCACTTGGATCCTCCTCCTTGCCTCAGAATGTGGGTTTCCACAAATTTGTTTCTTTTTTGTTGTTGTTTTCTTAGCCTTCTTCCTCCCCCATTAAGCAAGGTCAGGCTTGCAGTGATAACTTTATCATGAATTCCAGGATGTATAACAAGTATGTACTCATCCCAAGGACACAGATTCACTCTCTGGGTTATGGGAGGGGAGAAAACATCTATATTTGGGCACAAAAAAACCAGAGTGAGTGGGAGTCTTGGACAAGGGAGTGGATAGGAGTGAAAACATCCTGTCTCTCAGGAGAGGTTTTGGGCATTCCTGTTTAGTTGGAGGCACAGCGTATAGAGTGCTAAGTCTGGAGACAGAAAGACCAAAGTTCAAATCTAGCCTCATATACTTACTAATTGTTTGATCCTCACTAAATCCTTTAACTTCTGTTTACCTCAGTTTCCTCAGCTATAAAATGGGAAGAGTAACATCACCTACTTTGTAGTGTTGTAAAGGTCAAATGAACTAATATTTGTAAAATGCTTAGCACAGTGTTTGGTGCACAATAAATCCTTATTCCTTAAGTACCTACCCAGGTTTTATCCTGGCTTGGAATGCCCTCTTCCCTCCTATTCCACTATCGAAATCTCAACCATCCTTCAGTAGCCCAGCTCAAATCCCACATTTTTCATGAATCTTTCTTTGAAAGTTTTCTCTGACATATACTGACTGTGTGACCCTAGATAAATCATTTAACCTCTCAGGGTGCTAGGCAACTAGGCTTAGAGAGTTTTTAGGAAAGATATTATCTGAATTGGCAGAGGGAATTTCTCTCTGAGTTCCCTGTATCACTGAAATCACATGCCTAGTACTTATTCTTATTTTTTCCCCGAAAAGAGTCTCTCTATTTTTACTCCCATGGCATATGCCATTTAATATTTCTAATGAATCTTCTCATGTGTTTATGTATTATCTTCTCATTTAGACTGCAAGTTTGTTGAGAGAAGGTATTAGATATCTCTCCAAATGGTTCTTACAATGTCACAAATGATAGGTCCCTTACTACATGGGTGTCATTGGGTAAGCCACTCCATCTCTCTGGGCCTCAGATCCAATTCCAAATCCAATGATCCAATAAATACATATTGATTGAGAGAATTCAGAGCACTGAACAAGGAAGCAGGAAAGGAATACCTGTTTGCTCATATATGATGCTATATACAACTTTGCTTTATAAAGCTCTTTATTCATTCATGGAGAGAACAATTATTTGATGCATCTTGCCTGTGTGAGGGTCAATGATTGCTTAGGAGAGAAGACATCCTAGACTTTGTTTTCTGGCTTCAACATAGGATTTTTCAGGGAAAGGGAGAGGGGAGGAGAGAGAGACAGACAGACAGACAGACAGAGACAGAGAGATAGAGACAGAGACACAGAGACAGAGAGAGGAGACAGAAAGAGAGAGAGAGAGAGAGAGAGAGAGAGAGAGAGAGAGAGAGAGAGAGAGAGAGAAGAGAGAGAGAGAGAGAGAGAGAGAGAGAGAGAGAGAGAGAGAGAGAGAGAGAGAGAGAGAGAGAGAGAGAGAGAGAGAGAGGAGAAAGAAGGGAGAGAGAATCCCAGAGTCCACAGAATCACAGAATCTCAAAGTTTGAAGGGATTTTAGTGGCCATCTTGTCTAACTCATCCCTGAACAAGAATCCCCTACATATCATTCCCAAGCAAATGACCATCCTGCCTTTCTTTACTGATCTTTAGAAAGGGAGCTCCTGTTCCTTCTGAGGTTTCCTATTCTACTTTTGTATGGTTCTAATAGGAAGTTTTCCCCCAATGTCAAGTTTAAGTTTGCTTCTTCACAACTTCCACTCAGCAGAAGTGAAATCCCTCTTCACCTGGCACACATTCAAATATTTGAACAAAGCTGTTGAATTTCTTCTTAAGGATTTGCTCCTTTTTTAAAAAAAGACCTTTACCAACTCCATCTTAGAATCAATGTTAAATATTGGTTACAAGGCAAAAGAGTGATCAGGGTTAGGCAATGGGGTTGTGACTTGTCCAGGATCACACAGCTGGGAAGTATCTGGGGCCAAATTTGAACCTGGGACTTCCTATTTCCAGACTTGACTCTCTATCTACTGGACCACGTAGCTTCCCCCATCCTTTTATCTTTTTTACTGAATTTCAACCAATTATTATATGGTATGATCTTGCATGGTATCCTTCATCATACTGCCTATTCTTTTCTAGATACTTTCCATCTTCTTTACATCCTCTCTAAAATGTGTCTACTCAGAGAACTCTAGAGTTTTTCTGTAAGTTTATCAACCAGGGCTGGTAATACTGTAAATAACAAACAATGAAAGGTCTGAGAAAACAAAATTTGATGTTCCAAGAATATTGATTTATTGAGTAATCCATGCCAATTGCCCATCAAATCTGGACCAAGCCCCCTCCTCAGTTAAGGGCTGAACCCCAAATATAGGGGTAGACAGACTTCTATACAATACAATTAATTATCAAATAAGACTGATTGATTAAAAGGAAACAATACAAGATTTGGTAGTCTCATTTCTAATCGGTTGAAAGATGAAGGACTTTTCAAGTGGGGAGGGGGCAAGAGTAAAGAGGAATGATTTCCTGAATTCAGGAAATGAATTGTCCCACTCCTCCCCAAGTGTCTGTAAAAAATCAATGGAACATGAAAACAATAACTGATTGATCAAGATGGGGCCAGTTTTCAGATAAGACAGGGGTTGCTTAAGATGTACAATTATGAGAAAAATCTTTCTAATCAGTCTTAGGTTTGTAAATCTTGAAATTTCTCAGACTTATGAATGTTAAAAATTTCCACATTGAGGAATCCTCCATTGGAACAAATTCCCTACTAGAAACATTCCCCATTTTGATGTGAGAACTCGCCAGGATCAGAAATGGGAGGACCTCTACTCCACCGGTACTTAAGACTGCTTTAGGGGAGAAAACTCCTTGCAATGGGAGGACCTCTACTCCACCCATACTTAAGACTGCTTTAGGGGAGAAAACTCCTTGCTAAACAATGAAAGTACTTGGACCCATGCTTATGATGAGGCAAGGACTTCTTTGAGCCATGCCTGTTTTTAGAATTGATACAATGGGATGCTAGGTACCTATACAGGCCGGGCAGGTTTTCTCTTAATGAGATTAGTCGAATCAGCTGTGTTTTCTCTAGTTCAGATTTAATGAGGGGATTAGTTGACACAGCAGCATTTTCTCTGGTTCAGACTTACTGAGGAGATTAGTCGACTTAGCAGGAATTCAGATGGGCAGTCCTTTGGAAAACGTCTACAGTGATTGGTAGATGTAAGGACTTAGGGGAGATGGCATAGGATTAAAACCCCTATATAAGAAAAAGCAGAATCTCTTGAGGAGACAATCCTTTTGAAGAAAGCTCTTATGAGGATCACTTGGGGAGAATCTCTTGAGAGAGGCTCTGGAGAAGGGAAGCTCTTGGAGGACAATCTCTAAGGAGGTCTCGCTGGAGCTCCTCTGAGGGGACTCTGTCCCTCTGGAAGCTCTGGAGAGAGGCCCTTTGAAATAGTCTCTGGCTTGATCTCTCTTTGAGGAGGACTCTGACTGGAACTCTCTCTGGTGAAATCAGCTGAGATGGAGCTGGCCTGGTGTCCCTAGAATCCTTGCTTAGACAGACCTTGTGGTGAGTGATAAAAGACTAACTGACTACTTCCGGTTAAGATGGCGGCTTAGAGAAAGCTAAAGCTCAGATCTCCGGAAAACCCTTCCCGACCAATCTCAAACGATAAGCTCCTAAGGCGCCGAAATTCAAAACGATCAACAGCACAGACCCTGGGAACCCTCCTCCTGGACCTGGACCCGGTTCAAAAGGTACGGCTCCCCTTAAAAGCCAGAACCCGAGATCCCTCGGACCTCAGGGGTAGGAGCGCAGAGTCCAAGGCTCCCGGAAGCCGCAGCCCGGCCGGCTCAGAGAGCAGGGTCCTCGGAAACAACAACCCTCAGGGCCTTCTACAGTCCCTGTGAAAGTTACTGCCTGGGGCTTCCGCTGCAGAGAGCTGGTCAAAACAACAGCAACCCTCAGGGCGGGCAAGACAGCCTCACGGGCTGGATCCTGCTATCCAAGTCTCAGTGAAAGTCTGTGCTCTCGGAGCTTGGGGAAGCGGCAGCCCATCCCCCCGCAGGCCTGCGAAACAGCCTCACGGCCAGCGATTCTGAAGGCAACTTCCGGAAAGCGAGCCGGGGGGAGAGTGTGGCCTCGTGGTCCGACCCTTCCATTCCAGTTCCAGTGAGGCATATTCAGTTTAACCCAGGGAAAGCCCATAGAACTATCTGCCCAGGACTGCCTCTGAACACCAGAAAGAGACAAGAAAAACTAATCCTCCACATTCAGAGATGACAAACTCCACAGAACCACAGAAGCCCCCAAATACCAAGAAAAATAAGAAGAAAGGGGCGACTTTGGACACATTCTATGGAGCCAAAATACAAAATACAGAGCAGACAGAAGATAATATAAAAGAAAATGCTCCAAAACCTTCCAAAGGAAATGGAAACTCTCCACAAACCTATGAAGAATTTGAATCAGAAATGACCAAAAAGATGGAAGCCTTCTGGGAGGAAAAGTTGGAAATAATGCAAAAGAAATTCACGCATCTACAAAACCAGTTTGACCAAACTGTAAAAGAAAACCAGGCTTTAAAGGCCAGAATCAGGCAGCTGGAAGACAACGAGCGTGTAAAAGAGCAAGAATCAATAAAGCAAAGCCAAAATACCAAGAAATTAGAAGAGAACATAAAATATCTCACCGACAAGGTGATAGATCTGGAAAATAGGGGGAGAAGGGATAATTTAAGAATAATTGGACTCCCAGATAAGCCAGAAATAAACACCAAACTGGACATGGTGATACAAGATATAATCAAAGAAAATTGCCCAGAGATTCTAGAACAAGGGGGCAATACAGCCACTGACAGAGCTCACAGAACACCTTCTACACTAAACCCCCAAAAGACAACTCCCAGGAATGTAATTGCCAAATTCCAAAGCTATCAAACAAAAGAAAAAATCCTACAGGAAGCCAGAAAAAGACAATTTAGATATAAAGGAATGCCAATCAGGGTCACCCAAGACCTTGCAAGTTCTACTCTGAATGATCGTAAGGCATGGAACATGATCTTCAGAAAGGCAAGAGAGCTGGGTCTCCAACCAAGAATCAGCTACCCAGCAAAACTGACTATATACTTCCAAGGGAAAGTATGGGCATTCAACAAAATAGAAGACTTCCAACTTTTTGCAAAGAAAAGACCAGAGCTCTGTGGAAAGTTTGATACCGAAAATCAAAGAGCAAGGAATACCTGAAAAGGTAAATATTAAGGAAAGGGGAAAATGTTATCTTCTTCTTTTACTCAAACTCTCTTCTATAAGGACTACATTTGTATCAACCTATGTATACTAACATGTGGGGAAAATGTAATGTATAAATAGGGGGTAAAGAAAGACCAAATAGAATAATCATTCTCACACAAAGATTCACATGGGAAGGGGAGGGGAAGAAAACTCCTATAAGAAGGAGAGGAAGAGAGGGGGGGGGGTTACTTAAACCTCAATCTCAGGGAAATCAGCTCTGAGAGGGAAAAACCTCCAGATCCATTGGGATCTTGAATTCTATCTTACCCAACAAGGGTAAGGAGAAGGGAAAACCAAGGGGGGGAGGGGGAGAGGGAGAACAAAAAGGGAGGGTAAGAGAGGGGGGAGGGGGAGGGAACAAAAAGGGAGGGACTAAAAAGGGAAACATCAAGGGAGGGGACAAGGGGGACTGTTTCAAAGTAAATCACTGGACTAAAAGGTAGAGCCGAAGAAGAAAAGGTTAGAATTAGGGAAGGCAATCAAAATGCCAGGGAGTCCACAAATGACAATCATAACTTTGAACGTGAATGGGATGAACTCACCCATAAAACGTAGACGAATAGCAGAATGGATTAGAATCCAAAACCCTACCATATGTTGTCTTCAAGAAACACACATGAGGCGGGTTGACACCCACAAGGTCAGAATTAAAGGATGGAGTAAGACCTTCTGGGCTTCAACTGATAGAAAGAAGGCAGGAGTGGTAATCATGATATCTGATAAAGCCAATGCAAAAATAGACCTGATCAAAAGGGATAGGGAAGGTAATTATATTTTGTTAAAAGGGACTATAGACAATGAGGAAATATCATTAATCAATATGTATGCACCAAATAATATAGCACCCAAATTTCTAATGGAGAAACTAGGAGAATTGAAGGAAGAAATAGACAATAAAACCATACTAGTGGGAGACTTAAACCAACCATTATCAAATTTAGATAAATCAAATCAAAAAATAAATAAGAAAGAGGTAAAAGAAGTGAATGAAATCTTAGAAAAATTAGAATTAATAGACATATGGAGAAAAATAAATAGGGATAAAAAGGAATACACCTTCTTCTCAGCACCACATGGCACATTCACAAAAATTGACCATACATTAGGTCACAGAAACATAGCACACAAATGCAGAAAAGCAGAAATAATGAATGCAGCCTTCTCAGATCACAAGGCAATAAAAATAATGATTAGTAATGGTACATGGAAAACCAAATCTAAAACCAATTGGAAATTAAACAATATGATACTCCAAAACCGTTTAGTTAAAGAAGAAATCATAGAAACAATTAATAATTTCATCGAGGAAAATGACAATGGCGAAACATCCTTCCAAACCTTTTGGGATGCAGCCAAAGCGGTAATCAGAGGTAAATTCATATCCCTGAATGCTTATATTAACAAACAAGGGAGAGCAGAGATCAATCAATTGGAAATGCAAATGAAAAAACTGGAAAGCGATCAAATTAAAACCCCCCAGCAGAAAACCAAATTAGAAATCCTAAAAATTAAGGGAGAAATTAATAAAATCGAAAGTGATAGAACTATTGATTTAATAAATGAGACAAGAAGCTGGTACTTTGAAAAAACAAACAAAATAGACAAGGTACTGGTCAATCTAGTTAAAAAAAGGAAGGAAGAAAAGCAAATTCACAGCATTAAAGATGAAAAGGGGGACAGCACCTCCAATGAGGAGGAAATTAAGGCAATCATTAGAAATTACTTTGCCCAATTATATGGCAATAAATACACCAATTTAGGAGAAATGGATGAATATATACAAAAATACAAACTGCCTAGACTAACAGAAGAGGAAATAGAATTCCTAAATAATCCCATATCAGAAATTGAAATCCAACAAGCCATCAAAGAACTTCCTAAGAAAAAGTCCCCAGGGCCTGATGGATTCACCTGTGAATTCTATCAAACATTCAGAGAACAGTTAATCCCAATACTATACAAACTATTTGACATAATAAGCAAAGAGGGAGTTCTACCAAACTCCTTTTACGACACAAACATGGTACTGATTCCAAAACCAGGCAGGTCAAAAACAGAGAAAGAAAACTATAGGCCAATCTCCCTAATGAATATAGATGCAAAAATCTTAAATAGGATACTAGCAAAAAGACTCCAGCAAGTGATCAGAAGGATCATTCACCATGATCAAGTAGGATTCATACCAGGGATGCAGGGCTGGTTCAACATTAGGAAAACCATCCACATAATTGACCACATCAACAAGCAAACTAGCAAGAATCACATGATTATTTCAATAGATGCAGAAAAAGCCTTTGATAAAATACAACACCCATTCCTATTAAAAACACTAGAAAGCATAGGAATAGAAGGGTCATTCCTAAAAATAATAAACAGTATATATCTAAAACCAACAGCTAATATCATCTGCAATGGGGATAAACTAGATGCATTCCCAATAAGATCAGGAGTGAAACAAGGATGCCCATTATCACCTCTACTATTTGACATTGTACTAGAAACACTAGCAGTAGCAATTAGAGAAGATAAAGGAATTGAAGGCATCAAAATAGGCAAGGAGGAGACCAAGTTATCACTCTTTGCGGATGACATGATGGTCTACTTAAAGAATCCTAGAGATTCAACCAAAAAGCTAATTGAAATAATCAACAACTTTAGCAAAGTTGCAGGATACAAAATAAACCCACATAAATCATCAGCTTTTCTATATATCTCCAACACAGCTCAGCAGCAAGAACTAGAAAGAGAAATCCCATTCAAAATCACCTTAGACAAAATAAAATACCTAGGAATCTACCTCCCAAGACAAACACAGGAACTATATGAACACAACTACAAAACACTCGCCACACAACTAAAACTAGACTTGAACAAATGGAAAAACATTAACTGCTCATGGATAGGACGAGCCAATATAATAAAAATGACCATCCTACCCAAACTTATTTATCTATTTAGTGCCATACCCATTGAACTACCAAAATACTTCTTCACTGATTTAGAAAAAAACATAACAAAGTTCATTTGGAAGAACAAAAGATCAAGGATATCCAGGGAAATAATGAAAAAAAAACACATATGATGGGGGCCTTGCAGTCCCTGACCTAAAACTATATTACAAAGCAGCAGTCATCAAAACAATTTGGTACTGGCTAAGAAATAGAAAGGAAGATCAGTGGAATAGACTGGGGGAAAGCGACCTCAGCAAGACAGTATACGATAAACCCAAAGATCCCAGCTTTTGGGACAAAAATCCACTATTTCATAAAAACTGCTGGGAAAATTGGAAGACAGTGTGGGAGAGACTAGGAATAGATCAACACCTCACACCCTACACCAAGATAAATTCAAAATGGGTGAGTGACTTAAACATAAAGAAGGAAACCATAAGTAAATTGGGTAAACACAGAATAGTATACATGTCAGACCTTTGGGAGGGGAAAGGCTTTAAAACCAAGCAAGATATAGAAAGAATCACAAAATGTAAAATAAATAATTTTGACTACATCAAACTAAAAAGCTTTTGTACAAACAAAACCAATATAACTAAAATCAGAAGGGAAACAACAAATTGGGAAAAAATCTTCATAGAAACCTCTGACAAAGGTTTAATTACTCATATTTATAAAGAGCTAAATCAATTGTACACAAAATCAAGCCATTCTCCAATTGATAAATGGGCAAGGGAAATGGATAGGCAGTTCTCAGATAAAGAAATCAAAACTATTAACAAGCACATGAAGAAGTGTTCTACATCTCTTATAATCAGAGAGATGCAAATCAAAACAACTCTGAGGTATCACCTCACACCTAGCAGATTGGCTAACATAACAGCAAAGGAAAGTAATGAATGCTGGAGGGGATCTGGCAAAGTAGGGACATTAATTCATTGCTGGTGGAGCTGTGAACTGATCCAACCATTCTGGAGGGCAATTTGGAACTATGCCCAAAGGGCGACAAAAGAATATCTACCCTTTGACCCAGCCATAGCACTGCTGGGTCTGTACCCCAAAGAGATAATGGACACAAAGACTTGTACAAAAATATTCATAGCTGCGCTCTTTGTGGTGGCCCAAAACTGGAAAATGAGGGGATGCCCATCAATTGGGGAATGGCTGAACAAACTGTGGTATATGTTGGTGATGGAGTACTATTGTGCTAAAAGGAATAATAAAGTGGAGAAGTTCCATGGAGACTGGAACAACCTCCAGGAAGTGATGCAGAGCGAGAGGAGCAGAACCAGGAGAACATTGTACACAGAGACAAACACACTGTGGTATCATCGAACGTAATGGACTTCTCCATTAGTGGTGGTGTAATGTCCCTGAACAACTTGCAGGGACCCAGGAGAAAAAAACAGCATTCATAAGCAAAGGATAAACTATGGGAGTGGAAACACCGAGAAAAAGCAACTGCCTGAATACAAAGATTGAGGGGACATGACAGAGGATAGACTCTAAATGAACACTCTAATGCAAATACTATCAACAAAGCAATGGGTTCAAATCAAGAAAACATCTAATGCCCAGTGGACTTACGCGTCGGCTATGGGGGGTTGGGGGGGGGAGGAAAAGAAAATGATCTATGTCTTTAACGAATAATGCTTGGAAATGACCAAATAAAATATATTTAAAAAAAAAAAAAAGACTAACTGACTGATCTCTCTCTCTTAAGACTCAGGTGTAGGCCATGTTGGCTTAAGGTCCTTCATACTTATTTCCTTTCTCTCTCTCTCTCTCTCTCTCTCTCTCTCTCTCTCTCTCTCTCTCTCTCTCTCTCTCTCTCTCTTTCTTTGATTACTCATTGAATTATTAATTAAATTCTCTACAAAACCCAGTTGACTTGGGCATATTCATGATTGGGAATATATTCCCGGGCGACCACCTTATATTTGATTTAAAAACCAAGACACTGTAATGAAACATATTTTCTGCAGTCAAATTTACTCACCCTCTCTTATATCTATCATAATTTATATCTTCCACCATTTTAACTCACTACAGTATACAACATCAACCATTTTAATTATTACAGTTTATGGCAGACACCTATTTTAAATATAACAGGATCTGACAGTATTTCTGGTCAAAATAAACTAGGTCCTTGGTAAACAGTCTCTAAAGAGCAGATATAGGTGATCCAGTTTTCCAGCCATACAGAACAAGGTTCAAACAATGCATTATGGTTTTCTCCTATTTCTTACAACTGAATAAACAAGCCAGAATTTAAACTAGGCTCATAATCGAATAGAAAGAGAACTAAACTAGCTCCAGAATTAAATCACAACATGGAGTCAGTGTGGTTCACTCAATTCCCACAATTAACCACTTGCTGTCCTAATCCTGTCTACAATTTTCTAACAACATCACGGGACTTGGAGACAGGAAGACCTGAGTTCAAATATGATCTCAGACATCACTATGTGACCCTGGGCAAATTACTTAATTCTGTGTGCCTCAGTTTCCTCATCTGTAAAAGGAGGTGGAAAAGAAAATGGCAAACTACTCCAGTATCTCTGCCAAGAAAACCCCAAATGCTGCCAGTAAGTGGTTTCATGACTGAAATGAGTGAACAACAACTAAATAATGATTGGTTGCTGCTTTGATCAGAGTTCTGGCATCTTGCAAGGTCATTATCCTTTATCTTGTTGTGGTCATGGGGGAAATTGTCTTTCCAGTTCCGCTCATCATTTCACTTTGAGCTTTTTGTTTCTTTTAATGCAACCTAAGATGAATTAACCTCCTTGACATCTACATAGTGATGCTTACCCATACTGAGTTTGCATAATAATAAGATCTCTCAGGCTTTTTTAGACAAATTGCTTTCTAGCCATGTTTTTCACATTTTGTACTTCTAATACTATTGTTGTTTTTAAACCAAATAGAAGACTAGATTTGTGACCTAGGGGTCCACCATTTATCTCTAAGAATAGCTTAAGGACTCATTGGGTCTAGTTGGAAATTCTCAGGTTTTGACAATAAGTTCCTGTGAATAGTATCATATCCCTTGAAGTCATGGAGAGAACTAACTAACTGATCCATAGCTGAACACAATAGTCTGTGGTGTCCAGAGCTAAATGTAATAATATAGAAGTAATATGATCAGAGAAGAGAATGTATAACACTGTTATCAAATGATTTACCAAAATTTAGGTAGATTATATATACAGCTGATCAGTCAGTTTAGCAATCCTAGACACCAAAAATCCCTACTTGCTCACAACTGGGGATTGACAAAGCAGACACCAAAAAGACTAGGGCAACAGATCCTGAAGGCAGAAAAGTTTGGTCTTGTAGCTCACCAGGGAAACACTTCGGAGACCCAGGCATGCAGACCAGATGCCTGCTCTTTCCCTGGACATAACAGCAGGAGAGGAAGAGAAAGAAAAGAGTGTACATTGGTGAGTATGGTTGCTGAGGGATGGGACAAGTAGGCTGTAGTCACCCCATAAGAGAGCAGAATCCTTGGTTGTTGCCACATTGGGAAATGAGGTGTCTGCTTGCAAAGGAAGAACTTGGGGGGTGTAAAATTGAGATTTGAACTCTGGACTTCAATCCCCACAAGCCCTTGCTCCACTTCCCCAGAATGCTTTGTAATCTCATGCAATTCTGAGATGGGCCGAGATCGAGGAAGGATTTAAGCTGATGGCAAAGGCTTTTGGTATTTTTTTTACTTCCATTTTGGAGCAGACGCGTCTCTTCCATGATGTGAGGTTATGTTGCCTAGGCTTCTGGCCTAGGCATGTGTTTTTTCTTATTCTATATTTTCTTTAATCTTTAACCTTTAATAAACCTCTAAAAATATAATACTCCTTGCAGAGAGAAACTAATTTCTACCTGCCTCAGTCTCCCCTAAATTTTAATCTTTACAGGGGGGAGGTCTGAGGGGGTCAGGGTGGGGAGGCTCCCTTGGAGCACCTGAGGTCAATCTTGGGCTGGAGCTTGAGTAGAGGACCTCAGATTACACCAACTCTGGATTATAGAAATCAGAGGAACTAAATAGGCCTAGAAAATAACAAACACACAAAAAAATCCTAAGATCTAGGGCACCACTTCCTAACACCCTAGGAACCCTGGGACTTTAGGGAAAAGGTAATAATTAAGTCTATTGGCCTGGCCACTGACATTTTTTTAAAAAAGAGTAAGCATAAGAGAAATAACCCAATTATTGATAGCAGGGAAGCTAATGATTTCCTAAGAAAAGAAATACTAAAGCAAAATAAAGAATGAAATAATAGAAGAGGATATGAAACATCTTAACATAAAAACAACTGCCTTGGAAAGTAGATCAAGGAGAGACAATATAAGAATAGTTGGACTCCCAGAAAGTTATGATTGAAAAAAGAGTTAAGACATCAAGAAATCACTAAGGAAAACTACTGAAATCCTAGAACTAGAGGGTAAAATAGAAGCTGAGTTTACAACAAGAATAACATACTCAGCAAAGCTGAGCATAATTACACCAAAATAAAAAGATATTTAATGAACTAAAGGAGTTTCAATTATTCCTGGGGGATGTAATCCCTGGAAAACCCAGACCTCAGTAGAAAACTTTATTAATAAGAAACATAAAAAGGTTAATTGTGAAAGATCAATTATAAGCAACCCCACAAGGTTGAATTGGTTAGTTCTTATATGGGTATCATCTATAACCCTTAAGAATAATATCATTACCTGGGTACTTTGAAAGAGATATATAGATAAAAGATGAGGTTAAATTACATAAATTGGAATGAGCTAAAGTAATAATAAAATAGACCAGGAAGAGGTAAACTGAAACAATGATCTCATATAAAAAAGGAATAAGAAGAACTGTCACCGAGAAGTAGAGGAGGAATTAGAGAGTCTGTTGTACTAGAATTCTACTCTCATCAGATCTGGGTTAAAAACAGCATATGTAACTAGAAGGGTAAAAGTCTTCTTAATGTTTAGAGAAATAGAAGAGAAAAGGATCAGTATAGGGAGAGACTGAGTTTCCTTACTGGACTATGAGAAGGAAGGATAGATTAAAAAAAAAGAGGATAAGGAGATGAATAGATTCTTAGATAAGTTAATTATGATGGATACCTGGAGAGAACTGAATGGGAACAGAGAGGATTATACCTTCTTCTCAATAGTACATTATGCCTTTATAAAAATTAATCATTTATTAGGGTAAAAAACCTTATACTTAAATGTAGGAAAGCAGAAATAGTAAATACATTCTTTTCTGACCATAATGCAATAAAAATTATATGTTATAAGGGACCATCGAAACAAAAAGTTAAAACTAATTGAAGACTAACAATCTTAAAGAATGGGTTAAAGAACAAATCATAGAAACAATAAATAATTTCATTAAAGAGAATGATAATAATGATACAACATAACAAAAGCTAGAAGAAAATTTATATCTCTGAATGCATTTAAAATAGAGAAAGAAAAGATCAATGAATTGTGAATACAATTTAAAAAATAGAAAAAAGACTAAGTTGAAAATCCCCACTAAATATCAAATTAAAGGTGTGATCAATAAAATTGAATGTAAGAAAACCATCAAATTAATAAATCAATCTAGGAGCTCAGTAGGTTTTTTATTGAGTGAGTTGAATGAGATTTTTATAAATAAGGATACTGAGGGATTACCCAAAATCCTGCAAGTAGAAAGTAACAGAGGTTGGATTTGAATTTCCAAAGCTGGTGAAGGCAATGTAGTGGATTGGAAAGAGACTTATATTTGGAGCCAGAAAACTTAGATTTAAGTCCCAGCTATGAGACTTTCTATGTGTGTGATCTTGGACAAATCACCTGGCCTCTCTTGGCCTCAATTTCCTCATCCATAAAATTAGGTGGTTGGACTAGATGACTGTTGAGATTCCTTCTAGTTCTAAAGATGATCCTATGGATTTTGGATCATCATTCTTTTCATTTCCTTACATTGTTCTTGAATTTTATAACTGCTTTCCTTCTTGAATATTATCTCCTGTGAATTTCTGGATGTCTCTGACCTCTGTGTTTTTGTATGGACCATTCTCTATGCTTGGGATGCCCTCCTTTATAGCCTCTTTCCAGAGAAGTCCTGTAAGATTATTCTCAGATACCATTCTCTCTGTGAAGGTTTTCCTGATCTTACTGGTTGTTAGTAATCTCTCCCTCTTCAGATGCCTTATGTTTACTTATCTGTGTGTATGACTTTTCCCCTAGTAGCAGGGCTGTTATAGTTCCCAATACCTAAACATAGTGATTCGCATATAGTGTGAATTTTAAAACTATTCCACCCTAATCAGACCATTCTTTAGAAGATCTGATTTAGCTATTTCCTGATCAATAACAATGGAGATACTTGGAATGACAGAATCAGGTCTTGGAAGCTCTACATTCTCCACCCTACTCAGTTTAACAAGATTTTGAAGATCTGCATCAAACTCAAGATTTAATTATCTGAGGAGATAGCCTTCAACAGACATGTGCAAAAAAAGGACAGACCTCTGGGCTGTCCTAAGTCAAGCTAGGTCCTCATTGGTACAGATGAGACACAAAAAAGTGATGTAAAAACATCCATATAAGGCACGTAACTTCCTGCCTCTTTCTCTTTTTCCCTGGAGAGGTGACCCTGGCTGGCAGTGTGCTAGGTGTTCTGACATCTTGGGAGTGGTGGCAGTTATTTGTCTGGGTTTTGGTGATGAGTTTTGTCCTTGACCTGATTTAGGTTCAGGTATCTCAGCTGAGCCCCTTTTGGAGTTCAGGTTGATTCCTTCCTCCTTCACACTCTAAAACCTAACTTTCTAAAACTCTATTATATCAATTAAATCACCATAAAATTTGGCAGCTGACTTGCGTATTTTATTATTTGGGTTTTTGATTAAGATTTTTATAAATAAAATCCTTGGCGATCTAAATTAATTATACATTCAGTCTCAGCCATAATTTCACCCTTTAAAATAGTAGGCATTTAGTAAATGCTTTTGGAATTGTACTGAACTGAATTGAATAATATGGGATTTACCATTCTTATTGTTAATGATTATCTTGAGATGATTCACACTAAATCCTATCTTGACATGCCAAGGTCCCAGACATAAAGAATGGTCTGAGAAATGACTGGGTAATAATTTACATTGTAATAGCTAGCGGAATTTGGAAAACCAGATGCTTTCAATAGGAGTTTATCAGTAAAATTGCTACACAGAACTCAAGGGACCCTGTAGGATTCATCAAATGTTGGGAGAAAGAAAGACAACATTGCATTAAGTTCTTTGAATTACACCCAACTTTTCAAGGCTCTTTCACTTCAAAGAACATATTGACCCTGGAAAAGTCCCATTTTATACCTGATAAATGGTTGGAAAGTTTAACTGTTTAGGAGAGGAAGGATAGGAATGGATGTAAGATCAGAGTTTCATTTTTGTAAATAAAGCTTAGAAAGGAAAGGACAAATGAATGGGAGTGGGGGTGGGGTATGGAAGTGATGGCATGGCATCTTTGGATTTTTCTTAAGAGCTTTAATTTCCTTCTCAGTTATTAGAAACACACACACAACCTTCCCATACTCCCCCCTAAAAAACTGCATAGTAGAAATGATACCTGTGACATTAAAAGGCACTGAGACCATTAACAAAAACTCTAAACTAGTTTCCACATTTCTAAATGGGGAAAATAATGTTTTCAGTACCTACCTAATGAACACCACAGTACCACTCACTTTATGCCCCCTTCTACATGTGAATGTGAAATCCCCTACCTGTGATTTTTAAATCTCCATCTTGCTTGGTCTAGCACCCAAAAATTGTGCACACCCACACTACATGGGCATGTGCTAGTCAATGGCAAATCAGAAATAACTAACTGTCCACCTGGGTTGTCTCAAGCCAAGCTTGAGCTACCATTGGCATGTGTGAGGTACAGGAAGTGAGGTAGAGAACAGCCTCTGGAGTTCGCTCACTTCCTGTGGACAGAGCTATGGCCAGTTCGTTCTAGGAGCTTGAGCAGGGAGGAGACCCGCAGGCAGCTTTCCTTCAGATCGGTCACGTGAGTCAAGGACTGGTTCCCTTCTCTGCCTTGGCCTTCTAAGGCCCGAACTCCCTCTGGTTCTGCCAGAAGGTCTTTCCTTGTCCCCTTCTTTCCTTCTCTCTCTCTCCTTCTTCTTACTCCCATTGTAATTAAACTGCCATAAAACTCCATTCTGACTTGAGTGTTTCATTTAGGAATTTCATAAGTGAATTCCTTGGCAACCTTAAATTAATATATATCAGTCTTTAAAAAATGATTTCACTATCACATACCCCACTCATGATTACATCAGTATCAGCAGTTTTTCCTAGTTTAGTTATTTTGTAGATCTTAAACTTTTCTAAAAATAATCAAGATATCCGCACAGCAGGTACACAGTGTTCTGACACTTCTCTCTTGTCTCTATTATGTAAAGTTGTGGTTCAAGCACATGTTATCTGATTTTACTTGATACTTGAGGATCTCTAGAGATAGCTGTAGAGATGGTGGGATTCTTGGGGAATTATGAATATATCTTGATTCTTGAGGAACTATAAGTATCTGAAAAATTATTGTACTATAGTGCAAGTTTTGGGGTATATGAGATGGTTACTCATAAGACTTGGGGTCTTTGGTTGCCAACCAGAGTCTGGTTTTATTGTAAGACTGACCCTCTCTCAATAAACATATTTATTTTTGGCTTGGAGACTTTGTTTTACTTTTTGGTATTTCTGCTAACAAATTTTCATCACAAACATTAATTTCCTTTTACAGGTTAGGTAATAAAAAAAATTCCAAGGGAATACCTTGGAAAATATTTTTATAGGACTTTTGAGCTAGGCTGGAGCTTACTGATCATTGGGTCTTATTTATTTTATAGATAAGAAAATGTACATTAAGTGACTTGCTCAAAGTCACTAAAATAGTGCAACTAAGGGATTCCTGGATATCCTACATAGCTCCTCCCTCTCACTTTCCCTCTTTCTTCTCTTCTCTTTCAAGAACATAATAATAATAATAATAATAATAATAATAATACACTGTTTATAGAGGGTTTTCAAATTTGTGAATCACTATACAAAAACAACCTCATTTAAGTTTTAAAACATTCCTGTAAAGTAGGTAAGATGGGTTTTATTATTGTGATTTTACATGTGAAGAAACTGAAAGCCACAAAATATTAAATGATTTTTGTCCATGGTTATACAGCCAGCAAGTATAAAATGGAGGGTTTATTATTATTATTATTATTAATTTGTTTGTCACATTAAAATTCCCAGGTATCTTCCTCTCTCTCCTTCCCACACTAGATAAAGAATCATTTGACAGAAAAATATACACATATATAAACTATGTCTTTTGTGTTTCTATGCATCAGTTCTTTCTCTGGAGGTTGAAGTTCACAAATTATTCTCCAAACTTTAATTCTGTAGCTATATATAACGTTTTCTTATTTCTACTCATTTTGCTTTTCATAATTTCTTGTAGGTATTTCCATATTTAAAAAAGCATTCTGCTTTTCATTTCTTAAGGCACAATAGTATTCCATCATAATTATATGTCATAACTTATCCAGCCATTCCTCAAGTGATGGACATCCTCTCAATTTCCAGTTTTTTGTTCCCTTAAACATGGAGGATTTGAAACCAGCTGTCCCTGACTCCATAACCAATACTCCATCAATTAGTAGGAGTAATAAGGGTAGCTCTGGCTTGTTGAAAATGAAAAGACTAAGTTGAATGGGAAAGAGAAAATTTTTACAAATGTAAGCAAGATATTTGTGTTCTCATCTATATTATTGCAGTATCCTCTAAAGCTCCAAGAAATAACAGCCACTTTTGAGCCAAACTATTATTAAAGAATACATAGTTAATCAATGTTTTCTTTATGTTTAGATTAGAAGGCAGGATCTTGGGTATGGACTATTTCTGGATGATAAATTGAGGCTTATGAAGACTCTGTGACATCTGTGTATTAGTGAAGGTCTTCTGGAGAGCCATTTGGAAGCTTGCCTACACATTTTTTGTGAAGTCAGAAAGAGAAATAGTCTTCAAATATTGAAAGAAGAATTTTCCTTTTAGTGATTAGATCCTTGGAATTTGAGACCCTCTGACCACTAATGATGGAAATGATCCTGGATGAGTACTACTTTTTGTCTGGTCCCTTTCTTCCCCTTCCAAAGTGAGCACTACATTGTTAATGTTGCAAATATTTTAATTATCATTGGGAAGCCCAAGTTGACCAGTCTGGTTTCTGGGTACAAGATATGCCAACAGAACCAGAACTTCAACTGATGGGAAAATCAGTCATTCCTTGACAAGAAAGGAGGAAATCAATTAGTTGGGCTTATAACTAGACCATCCCAATATCCCAGTTCTTGTTGATCCTGGTCCTCTTGCTCCTGAAATCCAGTTCAGTGGCACAGCTGGCTTGATGAGCTGTTTCCCCTGGCTAGGTTTTGGTGTGTGTATGTGCATGTACATGCATAGGTGTAAGGATAGAGCATCCATATGGTCACTTGATGTATCCATTCCTCAGATCATCATTGGAAAGGTCACCTCTTATAGCCTGGAGAATTTTACTAAGTCTTGGCTGATCTCTGAAACTGAATGGCAGCCTAAAACAATAACAATACAATATGTCAAGTTACATTCATCTGGACTTCTTTAATTCAAGGCTCCATGTTAATTTATACAGAAGAAACTTAGGTTGAATTAAAAAAAAATCCTTCCTTTCCCTCTTAGAATCAATACTAAGTATTGGTTTCAAGGCAGAAGATCTATAAGGATTAGTCAATTGGGGTTAGGTAACTTGCCCAGGGCCACACAGTTAGGAAGTATCTGAGGTCATATTTGAACCCAGGACCTTCCATCTCTAGGCCTGGTGTTCTATCCACTGAGCCACGTAACTGCCCTTTAGGTTGACTTTTATGCCATCCCCAAGCTTATTAACAAGGAATGCCTCATCTATTTGAAAGGATAAGTTATCTCAAATACTTTTGAAACATTTAAATAGAAAATCCTACTGTGAGAATAAAAAGTTTTTAATTAAATTAATTTTAATTAAATTTTTAATCACTTCATTTGAGCCATCCTTAAAAGATTTCTATTTGGCAACTTCATTGGCCTAGTCTTAAACACTATTTGCTATAAAAAGACAATTCATTTTATTTCTTAAAAATAATTACGACATTGTATGATTTTACATATATACACTATATTTCTGTGTCAAATGGTGGCCTTTGGTGTGGTGTGAGGAGGATGGGAGGGAGGTTGCTCAGAATTTGAAATATAACAAAAATAAATTAAATTTAAAAATTAGATTGGTCTTCCTTCATTAGATGTAGTGAGGGTGGTCCTAAGTTAGCTTAGGGCCCAGAATTCTTTGTATTTTAAACTCTTGTTCTCATCAGAGAATCAAAAGCTATTTCTATGAACTCTGTCACAGCCTCTTTCCAAGTATTGCATGATGCCTGAGTGGAAGTGGTGTGAGAAGGGTAGCTGAAAGTCTTTCCACTTTTCGGATTCAGACCATTTCTGATTCTTATCATTCTGCCTAGTCTGACCTACAGGTTGACCTCCTTGGTAGATATTTTAAACTCATCTTAAAATTTGTCAGTTTTTAAAGGTGGCCTAGACTTTTCAGGCTTGTTGGCACTGGTCAATTCAGGCAACTAACTTTCTGCATTCTGGGTAGGGTACAATGACTCAATTCTGTGGCAAAACTAGAAGCTGAATTTAAGTTTTCTAACCTTAATCTTAGTACTTGGGCCAAGATGTTTGATTTTGTGGCTTGGAGACATTCTAGATTCAAAGTCACTTTCCCCTAAACACTCAATTTACAGAAGATTTCCCTCCATTTAAATGGTAGGGAGTTCTATGGTTTACTATAGGATTGTGAGAATTTGTTTTTCACATTCTGTATCAATTGCTATATATTAGGGAGAATTATTGTATATTCCTGGTCTGAGATCTGAGTCAGAGATACCATCCAGTCTATTGATTTTTTCATTTTCTTTGACTTTGGGAATCCTAAGGAATATCTTCCTTTTAAAACAGAATTTGGTTATTAAATGTAAGGGAGGAGTATTCTTTTCTTGTGTGTGTGACCTGCCCACCTATGGGGATGGAGATGGGTGGATAATTTGATGGATCACCTCTTAATTAGTTGTCACCAATTAAAGATATCTTGGGATGCTCAAGGGAGGGGTTGAATAATGAGTTCCTAAAAAGTTTGGATCATCCCTTGGTCAGGAGAGAGCCATGGAGGCTTATATCACTTCATCAGCTATGATGCTGGCCTAACCAGTAAGCCTGATATAATCAATGAACTTGTATTCTTACCCCTAAATTAGTCTCGGGATCATTTTAATCACAATAGATTCAGGGCCTAGTCTCCCCTTCCCCCCCTCCCCCTTTTTAAATAAGACACTGAAAGGGAAGCAATAGCCTTAAGGAATGATTGAAGCAACTAGATAGAGTTAGTCCAAAGAAGAAAACATTGTTGAATGGTTTTTGTTTATGTGGTCAATTAGGCTACTAGTTTTCCCAATATTGAACCAGTCCTGCATCCCTGATATAAATCCCATCTGGTCATAGTGTATGATCTTGTGTGATATATTGCTTTAGTCACCATATTACTTTATTTAAAAATTTTGCATCCATATTCTTTAAGGAAATTGTCTATAGCAGTGATGTTGAACCTTTTAGAGACCAAGTGCCCACACTGCCCTCTCATGCAGCATGTGAACTGCTTCCTTACCCCAGACAGGGGAGAGAAGAAGTGCTTACATTCCTACATGAGAAGACAATACTTGTAACTTCTAAGAACTTCATCATTATTGGGGCAATTAGGAGGAGTGACTGCACGTGTATAACCTATATCAAATTACTTACTTTCTCAAAAAGGGGAGAAGGAAGTAATGAGGGAGGGAATTTGGAACTCTAAAAATGTTAAAATTATTTTTACATATAATTGGAAAAATATAAAAATTTAAATTTAAAAAATCCCTTTCAACACAAAGATTCTATGAGTATGGATCTCAACAAATTTTGATGTGAGGGAGAAAGAAAAAAATATTTCTTGTTTTAAATACTTTTTCATTTCTTTACTTCTAAACAGACACTCCTTATTTTAATGAGAGAATTTCCTTATCAGATGCTCTCTGTCCCCATGAATTTCTAGGTTCCCATGAAACTAAAATAAGAACTGAGATTTTAAATTATAAAGGGCATCAGTAGGTTTATCTCCCACCATAGGGGATAGATATTACACATTATAGTGGCCTGAATTAATTATTGATAATTTGACAAAATTATAATTAATAATTTGATAATAATAACTTGATGATAAATAATGATAATTAATTATCATAAAGTCTTGAGTACTTCTATTTCATATGATACCATTCAGTTCCACTTAATTCAATAACTACTGGGGACCAGGACTGGGCTTGATTTGAACTCAGGTATTCCTCAGATATTATCTGTAACCCAGGGCAAATTTTTGTTTGTCTCAATTTCTACATCTATAAAATTAGGATAATAATAGCACCTACTTCCCAGAGATGTTATGAGGTTCAAATGAGGTAATAATTGTAAAGCACTTAGCATAGTGCCTGTTACACAGTAAGAGCTATATAAATGTTAACCATTATTATTACTATTTAGTGTTAGAATGTCCTTACTCTTTTGTATAATAGCTACCTCAAATGCTTGCTGACAGCTAGCATTTCTCTTCTTTGTCTCCTCTCTTACAGACTAAAAACACAATATTTTAACTGTCCTTTATGTTCTAGTCCCCCATTCCCTTCTAGTACTCTTTCCTTTCTTTTAATACATTTTAGCTTCTCGAAATCCTTCCTAAAGAATGTTTCTTAGAACTAGACACAGTACTCCTGAGAATGTGATCTGTTTAGTGTTTTAAGCATAGTGAGCTAACTACTTTCCATAAACTTCTTTGTAACAATCAATTAATACAGCATTCCCACCCCCCCCTCCTACTTTCAAAAAAGCAGTCACATTAAGCTGCCTGTTCCAGTTAAGATTCTCCCTCTTGTGTTTCTCCCTTGTACTCCTTTCCTGTGGAGGAACATAAAATGGAGGGGAGGTGATGGATGAAAAAAGAGAGAAATTATACTTGTTCCTTATATGCATTACATTTAATACAAACCCAAAGTGAATCTTACCTGTAAGGGCCATGGATCTATAGAACTCCTTTTTTAATAAGTTCAAGAGTTGTTGAATTCCCTCTTCACCCTATTCCCAAAAGGAGATAACTGTGAGGCAATATTTTGACCATTTAGAACATGTGATCTGACCAACTAATGAATATGTCTTGATATACAAACTTAATGAATATAGACCAAAAACATAGACAAAATGCTTCTTCTCCTTCACCCAGAAGCATTTTACTTGAGGTTAAGAAAGTTTTGTTTTTGATTAGCCCACAATCAAGGAACTGTTTTTAGACTATTCTCAACCTTCCAATCATTTCTCAACCCATTTAGTACTTCCCAAGTTGGTCAATCATTTAGTAAGCATTTATTGAGTGTGTGCTATATGCTTAAGCACTAGGAATGTTGTTTGTCATCCTTCGTTTTCAAAGAGGACCACCGCTATCATGGAGTGATGTCTTGACTTGTACTAGAATTGGATTTAAGTGAGGCAAAGTTCCATAAAGTTGTCAGCCTCACTCTCTTCCAGGGTAATGAGAGTCTAGTGTCAAGACAAGAATCAAACTGACTGGCAATGGCCTAGGATGAAGTGGATAACTATGGAGTCTTTGATGTATGATTAAGCTCTAAACACCCCACAGCTCAAGTGATCCACAAGGAAATTGGTTTTATCAAGGCTCAAAGGGGGGAATTGAAAAAAAATAATCTATAGCTTAAGTAGTATTGATTATCTTAATGATTTATTTTAGTTTGTAAGGACTAATCCATATTGCTATTATATTTTATTTTTAAAACCCTTACCACCTTCCATCTTAGAATAAATACTGTGTATTGGTTCTAGGGAGGATGAGCAGTAAGGGCTAGGCAATAGGGGTTGAGTGACTTGCCCAGGGTCACACATGTCTGAAGCCAGATTTGAATCTAGCACCTCTAATCTCTAGGTCTGACTCTCAATCCACTGAGCAATATGCCCCCTTTATTACTATTTTAGAATGAGATATAGATCATGGTAGTAAAAGATTAAGTTCCTCATTGTTGCAGAGTTGAATCTATGCATACCTGAATTGAGCTTGTGCAGAGCTAAGCTGGTATGGCCAGTTTTTCATTTCATAGCTGTATAAGTTTCCCTTTGTGCCATCTAAGAGCATTCTCAACCACATTTACTTTAAGTGCCTCACTTTTCAGCTAAAGCAATAATTCTGTGATACAGAGATTGACTGTTTTAATGTAATAACCAAGCAGATAGACAGTTTGATGATCGTTATACTCTCAAAATGCCAGGTATGTCTCCCAACACATCTAGCAACCCTATATTGCAAATCAACTTACTTCTTTATTTCTGTTATACTTCCCTATTTCTGTAAATCTCATGAGTAATCATTAATGTCATGAATATGTATTAATCACATGAATATAATTTCTTGTGGGGAGCCAACAAACCCCTACTGACTGACAAGCTCACAGTTGGGAGTCAGGAACTGCAAAGCAGTCCCCCATGAACAAAGGCCCCTGCTGACCCCCTTCTGTGACTTCTTTCTCTCCAACTTTCCTTACTAATTGACTTGTTGTGATTATTATTCTCTCCTCAATACAGGAGAAATAATATGAGAGCAAATACTTATAGGATCAATACATATATATCCCACTTTAACCCTCTAGGTTATTATACCAAAAGACTGCAATTACAGAACTAAAGCCCAAAGATTATTGCCCATTACCCCTCCTTTCTTTCACTCAAACAGAGGTATGCTTCAAGGCCCCACAATAAACACTGGTCAAATGCTTGAACACTATAATTAATCTTTCCTTACAGTTATCACACTCCAATGAATTTGTTGATGAACAGAAACCAGGCAATATTGCCAGGCACTTCAAAGTAACACAAGAAAAACAGTAAATTGAGTAAAACCCCCAAACCAGTCTGCTTTAAGTCACCTTTTAACTAGATATGAAAATGTTTTGTTATACATCTCCTAAGCAATTGTGATTGATGGTAAAAGCTGATCAAAAGCACAATGATTCTCTCAGTAGGTCAAAGGGTACTAACCTACAAACGACTTTATTCATGTTATTCATATACATCACATAGTGTTGTAGAAACATAGTAAATGATCACAGAATTCTTTGTTGTAGTAACATCATAAGAATGTTGATTAATTGATTTGATAATATCCAATCAGAATGCAGAATATCACATGTAGAAAATTGATTGTGTGCCAAAGAAGTATGTACTTGAAACCCTGTATAATAAATGAACCACAGTACTATGGCAGAGCACTGTGTGTGCTGCCTACATATGTGGGTTTGAACATATAGTGTCTCTCACCTCATAATTCGACCGGATCATCACAGTTAGACAGAGAAAAAAGCCTCGGACCCTCAGAGAGACTGCTGGACAGCTCTCCTTAATTTCTCTTTTATTACTCTAAAATAAGCTCTATAAACACTAGTTTGTTTTTGTCCGCTGAGGAGCCATTGACTGTGTTTATTGGCAAATGCTAGCTTTGTTAATAAATTGAACATGCTCAGAACTTTTTGCCTCAGTTTCTGTTTATCTCAGATTTCTATTGTAATGATTAAGAATGAATTGAAAATTTAGGGAAAAACACAAAGGACAATGAAAGGGGTTTTTAAAGGTATTATTGGTATACTAAAGAAAAAGAAAGGATAAACTTATTGCTTTGAGAGAGATGGGGAACTGTGTAGGCTTCAATGATAATATGGAGAAAGTGGAACTTTTTGACTCTTCCTACCTTGCTCCAAACTTTATATCAAGGAGAATAATCTGGAAATAGTAGAAGATATTAAACATTTGAATCATGTGGTACTTCTGAGGTCTCTAGTAGCTTCATTATGCAATTATTTGATTTGATAAGAAGTGAAGAAATAGTTTTAGGGGGGTCTATAACTTCTGATTCTCTGGATCCCATGACTTCTGACTCATTCTACTACTATCTATTTATTTTATGTTGGTTCTTTCGTCTTTGTTATTGGGGAAAGCAGGTGTGCCAAAGAATATTCATTACTGAGCCAAAAAGAATCACCAGTGTTTTAGAAAGGATATCAAGAAGCTTATCCCTTAGATCTTAATTGATTGATAAGCAAGTGTTTATTGAGAGCTTCCTATGGGGATTTTAAAGAAGTATATGATGTGGCCTCTCATTCAAGGATTATGTGATGTATTCGAGGCAACAATATCTATATATGAAATGATAAATGATCAAGGCCTTTCATATGCATCAGTCAAGATTTGTGGAAGTTCATGGCAAAATTTGGTTGCCTAGAGAGGTTCAGCAGTACTGTACACCAACTCCATGTTGTATGATATACTTGTATGGGTTCTGGATAATGGATGAGAATCTTGTTCTTTCCCAGGCACCAATGGAGTAAAGCAAGACTGTGTGCTTGTTCCCTTACTTTTAGCAATGTTGTTAGATGCCTTTAATAAGGTCAAAAACAGCAATAAGGTCAGCTATCACACTGATGGTAAATTATTTAACTTGGAAAGACTACTAGCTCAGATGCAATAGAGTATGAATGATTTCTCTGCTGTTTGTGCTAATTTTGGCATGACAATTAACACCAAGAAAAAAAAGTTCTCCACCAGATAATACTGCACCTGCCATATGTTGAATCATGGGTTACAACAAATGGAGAAATTGTGAATGCTGTGGATAAGTTCACTTAACTTGGCCGTATACACACAAATGATGAGCTTGATATCTTGCTCAGTGTTTGGGAGACTCTGAAGGAAAGTGTGATAGAGAAGAAGGTAGGTTGCCTACCAAACTGAAGGTCTATAGAACTATTGTTCTGCCTCATTGTTGCATGTCTGTGAAACCTGGACAGTACACTGGTGCTAAGCCAGGAAATTGAATCACTTCCTTTTTAATTGTCTTGGGAAGATTCTGAAGATCATCTGAGAATATAAAGTACTGAACACTAAAGTCCTTTCTTGAACTGAACTGCCAACATTCCAATTGTAATGAAGAAAGTCTCTCTCTGATGGATAGTCACATTGTGTGAATGCCAAACACACATTTACCTAAAAAAACCCAAAACACTTTTTGGAGAACTCACACAAGGCAGAGCTTACAAGGTCAGAAGTGATACAAAGACACTCTCAAGGTCTCTCTAAAGAACTTTGGTATTTATTGTGAGACATTGTATGCACTGGAACAAGACCATCTAACATGGCATGCTATGCTCTATGATCAAAGCAGAATTGAAGTAGATCAAAAGAAATGTAGTATGTGCAACTTTAGATACATCTCCATTCCAGTGTTTATAATGGCTATTTGTACCCAACCTATAGTAGAGACTTCTGAGCTGATATTGGTCTGATCAGCCAAAATTGGACACAGCATACATTGACCTTGACATCTTGGTGTCATTTTGGTCCTCTTCAAGTACAAGGGACAACAACAGATCTATATGAGGCAATAGGATCTACATATAAAATCATGAATGGAAACACATGATGTCTTGAGGCAGGTTCTAAATCAGTAGAACCAATAATGAATGTAGTTGGACTTTACAGCAAAGGATGGTCTAGTCTAACTGGGATAGTTCAGGAAAAGCTTCTTGGAGGAAATGAATATTGATCTGGGCTTTGAAGGACAGATATAATAAGAGCTAGGCAGAAGTGAAAAGAGAGGACATTCCAAATAGAGATGCATAGAGAAAAAAATTCATGAGGCTTTTTCAGAGGACAGTGAGTAGAAATATCTGTCTGGAGTTGAGAGTTTATAATGTCACAAACTCTTCACAATTTGTCTCTAATCTGTCTTTCCAGTTTTATTCCATTTCCCTCCCTTTGGGGAACTAAGCCCAAATTGGACAATCCATGGTTCTTTAGACCCAGCATTCCATATTCTATATCAGTGCATTGCCCAAACCACCTCTCCTGCCTTTGGTTCAATCGTTTCCTTCAAGATTCAACTCGTGCAACTCAGGTGAACCCTTCCTGGTCTTTCTAATTGAAATCTTAATTTTTTAAAGAATAGGGATTGTTTCATTTTTTTGTATTTTTCTCCATATATATTATATCCATTATACTTCTCGCCCCCCCCAACTAGAGTAGAAAATTCATGTGAGAATACATTATTTTATTTTTAATTTTATATTCCTACTGTCTAGCACGGTCAGTGCTAGTGAACACATAGTATTTGAATGGGATGGAATATAGGAAGCAGTGAGAGATAAAACTAGAACCAGTTTTTGAGGATTGTGAATGTCAATCTAAGCAGACAAAGAACATTGTTCTGAGAATTAAGAGATTTTGATTTTTGTCTAAGTTCTGCTTCTTATTAGCTCTGTGAATTTGGGAAAGTAACTTAATCTGTTTGGGAACTCTGTTTCATTATCTGTAAAATGAATAGTTGGATTAAAAATTTACTTCTGTAGTAAAATAAATACTATGTATTGATTCCAAGGCATTGAGAATTAAGTTACCTGCCCAAGGTCACACATTTAGGAAGTATCTGAGATCAAATTTGTACCCAGGACCTCCAGTCTCTAGATTTGGCACAATCCACTGAGCCACCTATCTGTGCCCTGAGTAGTTGGATTATAGCCTCCAAGATCTTTTCTAGCTTGACCATCCTATACTTCTGTGATACCATTAGGTTTTCAAGGAAATATGTTGGGATGTTCTAAGAGTATTTGCTATGAACAGTGTTGTGGGATAGAGATTTCAGACCTGGATTATTTTCCTACACTCCAGAATGTGCATTGAGGGATTGAAATATAATGAATGGGAGAGGAGTAAAACTTTTTCTACTTGGCCTTGGAGGGCAGACCTAAGACCAAGTTATAGAATAAGATTTTAGTTTGAAATAAATATGGTATAATAGAAAGAGCACTGGATTTGCTCTGAGTCCAAATAGGTTAAAATTTTAGCTGTCCTACCTACTGCCTAAATGACCTTAAATGAATCATTTGATCTCTCTAGGTCTCAGTTTCCATATATATAAATTGTTGTTCAGTTGTTTCAGTTGTGTCTGACTCTGTGACCCCATTTGGGATTTTCTTGGCAAAGGTACTGGAGTGGTTTTGTGAATCTTAAAAACTGCTCAGACTCTACCTTAAAAGATTTGGTTAAGCTATTCCCTTACTGTAACAAATGAAGGTACTTGATCAGGAATATATTGGGAATTTTAACATGACTCCACCCATACTTAGACATACTTTTGGGGAAGATAAAGTTGTAAACTCCTTACTGAACAATGAAAAGTCCCCAACTCATACTTACAGTGAAGCAAAAATCCTAAGCTAGGTCTATTTTTAGATCTAATACAAAAGGGTGCTAAGTACCTATAAAGGTTAAATTAATCACTAAAAAGGTCAAGCAATGTACAAAAGGCAAGAGGTGTGAAGTTTTAGTTTACTCAGAGAAGGTGATAACAAAAGAAGATGTGAACTTAGAATGGTCAGTTCTGGGGAAAATGTCTACTGTGATTGGTAGATGTGAAAATTTAGGGGAAGTAACATAAGAGAAATTTCTCTTTAAAAGGAGCTGGCTCTTTGAACTTGGGGAGAGTTTGGAGTTAGTTTGGAGGATCTGGCTCTCTGAACTCAGTTCAGAAGTTGAGGATTTCAGTGAAGGATTGGAGTTTTGCTTTAGGATGATCTTGTGGTGAGTGATTAAAGACTGACTAGTCTCTCTTAAGGCTCAGGCCTAGGCCATTTGGCCTAGGCCCTTCATACTATTTACTCTCTACTCTCTCTCTCCCTTTCCTTAATTCCTTCATTTGTATTAATTAAAATCTCCATAAAACCCAGCTGACTTGGGTATTTTCATATTTGGGAATTTTTCCCATGGTGACCACTTATTTTTTTATTTAAATCAAGACACTAAAAATTATCTTTACAGTTTTGGCAATTCACAGTCTTGAAATTCACATTTTCGTGGTTACAGTTTGCTATTTCCTTCTCCAGCTCATTTTACAGATGAGTAACTGAGGCAAACAAGGTTGAGAGATGACCTCTAAGTTCCTCTTCTGGGTCTAGATCTTGGCATCCTATCTCTTGGGGAATGTCTTAAACAGATGGGTGAGCAGCTGTATTGTTTACCTCATGTACTCCTCTCTTTTACCTCACCTTGTAAGTGAGACCCCACAGGATTGGCCTTCCAAGGAAAATACACCTTGCACCAAGTGCTAGTGCCTTTAGTACATCTGTTCCAGTTCGGATGCCACCATCTAAGTAAACTTCTATTCTTCCTTTCACAGCATTTACAACTTCTGTCAGGGCATCAATCTGAAAAGAAATATAGCATGTTTTTTTGTTACTACTCTTGATTTTTTCTCAGTAGGGGTGAGGAGCTGGTGGAAAGAAGGTTATCAGTGGGTAGCGTCCTAGGAACGTGATGATACAAGCCATGGGTGCAATATTAACCTAAATTAATTTGCCCTTTCAATGTTATATCAAACAAACTACTGAAGGCTTATTTGATATACTAGGAAAATTTTTTTTTCAAAATTCATCTGAAGCAACAAAAAAGTTTTTAGGGAAATAATTTGTAAAATAACTTCATCAATAAAAGAAAAACTCTGAGGTTTGACCTTACATCTAGAAAATAAGCAAAGATGACAAAATGTAGAAAACAATCAATGTTGGAGTTCCTATGGAAAGACAAGCACACTAATAAATTATTGATAGGGCTATGAAATGGTCAAAGCATTCTAGAATTGATATGAAATAAATTTAAAAAACATTACTAAGATGTTGGTACCTTTGACCTGGTGCTCCCACTTGTAGGCATATACTCCAAGAAAGTCAGGGACAGGTAGATTTAACATATGACAAAATATTCACAGCAGCACTCTTTCATGGTGGTAAAGAATCAAAAACAAATTCATAATTGAGTATTGATTGGGGAATGGCTAAACAATTCTGGTCCATGAATGTAGTAGAAATAGAATAAGAAATGGTGAATATAAAGAATTCAGAGAACCATGGCATGATGATGGATTGATACTTAGTAATAAGCAGAACCAAGAATGCATAATACATGATGACAAAAAAAGTAAAGTACAAAAACCATACAGCAAAATTGAATACTGTGATCATACAGTGATCATATTTGACCCTGGAGAATAGGTGAGAAAATATGTCACTAGCCTCCTTTCATTGTAGAGGTGGGAGACTGTGGGTGTGGAATATTGCATATCTTGTCAGACACAGTGATTGATAGTTTTACTAAACTGTTTTTTCTTCTCTTTTAAAATATTTTCTATGAGGGATAACTCAGTGGGTAGTTGAAGAAGAACAGAAATATTCAGAAATGGATGTGATGTAAAATCAAGAGACCTCCATTAAAAAATGAATATTATACTGTTCTGTGGACACATGGCCTAGGGAAGAATAACATTCTCAGTCCTAGAATTTAAGACTCATTTTTGGACTTTATAAGTAATTGATTATAGTTCATAAAAAGAGGACAGAAACAGATACATGGAAGTGTGCTGAAAAAAAAAGGAGGTAAATAAAATATATAAAGATGTGTGTAAACCGAGGATGTATTTAGCATATGCACACAGTCTCCCTCTCTGTCTCTCTCACTCTGACTCTGTCTCTGTCTCTCTCTGTCTCTGTCTCTCTCTCTGTCTCTCTCTGTCTCTCTCTCTCTCTGTCTCTCACACACACACACACACAGCCCTGAGATTAGTAAACTTACTGTGGCTGGAATTGTATCCAGCTGCCTTCCACCATGGTTAGAGACAATAATGCCCTGCACATTGTGGTTTAGGGCCAGTTCAGCATCCTCCCTTGTTAAAATTCCTTTCAGGATGATGGGTAATTGTGTTATGGTCCTTATCCAGGCAAGGTCTTTCCAGCAGATTGATGAATCAATGCCTGAGATTGGGAGGAGAGTCTCTGCATTTTCCTTAAATGGACAGAAGGAAACATCATGTCATGGTGGACCACACTTTTGTACTAAAGACCAGATAATAATTTTACCATAGGTATCAACCTCCTGAATCAAACTTACTCTAGAGTTAACTTCACTAGTAGTTGGACTTTCTTGCCTTCCCAGGTTGGATTAGACAGATAGTGTTATGTTCACTTACAAGACACTGACATTACAACCTTGCCTCTTTCCTATCTCTAGTATCAAATATAGACTCTTCTGCTTTGTTTTTAAAATTCTTCACAACCTGGTCCGTTCCTGACTGCCTAGGGCTAATAGCTGCTTCCTTCAGCTTTGCACTGTACACCCAGGTTCATACAGTGACATAAAGGAGTTATCCTATTATTCTCTTTGATTTCTTCTATTGATTTTTCCTGATATCAGTGTTGCTTAAGAATATGTGGGACCAGTTAGGAGCCTATAGAAATTTCTATCATCCTTTGAAAATGGAAATTTAATTAAATCATAAAAACAAATCAAGAAGCTGGCTTCTTTCTCATTTCTGGAGAATTTCTGAATTTCTATTCAAAGTTCAACTGTTAGTCTATTAACCACAACAAAATTCTATTACAACAACAGAGTTCATTTATTCAAGGTGGTGGGTTTCCTCTCCTTAGAGGGAGACAGCTACTAAAGTTCTTTCCTTAGGTACAGATATGATCATTCCCCCCTTACTCATTAAACTCTAGTGACTTTCAATTACTTCTGTGCAAAGTGGAATCTTGGGGATCTGCACCCTAGAGTCATTCTAAGGAGCAGACAGGACACTTGACAAGATACTGGCAGAAAGATGTGGCCAGTATTAGAGAAAGGGGGGGATGGCGCTACTCTGAGTGGTGGACCCAAAGCAAAATTAACATAATCCTTCTCTTTTAATTGCCCACCACCTGTGTATGACACAATGTCTGGGTATGTTATATTTTTCTTTATCTTGTCCTACCCTCCTTAAGTTTTCCAGCATTCTTGAACCCCTGGGAACATTCCTCAAGTTTACAATTTCTAGGTTGAGTTTAGACATGGCCAAGGTCTTTCATAATCAAATATTTGATACAGGGAGTCAAGAGTATAACTATAGGTTAGGACTTTTCTCCTGGGAATTTTCCCTCACCATCCAGTTTCTAACCTCTTTTAACCTTTTGAATACTGACTGCCAGAGCTCTTTGGAATCCATAATAAGAAAAAGGGAAAAGGGAGAGAAAGGGAGTTCCTGGCCAAATTAGAAAAGAGTGTCAATTAGGACGATTATAGGTTTATATCTATAAAAAGCTGCTGGGGGAGAAGGATTTCTCTACTCTTCATAAGGAGAGAAAGATATCTCTTTCTAGAAGGGTATCTAACTTTCATTGATTTTCTCTAGGAAGGTGCCAATCTGAGATTACTAATACTAGCTAATATATGCTGCAGAATGATACATGATTTCAATCCACACAACTTCTAGGATAAAATATAAACTCTGTTTTTCTTTTAAAATCCTTTACAACAGCCATATCTTATCTCTCTGACCTCCTTATGTATTACTCTCCTTGTGTGCTCTCAGGCTAAAACTAATCTTATTGTTCCTCACGTGTAGAATTCTATTTCTTAGCCTTTATCCTGACCTAGCCTATGCCTAGTATATACTCTTTCCTCACCTCTTCTCTTTCTTCATAGTGCAGTCCCAAATCCCTTTTTCTGATTCCACTTATCATCTTCCTTCTCTCATATTCAACTATCTTGCTTTTATTTTTTTATTTACTCTGTATATACTTCAGGCCTCTAGGTGATGCAATCGATAGAACACTGGGTCTGGAGTCAGCAAGAACTGAGTTCAAATCTAGATTCAGACATTTATTATCTATGTGACCAAGTCCCTTAACTTCTCTGTGCCACTGTTTCTTCTACTGTAAAACAGAATAATAATTCACCTGACTTCCAAGATGGTTGTGAAGAGAAAATTAGATAACAGTTGTAAAGTATAAGACCTTGCACAGTTTTTCCCCCATCCCCTATACATTTATATGCATACATGTTGTCTCCCCTGATAGAAAAGTAGCATAGTGGAATGATGAAGTTGGAGAAGAGATAACCCAATTTCAAATTCTGCCTCAAACATGTGTGATCCTAGGCAAATCATCTGTAATGTGTGGATATTCATAGGGTTATCGTGAAGATAAAAAGATACAGTATATGTAAGTCGCTTTGCAAACCTTAAATCACAATAAAAATGTTAGTGAAGGGGATGTGCTAGTGTAGCTTATATGTGGATGTCCGCATGGGCTGTCTGAATGTGGATCTCAAAGATTTTTATCTCATTTCATCTCCGGGATTTTGCCTTTTCTTCACCAAGGGACAATTTAACGGCTATATAGAGATGAACAGGCAAAGGAGCCATGAGTCTGACTGTTCTATTTCCCTCAGAGAGAGGATACTGAACTGTAATCACTCAAAGGAGATTGGTCTCTTTATCTCCACAGGAAAGACAAGATAGATGAAGAATATCCATTAATCAGGATAGACACCTATGGGGTATCTATATGTGAGATCAGCAGTATAGGTGTACAATGAGATGGGACCAGAGTTGAAAAGGAACAGATGAATGGACTATAGTACTTTTGGGATATTATAAAGCTCTCTCATCGATCCTCAACTTCCCATAAAAACAAGGCTCACCTTTCACTACTAACTTTTAATTAACGTTTATTTTCATTTTAAGTTATTTATTTAGTCAATTTAGAACATTATTCCTTGGTTATAAGAATCATATTATTTCTGCCCCTCCCCTCCCCCTTGCCCTTTCTCCTAGCTGACATGCAGTTTCACTGGGTATTACATGTGTCCTTGCTTAGAACCCATTTCCATATTGTTGATGTTTGCACTAGGATGTTCATTTTGAGTCTACATCCCCAACCATATCACCTTGACCCATGTAACTAAGCAGTTGTTTTTCTTCTGAGTTTCTACTCCCACAGATTTTCCTCTGAATGTGAATAGTGTTTTTTCTCATAGATCCCTTCAAGTTGTTCAGGATCACTACATTGTCCCTAATAGAGAAGTCCATTATATTCGATTATACCACAGTGTATCAGTCTCTGTGTACAATGTTCTCCTGGTTCTGCTCCTTTCCCTCTGTATCAATTCCTGGAGGTCATTCCAATTCCCATGGAATTCCTCCAGTTCATTATTCCTTTGAGCACAACATATATCACAATTTGTTCAGCCATTCCCCAATTGAAGGACATCCCCTCGTTTTCCAATTTTTTGTCACCACAAAGAGTACAGCTATGAATATTCTTGTACATCTTTTTTCTTATTATCTCTTTGGGGTACAAACCCAACAGTGCTATGGCTGGATCAAAGGGCAGACAGTTTTTAGTGCCCTTAGCCAATCCGCTACGTGTGAGCTGATACCTCAGAGTTGTTTAGATTTGCATCTCTCTGATTATAAGAGATTTAGAACACTTTTTCATGTACTTATCAACGGTTTTAGTTTCTTTAACTAAAAATTGCCTAATTATGTCTTTTGTCCATTTATCAATTGGAGAATGGCTTGATTTTTTTTGTACAATTGGTTTAGCTCTTTATAAATTTCAGTAATTAGACCTTTGTCAGAGGTTTTTATTATGAAGATTGTTTCCCAATTTGTTGCTTCCCTTCTAATTTTAGTTGCATTGGTTTTGTTTGTACAAAACTTTTTTTTTAATTTGATGCAATCAAAATTATTTATTTTAGATTTTGTGATTTTTTTCTAGCTCTTGCTTGGTTTTAAATTCTTTCCTTTCCCTAAGATCTGACAGGTATACTATTCTGTGTTCACCTAATTTGCTTATAGTTTCCTTCTTTATATTCAGGTCATTCACCCATTCTGAGTTTATCTTGGTGTAGGGTATGAGATGTTGATCCAAAACTATTCTCTCCCATACTGTCTTACAATTTTCCCTGCATTTTTTATCAAATAGTGAATTATGGTCCCCAAAGCTGGGATCTTTGGACTTATTATAGACTGTCTTGCTGAGGTCACTTATCCCAAGTGTATCCTACTGAGCCAATACCAAATTGTTTTGATGACCACTGCTTTATAGTATAGTTTGAGATATGGGACTTCAAGGCCTCCTTCCTTCACATTTTTTTTCATGATTTCCCTGGATATCCTTGATCTTTTGTTCTTCCAAATAAACTTTGTTATGCTTTTTTTCTAATTCAGTAAAAAAGTTTTTTGGTAGTTCAATGGGTATGGTACTAAATAAGTAAATTAATTTGGGTAGGATTGTCATTTTTATTATGTTAGATCATCCTACCCATGAACAATTGATGTTTTTCTAATTGTTTAGATCTAGTTTTAATTGTGTGGAGAGTGTTTTATAGTTGTGTTCATATAGTTCCTGTGTTTGTCTTGGCAGATAGATTCCTAAGTATTTTATATTGTCTAGGGTGACTTAAAATGGAATTTCTCTTTCTAATTCTTGCTGCTGAGATGTCTTGGAAATATACAGAAATGCTGATGACTTATGTGAGTTTATTTTGTATCCTGCAACTTTACTAAAGTTGTTGATTATTTCAACTAGCTTTTTGGTTGATTGTCTAGGATTCTTTAAATAGACCATCATATCATCTGCAAAGAGTGATAACTTGGTCTCCTCATTGCCTATTTTAATACATTAGATTTCTTTTTCCTCTCTAATTGATACTGCTATTGTTTCTAGTACAATGTTAAATAATAGAGGTGATAATGGGCATCCTTATTTCACTCCTGATCTTATTGGGAAGGCTTCTAGTTTATCCCCATTGCAGACGATGTTTGCTGATGGTTTTAGATATATATTGCTTATTATTTTTAGGAAAGGCCCTTCTATTCCTATACTTTCTGGTGTTTTCAATAGGAATGAGTATTGTATTTTATAAAAAACTTTTTCTGCATCTATAGAGATAATCATGTGATTTTTGTTGGTTTGCTTGTTAATATGGTTAATTATGTGGATGGTTTTCCTAATATTGAACCATCCTTGAATTCCTGGTATGAATCCTACCTGGTCATAGTGAATAGCCCTTGTGATCACTTGTTGGAGTTTTTTTTTTTTGCTAGTATCCTATTTAAGATTTTGCATCTATATTCATTAAGGAGATTGGTCTATAGTTTTCTTTCTCTGTTTTTGACCTGCCTGGCTTTGGAATCAGTACCATATTTGTGTTGTAAAAGGAATTTGGTAGAACTCCTTCTTTGTTTATTCTGTCAAATAGTTTTGTATAATTTTGGTATTAGTTGTTCTTTGAATGTTTCATAGAATTCATTTGTGAATCCATCTGGTCCTGGGGATTTTTTTAGGGAGTTATTTGATGGCTTGTTCAATTTCTTTTTCTGATATGGGGTTGTTTAAGTAGTCTATTTCCTCCTCTATTAGTCTAAGCAATTTATATTTTTGTAAATATTCATCCATATCACCTAGATTGGTATATTTATTGCCATATAATTAGTCATAATAGTTTTTAATAATTACCTTAATTTCCTCTTCATTAGAGGTGAGGTCTCCCTTTTCATCTTGGATACAGTCAATTTGGTCTTCTTCTTTCCTTTTTTAAATTAGATTGACCAGTACTTTGTCTATTTTATTTGTTTTTATTCAAAGTACCAACTTCTAGTCTTATTTATTAAATCAATAGTTCTTTGACTTTTAATTTAATTAATTTCTCCTTTGATTTTTAGGATCCCTAATTTAGTCTTCTTATGAGGTTTTTTAATTTGTTCACTTTCTGGTTTTTTAATTTGCATGCCCAATTCATTGACCTCTGCCCTCTCTAATTTGTTAATATATGAACTCAAGGATATAAATTTTCCCCTGAGTACTGCTTTGGCTGTATCCCATAGATTTTGAAAGAATCTCATCATTGTCATTTTCTTCAACAAAATTATTAATTATTTCTATGATTTGTTCTTTAACTAATTCTGGAGAATCATATGTTTAATTTCCAATTAAATTTTTATTTGCCTCTCCATGTACCATTACTAATTATTATTTTCATTGCATTGTGAACTGAGAAGTTCACAGTTTATTATTTCTGCTCTTTTGCCCTTGGTTGCAATGTTTTTATGCCCTAGTACATGCTAAATCTTTGTGAATGTACCATGTGCTGCTGAAAAGAAGGTGTATACCTTTTTGTCCCTATGTATTTTTCTCCACATATCTACTAGCTCTAATTTTTCTAAGATTTCATTCACTTCTCTTACCTCTTTCTTATTTGTTTTTTGATTTGATTTGTCTAGTTTGGATAGAGGAAGGTTCAGGTCTCCCACTAGTATAGTTTTTCTATCTATTTCATATTTTAGCTCCACTAATTCTCCTTTAGAAATTTGGATACTATGCCATTTGATGCAAACATGTTGAGTACTGATATTTCCTCATTTTCTATACTGCCTTTTATCAGGATGTAATTACCTTCCCTATGTCTTTTGACTAGATCTATTTTTACTTTGGCTTTATCCAATATCATGATTGAGACTCCTGCCTTCTTTTTATCAGTTGATGCCCAATAGATTTGTCTCAATCCTCTTACTTTTGCCCTATGCATATCTACCTTCCTCCTGTGTGTTTCTTGTAGACAGCATATGGTAGGGTTTTGATTTCTAATCCACTCTGCTATTCACTTGTGTTTTATGGGTGGGTTCATTCCATTCACATTCAGAGTTATGATTACCAGCTGTGTATTTCCCAGTATTTTGATTTCTACTCCTAGTCCTGCCTTTTCTTCTTTCACTATTTCCTTTTACACAATGTTTTATTTTTAAAGTCCCCCTAATTCCCACCCTTATTTTACTTCCCTTTCTACCCCCTCCCTTCTTATTTTCTTTACAGACTTTGTAATCTTCCCCCCATCTCCCTCCCTTTTACTGCTTCCCTCTCCACCAGTCCTTTTGTTACCCTTCTACTTCCCTATAGGGTGCAAATCAATTCTCTGCCCCAATGTATTTGATTGTTCTCTCTTTGAGTCAATTTCAATGCATGTAAGAATGGAGTATTTCCTATCTCCAACCTCTTTACCATTCCAGTGTATTGATGTTCTCCCCACCCTCCCTCCATGTGCTTCTTTGTGACATATAAACTTACCCCATTTTGTTTATTTTCCCATTTCTTTTAGTATTAACCTCTTTTTTAGTTCTAGTTGTACATATATATACATATATATGCACCCACATATATGTATTTATGCATACATATATCTATATACATATTTATGTCTTGGAATTTCATCCTATATAGTTTGTCATTGTTACCTCTAATTATAATTCTTCTAGCTGCTCAGGTGCTAATAACAAGTTTTAAGAGTTAGCAATGACCTCCTTTCTTATAGGGATACATATCATTTTAACTTATTAGATCTCTTAAAAAAAGTTGTTGTTTTGTTTTGTTTTTCTTTTTTCCCTCTTTCTTAATAATCTTTTGATTTTTCTCTTGAGTTCTGTGTTTGGGCATCAAATTTTCTGTTCAGGTCTGGTCTTTTCTTTACAAATGCTTGGAATTCTTCTATTTTGTTAAATGACCATACTTTCCCCTGTAAGAATATAGTCAGTTTTGCTGGATAGTTGATTCTTGGTTGTAGACCTAGTTCCCTTGCTTTTCAGAATATCATATTCCATGCCTTTTGGTCCTTCAGTGTAGATGAAGCCAGATTCTGTGTTATCCTCACTGTAGTTCCATGGTATCTGAATGACTTCTTAGGAGCTTGTAATATCTTTTCCTTAGGCTGATAGTTCTTGAATTTGGCTATAACATTCCTGGGTGTTTTTAGTTGGGGATTAAGTACAGGAAGTGATCTGTGGATTCTTTCAATCTCCACTTTTCCCTCTTATTCTTCTTTTGTCATGGTCTTTTGATAGATCAATGATTCTTAAGTTGTCTCTCCTGGAACAATTTTCTAAATCTTCTGTTTTGTGAATGAGTTGCTTCATATTTTCCTCAATTTTTAAATTATTTTGATTTTGTTTTATAGTGTCCTGCTGCCTTGTGAAGTCACTTGCTTCTAATTGTTGTATTCTGTTTTTTACAGACTGGATTTCATCCCTGGCTTTTTGGTCATCCTCCTTCTGATCTTTAATTTCCTTTGCCTCATTTTCAAGCTGATTAATTTTGGCGTGCTTTTTACCTTCTTTTCCCAGTTGTCTTCAGCCTCTCTTAATTGTGTTTTGAATTGAATTTTGAGTTCTTCCAAAACCTATATCCAATTCGCTGGAGTTTCTGATTTTTTGCTTGCTGTTCCTTCATCCTTCTCGGTTCCATTTGCTCTTTCTTCATTGCCTGGATAGAAGCTGTCAATTATAATTTTCTTTTTTCTTTTTCATTTTTTTTGCTTATATTTACCATTTCTTTACTTCCTGTAGTTGCCTGAGCTTTTGCTCCTCTCGTTTTGTGTTGGATCTGTGGTTTTGGGCTTTTCTGTCAGCCTTCACCCTTGACGCTTAGTCAGCAAATCTTTCAGTGCAGTCTGTGGGAGAGGGGTGTTGGAACTTGAGTTTCCCTGCCCTCTGAAGGCTTTGATGGGATTAAGCCCAGCTGAGTTGCAAACCTGGATGTGCCCTGCGGCCAAAACCTCGGGAAGGGGGGGCGGCAATATGTAGAGTTTCTGCTGCTGCAACTAGGCTGCCCGCTCTATGCTTCTTCTCCAACTGCTTCCCCACCACCTGTGTTTGACACTCTGAGCCTAGCACAGCTTTGCTCACAAGGCACTCCCTCCATACCAGCACCCTTGCCTGCCCAGAGGTTCCAGTTACCACTAAAGGCTCAGTGCTCTAGGTGGGGGAGGGGTCCTGGGACCTTCCTTCTTCCTTCCCCTTAAACCCAAGCGTTCTCTAATTCAGGCTTTTGGGGAGCGTACCTTTTAAGTTGAGTCCAGCAGGAGGCTTCCTTTGCTCTGTCCTGTTGTTAGGTTTGATTTTCAGTCCCTCATTTCAGGAGCATTTAGTTTGTAATCCGTAAGTAAGGGTTTTCAGATGTCTGAACTTTCGCTGCCTTTACCTCGCCATCTTTACTTTACGTAAGCCATGATGGCAGTCAGCATTTGACAATACAAAATCAATGATTAACTCTGGAGAAGTAGAAGATGGTCAGTGGCAAGATTAAAAGGAGTCAAGTGGATAGCCAGATGACTCTACCTATAATATTGGAATTCTTTGAGAAAGTAAGGAGAGGAGAAGCCTTGTAGAACTTTGGCACTATGGGCATTTTGTGGTGAATTTGTAGAAGAATATGGTGGAGAATTGTTCAAAATAGGTCCCCTGTATCATCTAGTTTTTTCCCAAGCTATCACTCCTATCCTGGCTACAATTTTTTCCTTTCTCAACCTTGACCCCTTTGGCAAACCAGTTCAGTGCCATACCATCCTTTTCTCTGGAGTCCCTTGCCCCCTTATACTCTTAGAGATCTTGCCTTGCTCAGTCTCAGGCTCAGATTATTCCCATGATCTTCTATCTTCCCTCCTATTCATGCCTTGCTGAATAAAACCAGAGAAAATCATATAGTACAATACTGCCCGGGTCCCCTAAAAATGTATGTTCTCACTGGACCCTCACTGTTGCTAGGCAATTTTTTCACACCATTCTAATTAATTTAATAGCCCACAGGGAGATTTTACATAAAAGCTATAAGGGCATTTCCAAATATTTTTATCTCTCCTCAAATTTCACATGGCTCCTTCTCATCCCAGCCTTTCAGCTGAGAGCTTTGCCTTATATTTTACTGAAAAAAAATGGGACATTTGCCAACAGTTCTCTCTTCAAAAATGCTTGGGTACTTGCCTTGACATTTATAGGGGAATAATAGTTATGAAATGATGTTTTGCTTTAAAAGTTATGGGAATGGGAAGTAGAGCTAGAATAGATTGATACATCCTTTCCAGAAACATGGTTGTGTTGATTGTACATATATATAATTCTATTGTTCTCTCTCTCTCTCTGTCTCTCTCTGTCTCTCTATCTTTCTAGTTCTATACATTGTATATATAGTTCTAAAACTAGAAACGGGTAGAGGGAGCAGAAGGTATATGTGTGGCAGGCAGCAAAGAAGAAAAGATATCTAGGGGGTAAAGTGAAGCATGATTAGAGCCCTCCTAGATACAGCAGGTCACATGTGAGGCACTTCCTCAGAGAGTCAGTCAATTGATTAATATTTGTTAATTGCTTGATATATTGTCAGGCACTATGCCAAGTCCTAGGGATACAAAGAAAAACAAAAGACAATTCCTGCCCTCAAAGAGTTTACAATCTGGTGGGTTGAAGGGAGACCACTAGCAAACAACTATGTACAAGTAAACTATTGGCAGGGTAAATTAGAGAAAACAACAGAGAGAAAGCACTAGAATGAAGGGAGATTAGGACAAGGTATTTTGGGTTTGTTTTTTTTTTCCCAGAAAATGAGACATTATCTTGGGCTTGAAAGAAGCCAAAGAAATCAAGAGGCAGAGATAAAGAGGGAAAGAATTCCATGAATAGGGTATTGTCAGTGAAAATATCCAGAGTCTGGGCACAGAATGTCTTAATTAAGAAACAGGAGCAGTTAGGTGACACAGTGGATAGAGTGCCAGATTTGGAGTTGGGAGGACCTGGGTTCAAAAATGGCCTCAGACACTTACTAGCTGTGAAACCCTGGGCAATTCACTTAATTATGTTTGTTTAGCCCTTGCCCTTATATATTAGAGTGGTTACTAAGACAGTTTAAAAAAAGAAATAGCTTACATTCTAATGGGAGAGACAACATAAACTTATCTAACTATATCTATATATTTTGAAATGAATACATGATAATGTTGGGAGGTGGGGATCTACTGGGTAGAGATCAGAAACATTTTCATTTGGAAAAAAAGATGGTAATTGAACAGGTCTTAATGGAAACTAGGGATTCTGGTAAAATATTGAATGTGTTGTAAAAGGGATTTTTCTATTGTATAGGTTAGACCAAATTGCCACTGAAGGACAGTTCTTCCTTTTCTGAAATTCAATAGGTTTTAGGTATATCACTTGAATTATCCTAGTTTCATTATTATACAACGTCTATTTCTTCTCCAACTATGTACATCATGCTTCCTCAGAGACTAAGGTAACCCTAGGATGACAATGAAACAGGATCTTCCAAGCCTAGCTGACAACCCCAGAGGTACTGAGCACTTTATACTGCTCTCACAGGTGCCCAGTTATTACAAAATCTTTGCATAATTGCATAGTTATTGCCAGCAACACAAATATCACCAGAATCCTATAGAAGCTATTCTGGCTTTATCCTCTTTTTCACCATAGACTCTTTAGAGGTCATGCAATCTAACATCCCACTCAGGTCAGGAATCCCCCCACTTTGATGCATCAGAAAGGTCATTCAGGTTCTATGTGAATATATTCTCCCATCCACCCATCACCTGCCTTCTGTACTGTGAAAGTTAGTGACTAACTCCTTTGTGAGGCAGCCTATTTTACTGGTTCAGCTATTCAGTGTTACAAAGTTTGTTCTCCCATTAAGTCAAATCTGCTTCTCTGTAACATTCATCCATTGTTCCCAACTTTTTCCCCATGTGAAGTATCCTCCATACCTCAATATTCACATGGAAGGTTTTCATCTGTATAAATGTTCCCAAAGAGAATTTGTTGCGATTATCTTGTAATCTGTTCCCCAAAACAGCAGTGTCTACAGTGAGGACCAGAGCTTTGTAGCCGAGGGCTTCCACTTGCTGGATCAGCTTCTTTGTTAGTTGCCGGTCATGTTGTATATACAGTTGAAACCATCGAAGGCCATTGGGGGCAGCAGCCACAATGTCCTCAAAAGTGCAAGTGGAAAAACTACTGGTGACATAGCAGATATTCATGGCTTGTGCAGCTACAGGAGACAATACAAGAAATGAATTAGGGAAGAGGACATAGGAGTCCTGGCATGGATATGGTTGGCTCAATGATTTGAGCACTGAGTGGTCCAGAATCAGGAAGATTAGTTCATATCTGATCTCAGACATTTACTAGCTGGTTGACCCTAAGCATATCATTTAACCTCTGCCTGACTCAGTTTCCTTAACTATAAAATTGGGATAGTAATAAATAGTACTTGCCTCCAAGGGTGTAGTGAGGATCAAAATGATATATTTATAAAACACTCAGCACAGTGTCTGACACATAGTAGGCACCTAATAAATGTTTATTTCCTCCCTTCCTTTCTATTCTAGTGTATCTATAGAAATGACCCTTGTATTTGGTATTGGCTAAGTTTAGAATAAAAGTGAAATTTTAACAAATGTCAATAAGAACATGGTAATTATGGGCAACCAGGATTTATAGGACCAGTCTCTTAGGGAGCTTTGTGGGAATGGATAGATTTCCAATAATGATTAGTGTTATTTGCTTAGACTAAAGTCAATAGATAATTGCTCAACCCAAACTTTGCCCATGGAGATAAAATCATGGATGGAAAGTAATACTTTAGAAGGCTACAAACTCAATATGAGTTAGCAATGTGACATGGCAGCCCTGAAAGCTAATTTGATCTTGGACTATATTGAGAGGTATAATTTCTAGGAAAAGGAAGTGGGAGGCAACTGGGTGGCTTAGTGGATTGAGAGTCAGGCCTAGAGATGGGAGGTCCAAGGTTCAAATCTAACCTCAGACACTTCCCAGCTTTGTGACCCTGGGCAGGTCACTTAACCCCCATTTGCCTACCCCTGACTGCTCTTCTGCCTTAGAACCAATGCTCAGTATTGATTCTAAGATGGAAAGTGGTAAGGGTTTAAAAAAAATAAATTAGAAACAGGGAAGTTATGGTCTCTCTGCAGTTTGCCTTTGTTAGACCTTGACTATTGTTGATAAACTGGAGAATATCCAGAGGAAAGAATGATTAATGGCCAGAATTTATGTCATAAGAGGACTGGACAAAGGAACCAATGTGAATATGTTTATCCTGGAGATAAGAAGACCCAAGAGAGACCATGATGATGTTGTTGTTGAGTCATTTCAGTCATGTCTAGGTCTTTGTGACTTCATTTGGGGCTGTCTTGGTAAAGATACTGGAGTGGTTTGTCATTTCCTTCTCCAGCTCATATAGATAAACAAACTGAGGCAAAGTGCGTTAAATGACTTCTTCAAGGTCACACAGTAAAAAAATCTCCAAATATTTGAAGAAATAGAAGGTTATCATTTGGAATAACAGCTAGCATTTATATAGTATTTTAAAACTGGAAGTGCTCCTTGCAAAAATTTTGTTATCTCATTTGTGCCTTACAATAACACAACAATATAGGTGTTATGATCCCCATTTGACAGATAAGGAAACTGAGACAGAGAGAACTTAAGGGACTTGTCCAGATCACACAGGTAAGAAGTACCTGATGGAGGATTCAAACTTGGGGCATCCTGACTTTACGGCCAGTGCTGTGTCCACTGTACCATCTAGGCACTTGAAAGCGGGATTTGTAAAGATTAAAATTAATATCCAATATGCCAAGCAGTATGTTTAATAATATTTATTAAATAATTAACTTGAAGTAAAAGGGAAAAAGTACAAGGGCTCAAGTTAATCATCCAAGCTCCCCACATGGAAAAAATGAGAGAGTGTGTGCTCACACAAAACCAAAACTAAATACGAAATCAATGTAATGGCGCACATACATGAAAGGGAAAAGAGGATTGTGGGAAATGTAGTCTCTAGGGTTCAAGATTCTAATTAATACAGATTTGTTGTTGCCTACAACCCTACAGAACAGAAGTAGGAGTTAGGGGTAGAATCAATGTAGAAGCAAATTTAGAATTGTCATAAAAATGCCTTCTAACAATTAGAGCTATTTAAAAGTAGATTGGGCTGCCCCAAGAGATGGTTCGTACCAGAGAAGGACAGATTCTATTTAGGAATCCATGGCTGTTTTTTGTTTGTTTGTTTGATTGATTGTTTTTCCTTCTTAGGCCTGAGTGAAGAGAATATAGTGTTTTCTACACACTAGATAGGACAATTTTTCTGCAGATCTCAATGCCTGTATACAGACATGAAGGAATGAATACCTTTAGCTGTACTCTTTTCTCCTTCAGGCCAACAAAGACAATGGAAACCAGTGGGCCCAATGCAGACTGGAAAGCTGATCTCACACCCTTGAATTGTGGTCCTGGTGTCTACCACAGACATATTTCTCAGATAACGGGGACGAAGATGAATTCTGTGAGACAGAAATAACAAAGTTACTTCCTTGGTAGATGTTCCCATCTTCAGATCAGGGATTTCAAGAAGGGAAGGACCTAACTTCTGGAAGCTTGTGGTCTGTTTTCTATGATAACATGTCCAAAGTGACAGAGTGCAAAAGTGTTGAAGAAAGTGTTTGAGTTGGAATTTGAATTCAGGTCTTCTGACCCTAGGCATCACATTTTAGAAATGTGAAGATTAAATTTAATTCTCTCCTTCTTATAACAATGAAAATACTTAACTCTCCTCTGATTGTTAAGATTAAATTGTAATCTCTGACTATTTTTAGTTTTAATCCCCATAAGTGTAAATGCCCTACTTAAAGTTGAGTATATAGATCTGCCTATTTTAGATCTAATCACCAAAGATGTAAACACCCCATGTCACACATTAAGTGGGAGGTCTGTGACCCATGTGTGAAATAGTGGGTGATGAATCAGAATCAACTAACTACTCAGGGGGGCAGTTGTAAAACAAACCATCAACTGTGATTGTTAGATGTAAAATTAGGGGCAGACACAGGAAGTGATGCAAAAGAAGCGTATTTAAAAGGAGCTGTCACTTCCTGTGAGAATTCAATTCTTCATTCTTTGATCTGCTGACTGAACTCGAGACCCTGTTCCTGACTGGACTAACACGTGGTGAGTGAAAAGCTAACTCTTAACTGCTGGTTTTTCTCTGAAGAGACTGGCCTCAGGAAAGACCTATCCTCTTGAGAGAGGTTCCCTGTATCCCCAGGGCCTCAGCTACAAGGACTGAGGCCCCACTGACTAAGAACTAACTCTCCCTGCCCAGGGGCTGGGAATAAATTACTTAGTGTTTAGGCTAGATAACTCACCTTATCTTACTTTACTCTTTCTACATTTTGTAAATCAATTGTAAATAAAATCTTTTTGGAATTAATTAAATTCCTGGCAACCATACTCTTAAATAATCAAGTCCAACCCTTTAAAAATAAACCCCTTTAAACCCTCACAGAAAGAATATAGAAGCAACTAGGTGTCTTGGTGGATAGAGTGCCAAGCTGGGAGTGGGGAGGTCCTGGGTTCAAATTTGGCCTCAGAAAACTTCCTAACTTGTGTAAGTCTGGGCAAGTCATTTAACCCCAAATACCTAACCCTTACTACTCTTCTACCTTAGAATCTTTACTTAGTATTGATTCTAAGACAGAAGGTAGGAGTTAGAAAAAAAGAAAGAATAAAATAAGGTGGATCATGTTTAGAGTACAATCTGGACGTCAACAGAACTGGTGGCTATATATAAAAGGATTGACTTAAAGCCCTGAGGGCATTTATTTAGAGGCAACTATATGGTTCAGTGGAGAGAATGCTGGTCCTGGAATCAAGAAGACCTGAGTCCAAATTCCACATCAGATGCTCACTAGCTATGTGACCCTGGGCAAATTACTTAACCTTACTTTTCTCATCTGTAGAATGGGGATAACCATACCACTTAGGGTTGTTGTGAAGATTATTATGAGATAATACTTGCAAGACATTTTGCAAACCTTAATGTGCTATATAAATGCTACATTTATTATTTTAAAGCAGTTGTCATGCCTGCTCTTCCTTCCTGTACCCTTTTTCCTGATCTCCTCTTTACCAGCATAAATCTGCTCAGTTCCTTCAGTCTCATTTGTAATGAACTCAAAACCCATCATCATCCCACCTGCCAATTTCTGTCATCAATATACTTCTGAAACTGAGTGCCATATCTTGTTTCCCAATCTAGATTATAAACACTTTGAGGGTTGGAATCAGATCCTACTTTCTCCCTTTATATCTATTATCATTTCCAGGAAAAATATTGGTCATACTGAATGTTAAACAATGATATTTCTTGTCCTTTTCACTGTCATTTAGTCTCTTGTCTCATTCATTTTTGAGTCTCCTCCTTCATTTCTAATACCTCTTTCCCCCTAATTTTTAAACTCTGAGCTTTAGCCTGGATCCACCTCTGTTTCCTTTTCTTTTCTCCCTCATAGCAGATACTTAGGGATTTAATATAAGGACAGGAGAATGCGTGGCATGGGTTATACAGGGAAACTTGACTCATCCACTGTATTATAAATGACTTCATAACTGGTGCTCCCCCTTAGCTGTTTTCTTCTTGATGGACTAGCAACCTCTTGTTTCTGGAGACTAGAACAGAATCTTTGATCATTTTCTTTCAACCCATCATCACCAGGAACCAAAGAATGAAGTCCTTAAGAATATAAAAAGTTGTGTCATGTGCTTTCCATACATTTAGGATTTTGTGGCTGGTTAATAAACCCAGTATGAACACAGACAGACAGACAGACAGACAGACAGACAGACAGATACAGAGGAGAAGGGAGAAAGAGAAAGATAGAAGAATGAGAGAGAAAAGAGAAAAAAGAGAGACAGAGATGGAGAAAGAGAAGGAGAGAGGATGGATATACAATACCAAACTTTTTATATGCTGAGATATTCTCATCTCTTGTGATACATTCATCAGCTCCTCCTTCGATGAACTCCCAAGTAGACTTGGGAAGATTGTCTTTGGCATATGCTTGAAAGTCAGCCAAACAAAAGAAAGCCATTGTCTGGAAGAACTCTGAAAAAGGAAGAATGGTCAAAATATGTCAGACACAGGGTAGTGAGGGAAATGGAAATGACAGTTAAAGAAAAAAACCCCAAAGCAATCCCTGCCCTTATTTGCCACAATGGTCACTTGAGACTTTTGCTAACACAGAGTAGGGGGCAAAAAGGAACGTGTGGTTCTGGTTTTAAGGTCATGCTGCTTTTCTCATGGGTCTTACCCATTACTGTGGGTGTCAATTTATAATGCTAATGAATTGATCCTGGCCATGAGGTAGCCAAGGTAGCAGTGTCTGGCCTCAGACACTTCCTAGCTCTGTCACCCTGGGCAAGTCACTTATCCCCCATTCCCTAGTTCTTACTGCTCTTCTGCCTTGGAACTGTGTAACTAGAATTTTGTACCCCAGGACTCCATTTCCCAGCACTCCACTCTCTTCCTGTCATTATGTGCTGACGTAGGCAGGATATAAATTCTGTGAAGCTTCTCCTCTTGTTCTCTTCTCTTCCTGTGGTGGCAGATATGGATGCAGGGTTTTCGAGCAGGTAGAAAAGCTTGGTCAAGTGGATTTATTTTGTTAGATAATTTTTAATTCCTTTACTTCAAATGATTATTGATAAATCTTATAAAATATAATACTTGGAGTTATTGTATATTAATTTCAATCTTATATAACCAATATTTAGTATTGATGCTAAGGTGGAAGGTAAGGGTTTAAAAATGTAGTAAGCAATTATCTGTAAAGCATTGTGCTAAGTTCTGGGATATAAAGAAAACATGAAACTATATTTACCCTTAGGGAGTAAGCATCACACTAAAAGTTCCTATTATATGTGCTGAGAATGATATAAAACTTAGCTAAGGTTTGATCCCTGCCCTTATGAAACTTATAATCATGTCAGTTAATATGTCATACAGATAACCATAACACAAAACAACATGATTGACTCGATATTTTAATGTAACAAGTAAATTAAAAGTGGAACAAAACAAAAGATGAGGCACAAAATAAAGTGTGTTGAGATGATGGCTTATGCTGTTGCAGCACTTACTCCACAGGGAATCTCAGAATTGAAGGAGTAAGCAGCAATGGATGATGGAAGGCACAGTTAAATCCAGTCTACTATAACAGAAAGAACTATGCTGTACTGTCCCTCTCCCCAAGCTTTAATTCATCCTCAGTTTATACTGTGGTTGTTCAGTGGTTTTCAGTTGTGTGTGAATCTTTGAGAGTCATTTGGGGTTTTATTGGCAAAGCAACTAGAGTGGTTTGCCATTTTCTTCTCCAGCTTATTTTACAGATGAAGAAACTGAGGCAAACAAAGTTAAATGACTTGATCTGGGTCACAGAGCTAGTAAGTGTCTGAGACCAGATCTGCAATCAGGCAAAGGAGTCTTCCTGACTCCAGGTATATCATACTGTCCATTGTGAAACCTAGCTGTGTTAAAATACTATATAAATAACTATTATTAAGGAGACCCGTGAAGATGCTAAACCATCTAGCTTCCCCTCAAATTATACGGCCATAAGTCTAGAATGTCAATGATGTCTTTAGAAATTTGAATATAGTAGGTGACAGTCATTAAATATCTAGATAAGAACAGTATTTTTTAGTACTTTTGAAAATGAATCACTAACTTTTCCCCACACAAATGAAATGGCAAATAACTCATCTTTCATAATCACTCACAGTACTGCCATTTCATTTTTATTATCTAATTAACATTTATGTCAATCTTTGCTCTAACTGATCAATGATCACTTCACATGTTCATGGCTGATTATGGCCACATCATAGGATTTAAATCTGGAATAGATTTTAGAGAACATCTTGTCTTTCCTTCTAATTTTATAGATGAGAAAATAGTCCCACATCATGAAATGACTGAATCCTTCCCAACTTCCCTATTTCTTCCCAGGGAATTGCTATCCTTGTAGCCAACTAGGTTTATAATTTTAGAGATATGTTGGACTTGTCATTTTCCTTTACCCCACATGTACAAATGGACTCTGATTTTACCTCCACCCCATCACATCTGTTCCCTTCTCTTTACTCACACAATCACCACCCTCATTGAATCCTTATCACTTCTTGTCTGGATTATTGCAATAGCCTCTTAAGTAAACTTCCTGCCTCAAAACCATCTCAAATCCATTGTCTGCCTTATTGATGGACTGATATTTCTAAAGCATAGATCTGACCATATAGCTTCTCTGTGCAAGAAGACTTAACTCTCTATTGCCATTTTCTCAAAACCTTTACCTTCATATTAGAATCAATACTGTGTATCAGTTCCAAGGCAGAAGAGTGGTAATGGCTAGACAATGGGGGTCAAGTGACTTGAAAGTTGTGAAAATCTTCAAAGAATTTCACTATTTATTCATTCTTTGCTATCTGGATGAGGACGCACAAGAACTCATATTTATGATGGTTTGGTTTCTTCACAATTACAAAGATCACTCAGCTTGGAGAACATCCAATGTTTCACGAAAGATGTTTCTTTTAGCCTTCGGGCATGTGATGTAAGCAATTCTCCTGACCTCTAATCATTTTCCAAGAACATCCAGGATGCCCTTTCAGTGAGCTGCTACTTTTTTTGCTTTCTGTATTCATTACCATGAGAATTATAATACAGATGTGTCATTTCCTCCAACAGTTTGTCAATGTGAGGTCATTAAATGCATATTAACTGAAATAGTTAAGTTGATAGAAAAATGTTTAATGTTGCATAATGATAAAACTGTCTGAATCTTGATCCTCTCTATAACCTTTTTCCATCATTTTGCTATAGTCTCTGCAGAATAGAAAGAGATTAAACAGAACTGAGGGACTGATTGTATTTTTCCCCTTTGATAATTTGTGTTAGACCAGAAAAAAAATTCCCAAGTGACCAACAAAGGTTAGTCTACTTTAAAATTTAGCAAAGGACTCTCTTGATGTCCAGCTTGCAATCTATATCTCTTTACATGTTATTTAATTTTTAATTTTTTATTGATGTATTTGGATTTTTATATTCTCACAGATTTCTCCAACACTCCTTTTGATCCTCTTCCCAAAGAGCCATCCCATATAACAAATGATATTTTTAAAGACAAAATTACAAGGAAAAGTCAGCATAACTGATCAATTCATTGAAAAAGTCTGAAAACATATACAATTTTAAACACCTATAGACCTTCCATCTTTGGGAAGGGGTTAAGTTAGGAATGCAGTATTGCATTTTTCATTGGGGTCATGCCTGATTTTTATAATTTTGTTACATTCACTTTTGATTGTTGTAGTCTTTGTGTATATTGTTTTCTTGGCTCTACATCAGTTCCCATAGATCTTTCTAGGCTTTTTTGTGTTCATCAAATGGGATTCTAAGAAGGTCTTGCATGTATAATAGCTATGCTCTGGTAAAAAAAAAAAACATCTTGGCATATGGGTTAAACTGGGTTGAAGGTACCTGACAGGCCTCAGACTCATCAGGGGGATATTTACCTCAAATATGAGAAGACATCTCCTGGGAGAATGGGCAGATATGAACAATTTGTTCCAAAGACTAGGAAGATGGCTGAAACAGGTGCTATGAAAAGCTTAGATATCATTCCCTACATCCTAGGACATTGCCAGTCATTCTGACTTTTGTCTTGTCACTGGACTTTAATAACTGGAAAAGAGATAGAGACTGACAACTCTTTGCAACTCTGCCTCACTTAAATCCAATTCTTATCCAAGTCAAGTCATCACCCCATGATGTCTTTGTTACTCTTTGAAACAGAATGAATAATCATCATCATCATCATCATCATCATCATCGTCATCATCATCGCCATCATCATCATAGTATTTCTCATAGTAGAGTAATTACTTCACTTTATTCCTAGGCCATAATTTGTTTATCAATTCCCCAACTGATGGACAATGACTTTGTTTCTACTTTGATATTACAAAAAGTACTGCTATAAATATTTTGGTGTTTATGGGTAATTTCTTTTTATCAATGACTTCCTTAGGGGATAGGTCCATTAATGGAGTCTTTAGTACAAAGGATATGGACATTTTGGTGATTATATGTGCAAAATTCCAAACACTTTTCAACATATTTGGACCATTTTATTGTTTCACTGATAATGTATTTATGGGTCTATCATTTCACAACTCCATCAACATTGAATACTGATATTTTGAGTCATCTTTATCTATTTGCAGGATGTTAAGTGAAATCTCAGGGTTGTTTTGATTTACATTTCTCTTATTACTAGCAATTTGGAGAATTCTTTCATGAGTTTATTAATATTTTGTAATTCCTTTGAAAACTATTTATATCATTTAACCACTTATCTTTTGGGTAATGATAATTAGTCTAATACAGAAATTTACTAATTGCTTATATATCTTAGACACCAAACAATTATCAGAGAAATTTGATATAAAGATTCCCCACCCCCATTTGATGACTTCCCTTATTTTCTTACATGTCTTATTTTTGTCAGTGCAGAAGTTTTCAGTTTTACCTAATCAGTGCTAAATATTTTGTGTTTTGTAATTGCCTCTGTCTCTGGTTAAGAATGCATCTCCTACCTTTAGCTGTAAGAAGTATGTGAACTGTTTTTTTTTCTTCTAATTTTTGTGTAGCATGATCTTTACAGTTAAGGTTGCATTTCCATTTAGAATGTATTATGAAATACTGTGTAAGATGTTAGTCTAAGCCTAATTTCTATCAGATTTCTTTCCAGCTTCCTCAGAAGGTTTTATCACATAAGGGTCCCCTTCCCCATGTTTTTACTTTCTATGAGTTCCATTGTTTCTGATTTTCTCTTGTCTGATCTATTACATTCATCTATTTTCCTCTTTGTAAACCAAAACCAGATGGTTTTGATGACTTCTTACTATATAATGTAATTTGAGGTCTGAAAGAGTGATTTCCCCCTTCATCCCCACCTCTTTTCACAATTTCCCTTGATATTCTATATCTTTTGTTTATCCAAATGAATTCTATTATTTTATCAAGTTCTCTTGGTAATTTGGTAAATGGTATACCATTTGGTAATTTGATTGGTATAGCATTAAAAGTATACATTAACTTTGGTAGTATTAATTTTTGTTATTTTGGCTAGGACCAGCCATGAGCACTGACCATTCCTCTAGTTATTTAAGTTACTAATTTCTTCAAGGCTCATTTCATAATTGAGTCTATGTAAGTTTTTTTCTTTTGCTTTGTAGATCAATCCACTGATATTTTATATATTTTCCAGTTTTTAAGAGAATGAGATTTTTATGGGAATTGAATAAATCATAGAATTTCCCTTTCTATTATGGCTTTTTGGATTTTGTCATTTATTACATAGAAATGCAGTTGAATTTGGAGGGGTAATTTTAGGACCTACAACTTTATTGAAGCTATTATCTCAATTAGTATCTTTGCTGATTCACTGGGATTTTCTAGGTATGCCATTTATATCAGCAAATAGAGATAGTTTTATCTTGTTACCTATCCTTATACCTTTATTTTTTCCTCTTCTCTTATTGTATTTGTTAATATTTTTGAAGTATCTCACATAAGAGTGGGGAGAGTAGATGTCCTTGCTTTGCTACCATCTTTAATGGAAAAAGGTTCTAGAGGGTTTCCCTTGCATACGATACTTACTTTTGGTTTTAGATAATTAAAAAAAAATTTTTTTCCAAAGGTCCCTCTATGCTTATATTTTGGAGGATTTTTTCCATCAAAGAATGTCAAAGGCATTTTCTGGATCTAGAGAGATTATTATATACTTTTGAATGTCTTAGTTTTTAAATTTTATTGATTGTATTATATTGATTATATAAATAGTACTAATAAATTGTATTTATTATTTTCCTAATGTTGATCCATCCCTGCATCCCTGGTATAAATCTAACTTGGTCATAATAAATGATTTATTGGATAAATCACTGTAGTCTGTTTGACAGGATTATCTTACAATTTTTTGAATCAATATTCATTAATTCCCTATCTTTTTTCTTTTAAGTTTTATCTTTTTGTTTGTTTGTTTTGGGTATTAGGACTATATTTATTTCATAAAAATATTCCGGTAGAGTACTTTCTCAATTTTTCAGAATAATTTGGTAGTATGGGTAATTGTTATTCCTTAAAAGATTAACAGAATTCTCTGAATTCATTGAGTCTAGAATTTTCTTCTTTGGTAGTTCCTTTATAGCTAGTTCAATCTCCTTTTCTGAGATTTGAGTTATTTAAGATCACTATCTGGGTTTCTAATACTGAATATTTTATGATTTAGAAGATATTCCCTTGACCTTTTTGCATTCTCTGTTTTTTAGCATATAACTATGTATAATATATATTCTGATCATTTTTTAAAAAATTCTTTTGGTTTTCCCATGATTTTATCTGTTTCATTTGCTACTTTATTGATTTAATTTTCTGCCTTCTTAGTTTAATCAGGTTAGCAAAACTTTCAATTTTATTAGTTTTTTCAAAGAACCAACTTTTAGTTTTATTCATTGTTTCTGGATTGTTGTTTCCCCCCCCCAATTTATCTATTTTCCCTCTAGTTTCTTATATCTCCCTAACTGTGCTGATTTTAGGTTCATTTATTGATTTTCTAATTTTTTAAATGCAAATTCAGTTCATTAATCATCTCTTTTACTCTCTTGTTATTGTTTGTAGGGATGTGATTTTTCCCTTGATGATTACTTTTGCTGCATACCAGAAGTGTTGTCATGTTGTTTCATTGTCATTTTCTTTCACATAATTTTGATTATTTCTCTTAATTATTCTTTGACTCACTCATTATTTAAGATTTCATTATTGTCTCCATTTTGTCTTTTGTTTGTAGATCCTGAAGTAAAGGCTTTATTGCTTAAGTAGTTTCTGTCTTTGCTTTGTAGAGTTTGCTCCATTTCCCTCCCTTTCCATGGTGCCCAGAAAGATGCCAATTCCTGCAGGGAAAAAACATGGCAGGACCCTCTTCCAGTGTGACCAGTTATGTAGCCCACTGATTGTTACCCTTTCTTTGGTCATCTTCCTTCCAAACTTGTCTCAAAATTACCATCCTGGGTTCTTGTCTTCTTGCTCCTCTAGGCACTGGCAGCTCCTGAAAGATCCAACTCCTCAAGACAAAATGAATGGTCTTTTCACATGCCAAATCTTCATAAATAATAACTGATTCAAGGTCCTCATCTCCTTTCATAGGACATCTCTCTTCACCCATAGGGGCATTCATTGTTGGCTCCTTTTTCTTCCACCAAAACAATCATTCCTTTAAAAAATCCTTTCCCCTACTTTTCAGATTTTTATTTTCCTAAAAGCCTCTAGGAATAACCTGGTCCTTGTACCAGGGCACACTAGGCTCATCCCCTTATCTACTTTCTCCCCTTCCTCCCCTTCCTCCTAGCATGCACCCTCCCACTTTGTTAGTTAAAACAAAACAAAAATTAAAATTTGTAAAATGTATAAATTTCAAATGTGTAATTTAACACCAAACCAAGCCCCCAAAAGAATCGATTCTTTTGTAAGTGGTTTGCCAGAAAGTTGTGTCCATATTGTCCCAGGTTCAGTTCTCTACAGTCTTATCTGCCTGATTTTAGCCTTCACACCTGTCTTCTGTATATTTATTTATTTATTCATTTATTCATTCATTTATTTATTTGCCTATTTATTTATTCATTTATTTGTTTTTTATTTGTTTATTTATTCACTCATTTAATTCATTTATTTGTTTATCTGTCTGTCTATCTATCTATCTATCTATCTATCTATCTATCTATCTACCTATCTACCTATCTACCTATCTGTCTCTCTATTTTTAAATCCCTTACCTTGTGTCTTGAAATCAATATGGTGTATTGTTTCCAAGGTAGAAGAGCGGTAAAACTAGACAATGGGGGTTAAGTGACTTGCCCAGGGTCACAAAGCTGGAAAGTATCTGATGTCAAATTTGAACCTAGGACCTCCTGTCTCTAGGTCTGGCTTTCAAACCTCCAAGCTACCCAGATCCCACCCCCCCCCTTCTGTACATTTAGAAAGAGGTCTCTAACTGGTCTCTCTGTTGCTGGTTGCCATCCTTGACTGGCATTTCTGGCATTTCCTGCTCTGACATTTCTATTGTTTGGGGAGTTCAAGAATTAAATAATATCTTCATGTCTGTTCTGATGAATCATATTTCAGCATTTCAACATGTATTTTAACATATTTTCATATTCATATTCAACATAGTTCAACAAATATTTCAATATAATTCAACATAGAAACTGAACTGGAAGACAATTTAAGCATAATGTAGCAGCTAAATAGTGCCTTTATCCAGGAGTTAAAAGAGATCAAAAGAAACTAGTTCCATGAACAATAAATCAGATTAATATGTCTGTCTGATCTGGTTGGAAGCAGTTCCCAGGGGTATCTTTTTTCTTTTTTTTTAGCCTCCTTTTCAAAGTATATTCTGATTATATTAAAAATAATCCTTGTACTAACAGCAAAGAAGAGAAAACCTGTGATATTCTAGTGGCATACTTTCCACACTAGTTTCACTAGATTGAAGGCTTAGATGTTTGTTAAACAACAAATATCCCTGAAGGGTTTATCCATCAAACTGTTATTGGCCACTTCCTGATAACAGGATGTGTACCCACAGAATTATGAATGAAGGGCCTTGATGGTGGCAGAAATATGAGACTTTTGCAAAACTCAGCAGGGTCACAGAGAAACAAATACATTCAAGGTCAGAAAAATGGAAAAATTGAAGAGTAATGGTAACAAAGAATATGTATCACATAGTTAATAGCGACTTAGGAGTTAAATTTGAGGGAGATTTTATGGATTGTTATACTGGCTCGGTGACAATAAGCAAATTATTTAACCTGTCTGGGCCTCAGATTCTTCCTTGGTAAAATAAGGATACAGAGTGGAGAGAATAGGCATTTGCATACTTCTTCCTACGTGCCAGGCACTGGGCTAAGCATTTTTTATAAATATTATCTCTTTTGATCCTCATAACAACCCTGGAGGTAGGTGTGATTATCATCTCTATTTTATAGCTAAGGAAACTAAAGTAAGCTGAACTTAAATGACTTGCCAAGAGTCATACAACCAATAAGTATCTGCGACTGGATTTGAATTCAGGCCTTCCTGACTTCAAACCCATTGCTCTCTATCCACTGTTCTGAAAAACTGCTGCTGAATTAAATGACCTCTCAGGTCCTTCAACTCTATAAATTCTATGGTCCAATCACTTTGTATCTCTAGCACAATGCTTGGCACATGGTAATAGGTGCTTGCTAAATGTTAGTTGACCAACCTTCTTCATTTTATAGAGAAGGAAGCTTCTGGTACCCAAAGAGCTTAAGGCAATAAAGGGCAGAACTCAGATTTGAACACACACCATCTGACTAGAGATTCAGCTCTTTTCCCAGTGGACTGTATTATTGAGATTGGAATTCAGTTCATCCTAACTCCATATAGAATGGTCTTTCCATTTTATCATGATCTCCATCCTTGAAAAGCAGGATCACCAGAGTGTAAAGTTATGACCATTGATATTATGGCTTTAGACAAAGGTGTGTGTGAGCTTGGCTCCTTCAGTTGCCCTTGATTGACTCAAAGAAAAAAAAATTCACTAAGGGAGCAATGCTTCTAGAATGCTCTTGCACACTGGGAGGGAATCTCTTATTTTTCCCCCTTCTCTCCCATATCTTAGAGAGGAGGTAATGGCATCCTATAAAAGGGATTGAAGGACATTTTTCAAGACCTTAGTTGGGTAAAGCAAATGGGATGGAGACCATTGAAAGGATTAGGTCTGAAAGCACGCCATCTTCCACTGTATTTCCTTCGTAAGCTTTTTATTGTATGTGGGACAAATGTCTCCTGTCATGGCATGAGCAATATGGAAATATGTACATGAAAGTACTACTTTAACCTATAGCAGACTATTTTACCTTCTTGGGGAGGGGGGGAAGGGAAGAAGGGAGAAATGTTAGAAAACAATGATCAAAAATTGTTTCTACATGTAACTGAAAAAGAAATAAATGCTTGTAGATAAATAAATGCTTTTTTTTAAAGAAAGGATTAGATCTGTAAAGGGAGTTTACCAAATGGCCAGTCTTTGACCCTATGGTAGCTGTGTATCGAACAGGACCACCTAGAGACTCTCCATTTTACTCTGTTGAGTGAGTTTTCAGGGGCACTGAGGTAGTGAAGTGGATAGAGAGTCAGACCTGGAGCCAGGAGGACCTGAGTTCAAATCTGTCCTCAGATACTTCCTCATTAGGTGACCCTAGGCAAGTCACTTAACCCCATTTGCCTAGCTCTTGCCTTCTACATTAGAGTTGTTACTAAGACAGAGAGTAAGGTTAAAAAAAAAAAGATTAAGTTTCAGTATCTTCTACCCAAGGACTACTCTTACTCTGGAGACAAAAGAGAAGGATCTAAGTACTTTGTATCTAAAGCAAAGCTATGACAGGAATCTTAGCACTAAGGACAAGTTCAATTGAGTGTGTGTGTGTGTGTGTGTGTGTGTGTTGACTTGAGTGACACTAGTGTATTGACCTAGAGAATAAGAGTATCAGGGCAACTAGGTGACTCATTGGATAGAGAGCCAGGTCTGGAGACAGGAGGCCCTGGGTTCAAATGTAGCCCCTTAGCTGTGTGACCCTAGGCAAGTCACTTAACTCCAATTTCCTAGCTCTTACCATTGTGCCTTGGAACTTATACTTGATATTGAGTCCAAGACAAGAAGTAAGAAAAAGAAAAAAGATCAAACGATAACATGTTTTTCATGAGGGGACCAACTTACTCTGTGTCCCAAAGAAGGAACACAGCCAGGGAGGGAAAAATGGGTGCACTGTATTTTGGTATATGCATGTGCCCTTCCTTAGGTCCTTTCTCCTTTTTTTTCCCTTTCTCTTTTCTAATGTTTCCTATTGAGCCTGTGAGAATTTAGTTTTCATAGACTGTATTCTTATACTGTGTTCCTTTGTATTCTGGAGAGTTATTGTGTTTCCATGTGCCTGGGATCTGGTCAGACATACTATCTAGTCTGCTACTTTTTGCATTTTCTTTGCCCTTGGGAATTACAAAGGATGTCTAATATGTCTAATTCTTTTTTTTTTTAAACAGATTCCAGTTAATGAAGGAAGGAGACTAGGGTCCCTTTCCTGTGTACATATTACCCATGAAGTGGGGATGAGGAAGGATGGCTAGACTGATAGATCCCCTCTTAATTAGCAATCACCAATTAAAGATGTCTTGATAAGATCAAAGGAGGGGCTGAATAATGAACGCCCCCCCCAAATCTATTTATTAGACCGCCTGATCCAGTTGATGTTGTCCCTGATCCCGAGAGAGTCATGGAGACCTGTATCACTTTATCAGTTATGATGATGGCCTAACCAATAAACTGGATATAGTCGATAAACTTATGTATATTGTTGTATTGCAAAATCAGCCTCTTGAGAGAATTTCAATTGTAGTATGTCCTAATTTAAAAAATAGAGCAGATTCTGCACTACAAGTCTCATTGGCTATTCCAACATTAACATGAAGAGATATGAGAAGACACCCTAATCTACTGCTTGGGGAAGGCTGTTATACACTGCATATTTCTGGGAACTTATTTATTTATTTTAAATACATTTTTCCATGATTACATGATTCATGCTCTCTCTCTTCCCTCTACTCTACCCCTTCCTGGAGTTGACAAACAATTTAACTGGGTTATACATATATTATCACTTAAATCCTGTTTCTATATTTTTTGAAAACCCAAACCCCAAATCATGTACCCATATATACAAGTGATCATTCATATGTTTTGCTTCTGTGTTTCTACTCCCACAGTTCTTTCTCTAGATGTGGATAGCGTTCTTTCTCATTAGTCTTCTTGGGACTTTTTAATGGTATCAATTAATGTATCAGCACAATTTAATGTGTTGATTTCCCCCCTTCTCAAAAAAGACTATTTTTCACACAGGATGGCTCTCTGGGAGGGGAAAGGAAAGGAAGGGAAGGGATATATATATGTACATATATATATTTCTATATATATATATATATATATACATGGGAAACTCTGGTGATGCAAGAAAAAAGAAAATTTTGATAAAAACATACAAAAAAGAAAAATAAACCAAATAATAATAATCTCTAAAATAGTATAAAATTAAAAATAATTTCAGATCTGTAGCCCTACATGGTCTTATTCTTGAGATCAGAGCTGACTCTTTGACTAAACAGGTATCCCTTCAGCATCATGACTTCCTCCATCATGGTTTTGATACATAGTGGATCACAGTAAAATATTTAGTGGGAATTTGGGGGAAGTTTTGCAGAAGCTGCAGATGACATGTGATGGCCAGCAGATGACACAGAAAAAGTTTAGAACTCAGAAATGCATAAAATATATGTATAGTGTTGTATAATATCAACCTTTTTATCTTTTAATAACATTAATATGCACAATTTATTTTTAAAAGTTAAAATAGATAAAAAGTTAAAGTTTGCCAAAAAGAATGTGGAAAGCTAGCAAGCAACCCCCAAGGGCTAGAAATGTAGGGATATGTTTAAAGGCTTAGTATCTAATAAGAGCATATAGGGGACTGCAAACATCCCATCAAAAGAAAAGAAAAAATTCAGACTACTCTGGTGGGAAGGAAGGTGCAAGAAATTTTACATGGATTGCCTGGATCTCAGGGGGCCCTATACCCCTAACCTCCATGTTGTGGAAGGGATACATATATAATCTTTCTTACCAGTGACCTTTCAATAATCCCAGGTTTTCTCTACAAGAGCACTAGTTAAGATGGAGGGGGAGATTTTCCTTTTCCCTATTACCTGTCCCATGCAGGTTTACAGAGGGAAAGTGAAAATCAGTTTTCCTTGGGAATGCCCTTTTTCCCCTTTCCCACAATTGTTTTTTTTTTGTTTGTTTGTTTATTTTAAGATGGATTCTCTATAGCACCAGGAAACTCCCTCACAGAGCTCAAAAGATCTAAGGGAGAGGAGTTTCCAATCTTTGCCCTTGTCCTGCCTCCTACCTTTTGGTGATTGAAGTCAGGAAGTCACGGAGCAGATAGACAAACAGCAAACCTGTTTCCTGTTTCTGAAATGGTAGAGGAACAGTGAGATACAGCTTGGACTTCTTCAACAGGTCACCAGTCAGATCACTGTAGGATTTAATGGAAAGCTGACCAGATCACTGAAGGCAACAATAACAAAAACAACCTTTGTCCACCATTTGCATTTTCAAAAGTGTGCAATATTTGTCCTGAAAGTTAATAAGTTGTGAAACCACATTGAAGTTTAATTTTCAAGTGAACTTTGTCTAGCTGAGTTGGAGAGATGCTGAAGCCCTGGTGAAGGATCCATTTTCCAGTTGTTATAAAAGGGAAGAAAATTAATTTTATAGAAGACTAGTCAGTAAGCTTTTCTTTGATTCCCATAAAAGTTGTAGAACAGATTATTAAAAAGATGGCTAGTAACCACCTAGAGACGGAAGTGGTGATACAAGAGGGCTGGCCCAGTTTCCATTGGGTCAGACTTTGGCAGGCTAATTGTAGTTCCTTTCCCTCTGCCCCCCTTTTAAAACCCATATCTTCTCTTAGAATCAATACTAAGTATTGGTTCCAAAGCAGCAGAATGATAAGAGCTAGGCAATAGGGGTTAAGTGACTTGGCCAGGGTCACACAGCTAGGGAGTGTCTGAGTCCAGATTTTAACCCAAAACCTCCTGTTTCCAGTCCTGGCTTTTATTTCTTTCTTGAAAGGGTTAATTGATAGAAGAGAAGACCTTGGGGAAGGGAGGAGACAACTGTTCTTCCCCCCCCCTTTTAAAATTTAGAATATTTTCCCATGGTTACATGATTTATGATCTCCCTCCCCCCCCCCCCCAGCCCTGCTCTTTCCTCTCTCCTCCTGGAGCTGACAATTATACATGTATCATTGTTATACATGTATCATTGTTCAAAACCTAACAACTACTCTTAGACATTTGAAGAGCTGACATGAGGGAGAGAAATTTGATTTGATTTGTTTTTTATTCTACCCTTGGCTTCTGACTCTAGGCTTTGCCATCCTGATGCAGTTGCCTTCTCATTCTGGAAATTCCTTTCCACCATACTTTTCTCCATTTGGTGAGTTCTTTCTGGAGTCCTCTGTTTTGGGGTTGGCCCAGCTTGGGGCCATGTTACCTTCCGCTCCTGACTGTGCTTTTGACTCTCTGGACATTGCCACCATGTTACTTCTGTGACAAGGAAATCACTTTAAAAGACTGATATATATTAATTTAAGGTCGCCAAGGAATTCAGCTATGTAATTCCTAAATGAAAACTCAAGTCAGCAGTTAACCTTTTATGGAGTTTAATTACAAACAGGAGGAAGAAAGAGATAGAGAGAGAGAGGGAGAGAGAAAGGGGAGAGAAGGGAATAGGGCTTAAATACCCCCTCTGTTTAGGCTGGGCCAAAAGGCCCAAGCCCTTAGATAGCTGGGGCAAAGAAAGGAGATCAGTCCCTATTACTCACGTGACCAAAATGGAGAAACAGTCTCAGAGGCCCCCACCTCCAGCTTCCTTCAGAGCAAGCTTCTCAGAGAACCTCTCCAACCACTCAGAGCCAAAACTCTCCAACCACCCTTCAGTCCTCAGACCCCTCTATCTTTAAGGAAACCATCCAAGTTCCCTCCCCTCAGTTCTCACATCTACCAATCACTGTCCATCATTTTCCCTGTGCCAATGGTGGCTCTAGCTTAACCCAGGACCACCCAGAGGTCTGTGGCTTTGCACATGTCTGTTGGAGGTCATATTTTCAAATAATTAAATCTTGATCTTTTGCTACAGCCCTTCCTAAATCCTGTTACCCTGAGTAAGGTAGAGATTGAAATAATTAAATTTTGATCTATGCTGCAGCCCTTCCTAAATCCTGTTAGGACTGAGTAGGGTGGAGATTGCAATTTCCAAGACTTGGTTCTGTCATTCCAAGTATCTCCATTGTATCAATTCTAAAATCAATCATGACTCAAAGAAATTCCTGTTCTATGCTTAAGCATAGGTCAAAGTCCTTTCCATTGTTCAGCAAAAGGTTTCTGTCCTAAAGTAATCTTAAGAAGGGAGGAGGAGGAACCTCCCATGCCAATGGGGTTCACATTCCAATAGCCAAGACCCACTATCAATAGGAAATTTTTCAAGTATGAAATTTCCCAATGGTGAAATCTCCAACATTTATAAGTCTAAGAAATTTTAAGGTTTACACTTCTCCCCTCCCACCCTTTGGCTCGCATTTCTATACTCACCTTTTCAGAACATATATCACCAAGACTACATATGACCTGGTCATGAAACATAGTAAGCAGCTTGGCAAAGTAGAAAACAAACCAAAACATAAATATAGGAGTCAGAAGACCCAAGTTCTATCCTTGCTCTGCTGCTATAACTGGCTACATGGCTACCATGAGGTCCCTCCATCCATCAATTGCTTATCTGTGGAATAAAGGGATTGGTCTGGGTGATCTTTAGCTCTAATGACTAATTAGATAATTAATGATGGTGGTTAATTAAATAATTAATATGATTAATTATATACCTGATTAATAATAAATTTTTGGATCCAAGAAATTATATATCCATTTTGAAGAGCTAATTCTTATCTTCTGTGAGACTCATTTCCTTGATGGCCAAATGAGCTGGTTGAGCTTTGAGGTCCCTTTTGGTATTAGATTTATGACTTATTTCAGAGGATTGTGTATGCAGAATGAGACCACACAGATATACATATTTCATATATGTAAAGTTGTTTTTGTTTGACAAACCTGAAATTGTCATCATCATGTTCTGTCTCAAAGAAATGACTGATGATTTTCTTTTATTAGTAGGTCACATTTATTTGGCACTAGTTACAAATCATTTTTTCATAACCATTAGGGGAAAAAGGGAGAGAGATTAAATATTCTTCTTCTCATTTTTTATAAACAGATGAAGCTTGCAGAGCATTAAATGTCTTACTAATGGTGACAGCCCTAGTCACTGAATATTGAAGGAGCCACTGACCTTTTAATTTCTTTTCAACTTTGGTCTATTGTTCAAACACTAGATGGCAATATTGCTTCAGAAACAGTACAAGGCATTCTAAGATGCAGACTCCTAGGAACCAACTTACATTCTTAATCAATTTTGCTCAACCCCATGTAAACCACCTGGAAAACAAAATTGTGGGAAAAGTCACTGATTTTAAGAGCTTTTCCATAACTCTCTTATTTTGTTCCAGGCTTTCTGGTAGAACAATAATTCTCAAATTGTCTCTCCTGGACCTGTTTTCTAGGTCGGTCATCTTCTCAATGATATATTTCATGTTTCCTTCTATTTTTTTTCATTCTTTTGATTTTGCTTTATTAATTCTTGCTGTCTCATGAAATTATTAGCTTCTAATTGCCCAATTCTAATCTTTAAAGACTCATTTTCAGCCGTTATCTTTTGATTTTCCTTTTTGGTTTGTTCTATCCTATTTTTCATGGCTTCTAGCAGGTCAATTCTGGTCTCCAGTTTGCTTATGACTTAATTTGATTTCTGTGCCTCTTTTTTCATATGGGCAATTTTGTCTTTTAAGCTGTTATTTTCTTTTTGTATTACTTTCATTTCTTTTTCCCACTTTCCTTCCCATTTTTTGTCTATCTTTCTTACTTGGGTCTTGAACTTCTTTTTGAGTTCCTTGAGATGTATTTTTTTAGAAAGTATGGATGTGTTTGCTTGTTTGTTACTTTCTGCTGTTACTTCTGTATTTTGCTCCTTTTTTCCCCACAGAAATTATCCAGAGTCAACAGTGTTGGGTTTTTTTTTGTTTGTTTGTTTGTTTTTGCTGCTGCTTATTCCTTTTTCCCCTAGTGGATTGGGGTTCCTGCATATTAATTGCTTTCTTAGCTTCTGTCTTGCAGGGCTTTACCTTGGTCGTATCTTCCCTTCCCAGTCAGAAGCTGGAGTGAAGGAAGATAATGTGATCTTCTTTGTGTAGCACATGTGTTTTGCCCTGAGGCTATCTTTCCAATCCATCCTGCCTTGACTGTATCCAGCCTTATTTCTGGCCAAGATCCACACTCTGTTGCCCAGGCTCCTCACTCTTCAGCCTTGGGTCTCAAGTCTCACTGCCAACACCTTGTACTGCCTTCAGGGGTAAGTCTGTGGCGCTTTCAGCCAGGACCTAAGGATTTAGACATTGCCTTGTCCTTGCTCTGACTCTGGCATGGTAGGTGGTGTGGGGGAGGAGTGATCAGCTTGCACTTTGATAAGTGCCATTTTGCCCCCTTATAGCATGGGAATTCCTAAATACTGACTACCTTTAAGACTGTATCCAGAGAGAGAGCCCCTTTAATTCTCCAATTTTTTATTTCTGTTCTTTTGAGATGCTTTGTAATGATTGGTTGGAAGGAGATTAAGAAGGCTTCTGCTTCTATGCTGCCATATTACCTCTGTTCATCCTCCATACTTCTCTTAATGCCCTCTCCTTTTCTCATGTGACTGGTACATCCTCATACTACCCATTCCTTCCACTTTGGGCTCTCCAGAGAGAACCTCTTCAAAGGAACATAGATTTAGATCTGGAAGGGACCTCAGAGCCATTTTACAGATGAGGAAGCTGAGTCTGTAAGAGTTTAAGTTTCTCCCTGCCCAGAGAGAAACAGTGAGCAGATATCTGAGATAGGATTTAAAACTGAATTTTCCTCACTAGTCAGGTTAGTGTCTAAGGAAAATTTTACTGCCTTTATATCCCTTTCCATTGTTCCAATGTGTTTATATAGACATTTCCAGTAGTCTGGGGTCGGGGGGACTCTTCTTCCCAAGTTCAAATCTGGCCTCAGATACTAATTGTAGCATACCAGGCATATTAGCATCTTGTGAGTATGAATGATGTATTGATATTGTATCTTATGTATTCATTTACCTAATGAGAAGTATGAGGGGCATCAGTGTTGCGAGAAGCAAGTGGGCATGAGGAGCAAGAGAGGCTAGAACAGCAAGAGGCTCCAGAGCAGTCAGAAGATCAAGAGGGAGTCTTGCTCTCTTCCCCAACTTTTATTGGAGATTTTAAGAATGTCAAGTGGGAGGTGATTAATGAATACGTAACATGACATAGGTTTTAACATTGGTTGAATTGACAATCATGAAATCAAAGTGGAGGAGATTAATCCAACATGTATCTTGGAAAGGAATGTGATCTGACAAGGTGTGAGCTAGGACACAGTGGCCTGTAATGCCCTGCTCAGGAATTCTCTTGCCCTTTGGACTGCAGATTTGTCCATACAGTGATCAATAAATGACCTGACCATGAGTCTGGCAAATGAATACATAAGATACAATATCAATACATCAATCATACTTTCCAAGATGCTAATATGTCTGCTATGCTACACTAATTTGCTGTGTGACCCTGGGCAAGTCATTTTATCCTACTTGCCTCAGTTTCTTCATCTCTAAAATGAGCTAGAGAAGGAAATGGCAAACCAGTATCTGTGCTAAGAAAGCCCCAAATGGAAAAATGAAAATTGGATATGAATGAATGCAATGTTTACACAGATTACCTAGGGGTCTGACCTATAGTAAATCAGATCTGAATTAAAATTTGTCCTTGGATACTTGGGACCCTGGGAAAATCATGGAGTTACCTCAAAAGTTCAGATTTGAACCCTCTAAAAAGGAAGGCTTTTGGACGAGTTTATACTCCAACCTCCAGTCAAAGGGGAGAGGTAATTGAAGATGCAGAGAAAGCACTGAGCTTCAAAAAAGAAGCTAATCAGTATGTAGGTGAGATTTCAGGTGATCAGCTTAGATAACCATGACGTCCTTTAGAATCATGATGTTCCAATCAAAGCAGCTGATGGAAAATGGAGAACTACCATCACAACATACAAGATAAATATCAAATGATGGAAGGTGATAAGAGGAGATAACTCTAGACCCTGGGAAGATCAGGAAAGGCTTCCCGAAGGAGGTGGCCCTCAAGCTAGAAGCTAGAGATTCTAAGAGGTTGACATGAGGAGGGAGAGCATTCTAGGCATGGTGGGCAGCTAGTGCAAGAGCACAGAGATGAGAGACAGAATGTTGTGTGAGAAGAACATGAGATAGGACAAGATGATTAAATTGCATCAGATGTAGAAGTGGGTAGAATGGACAAAGATTGGAAGCACAGGAAAAGGTCAAGGGAAGAGTATTTAAATGTCAAAAAACTTTTAATTTGATCTTGGATATATTAGGGAGCCTTTGGAATTTAATGGGTATGGGGATGGAGTGTGACAGTAAGACTTGCATTTTAGGAAATTGCTTTCATAACCAAGAGAAGTATAGATTGCAGTGGTGTGATAGAGGCTGGTACTAGAGAAAAAGTGCCAGACTGAAGAGTATGTGAAATTGATCAGCTTGATGGGGGAGAGGACCCAGGAGTGAAATCAGATTGAGGAGAAGACTCTGGCTGGGAGAAGAGTGAGGCCTCTCAGTTTTGAGAAGCCAAAGAGAGAAGGTGGGAAAAAGACTTTCTTCTGAGGGTCACCCACTTTTCCTGCTGGTGACTGGAAATCTTTCCCTCTAACACTTCCCAATTGAAGGGACCTTCTTTTTTTATTTTTATTTTAATTTATTTATTTATTATAACCCTTACCTTCCATCTTGGAGTCAATACTGTGTATTGGCTCCAAGGCAGAAGAGTGGTAAGGGCTAGACAATGGGGGTCAAGTGACTTGCCCAGGGTCACACAGCTGGGTAGTGTCTGAGGCTAGATTTGAACCTAGCACCTCCTGTCTCTAGGCCTGGCTCTCAATCCACTGAGTTACCTAGCTGCCCCCTGAAAGGATTTTCTGAAGAGAAACCTGAGCAGACTTTACCTCAGCTCCTGTTGCCCAGGAGTAAGTCAACCTGATTTTTTCTAAGGGGGCTCAGGCTTCCAAGACCTGAGTTCCCCCCAAACTCTAGGAGGGAGGGAAAGGGTTTAGATAGAGACAGGGACCCCTTTTCTCACATTCCTTTTCCCATTCTTCCCTGCCCATTGTTCCTTTTGTATTACCTGATTGAGTTAATATTAAAAGTTATCTGTTCCCCAAGCTGAGTGTGACTGAATGGATCAAGGGGAGACCTTCTGGTCTCGAGTAGTGGGGGTGGGGTAAGAGGGACAAGAGAAAATTGGGGAGAGCAGCTTTAGCTAAGGAGGGAAGGCAGAAGGGGGAAAATCTTCAAACCCCTTCTCCTCTCTCTGAGCCAATCCATTATATCTGCTGTCTCCCCTGAATACCAAAAGTCCAAGCCTTCTCTTGGGGTACAAAACTTCTCTTTTTTTCTTTTTTTAAGACAGTGGGGAGGAACTTCTGACAGATCAATTAAAAGCTTCTTGCAATAGTAGAGGTAAGAGATGATGAAAGAGTTGTGCTGGATAAATGTAAAGGAGAGGCTTCTGTAAGAAAGGCTGCAGAGAAAGAAACAAGAAGATTTGGCAACTTAATGGTTGTGTGAAATGAGTAATAGAGAGAAGAGTTGAGGATGACACCTAGATAGCAAACCAGGTGAATTAGAAGGACAATGGTGCCCTTATTAGTAGCAGAGAAGTTCAGAAAGAGGAGGCTTTGGAGGGGAAAGATAATTTTCATTTTGGACAGGTTGAGTCCAAGATGCCTAAGAGACACCCAATTTGAGATGTCCAAACAAGCAGTTGGTGATGTAGGAGCTCAGGAGAAAGGCTAGTTTGGGATATATAATTCTGGGAATCATATGCCAAGATATAGTAATTGAATCCATAGTAACTGATAAGACTCTCCAAATATAAGAGCATAGAGATAAAAGAGAAGGGGATGTAGGACAAAGATTTGGGGTAAAATCCTGGTTAGTGGGTATGTAATGGGTAAAGATCCAACAAAAAGGAGTAGTCAGAAAGGAAAAACAAGAGATTAGTCAGAAGAAGAAAAAACACCCATAGAGGATAATAAGGTATTCAGGAGGAAAAGGAAGTTGAAATGTAAAATGATGCAGAGAGGTCAAGAAAGATGAAGATCAAGAAGAAGCCATTAGATTTGACAATTAAAGGATCACTGGTAATTTTGGAGAGGGTAGTTTTGGTTGAGTGACAGGGATGGAAGCCTGATTGTGTTGTGTTTAGAAGAGATTGAGAAGAGAGGAAGTAGTGGCATCTATGTAGATATTTTTTTTTAAAGAATTTGGTTGGGAAAGAGTAAAAATATATAGGGGAAAAATTGAGAGACATGCTCAAATCTAATGGTATTTAAATTTTTTCTTACCAATGGAGTAGTCAAGGGTGTATTTGTAGGAAATAGGTAAGGGTAAGGATCCAGAGAGATTGAAGATTAGAGAAATCGGGGCTCATAGTGTAAGTAATCACTGTAGAAAACGGGACAGGATTAGATCAAAGGTCCATTTGGATTTGCCTTTGGTAAAGAGAAGGGCCATATCTTCATCAGAGTATAGAGTGAGGGAAGTGATAGTGGGACAATGTCAGAAAGATGCAAGCCAAAGAAAAGGGGAAGCTTTCAGAGAATGGCCTTTTTTTTTTTCCTATGAAGTTTGAGGAAAGATCATCAGCAGAGAAAATAAAGAGAAATAGCATGGGAGGCTTGATAAATGAAAAAAAAAAGATTTGGAACCATTGCTGTGGAGAGTAGAGGTGGGGAACAATTAGGGAGGAAAAGGGGCATTATTTTGCTATAGTAAAGACAAAATTGAGATTAGCTGGCATAAACTGTAGTGGATTCACTAAAGCAGGTTGTTTTTTTTTATTTCTTTCAGTCCCATTCCAAAGTGTGAGTAAAAGCAATAGAGGAAGAAGATAGTGATATTCCAGGAAAGATATGATCAATAATAGTGCAAGAAGAGAACAAGGGATCTAGAGTAGAGGACAGTGTAGAATAGAATTGTCAGCAGGAAAAAAAGAGAGTTAGTGGGGCTGGAATGATGTCCTGGCATAGTATTGAGGAGAGCAGAGATTGGAGGCCAGGGTGAATATGAAGGAAAGTTATAGGAGAAATGTCAAATCTTCCTATTAGACACTAAACCCCTTGAGGGCAGGGATTGAGCCTTATTTAATTTATGTATTTAACACAGAGTATAGTTGGCATTGTGCTTTACAACATAGTGCATATTTAATAAACGTGTGACCAGTATTTGTTACTGAGATACTTACTACTCCCTAGAGTCAGTGAAAACTTCCAAAAGGTTGCATTAGCTAAGTTAGACCGTATAATCTTGTCCTAATATCAAGGTGATCATAATCTTTTTGGAACTCTAGAACTATTTTCCTAAACCTGAGTTCATAGAAGGCTCGGACCACCTAATAATGTTATGAATACTTGAAGTATAATATATAGAATCTTCATTTAAAAATGTCTATGTCTGACACAGTTTGGGTTAAACCAATTTTATATGACTGATAGGAAGTCTCTTTTCTTTGACATAGAGTCCATGGAGAGGAATGTTCATTATTTTAACATGCCCAAGTAACTTGCTTGAGATGTCCTCTGAGATCATTCATCAGTTCTCCAAGATCAAGTCAGGCGTTGAAGGGTTGTATCTTATGAGTTGCTTCTTAGGTCTATCTTACATGCCATTCATGCAGTGAAAATGTTTATCTTCTTGCTAAATTAGGGTCTCAACTATCCCTTCTGCTCCTCCACAGATGAGTCCAGACAGATTGTCTGAAATCCATTTTTGGACTGTAGGACTATAGGATAAGGTTTGCTTGCTGGCCCAGAAACCCTTAAGTAAGCAATCCCAGTTACTTCATTCCTTTCCTATGGAAAATTTGTTTGGGGATTATTTGATTTTATTTTTCTATGTCTCTTTAAGCCTACTTGCCTCATTATTGAGTAAATTTGGAATTCTAATAGTTCTCTTGCAATGACAGGGATCCACTGAAGGAAATTTCAAATTCTCTTTTATTTGTTGTTGAGTCATTTCACAGCCATGTCTGACTCTTCACAACCCCTTTTGAAGTTTTCTTGGCAGAAATACTAGAGTGGCTTGCCATTTCCTTTGCCAGATCATTTTAGAGATGAGGAAATGGAGACCAATAGGTTAAATGACTTGCCCAGGAACACATAGCTAGTCAGTGTCTAAGGCCAGATTTGAAAATTCATCAAGATGAATCTTCGTGATTCCAGGCCTAGTACTCCACTGTACCACCTAGCTGCCCAATCCCTTTCACATAGAGACCAAGACAAATCTCACCTACAGGGACCTCTACAATAATTGTGATGGGCCTTGTATCATGAGGAACATCTAGAAATTTTTGTTCCCATCCCATTTGGATAGTTTTAACCTCTAAGAGAGTCATGGAAGATTTTTACCCAGAACATTTTGATTTCTTGCCCTGAATTCCCCCAAAATTAATTGACCTTTCCTTATTTAAATTAACTAAGGACTAAACCTTGAAAAGCTCCAGTATTTCTTGCCAAGTAAACACCAAATGGAGTCACAAAGTCAGAAACGATTATGAAATGACTAAATAACTCATGAAAGGGAACTTGAAATTTCCCTCAATGAATCCTTGTCACTGTGTAAGAGAACTATGTGTGCAAGTTCAAAGTAATAATAATAATAGCTAGAATTTAGATAGGACTTTCATGTTTGAAAAGCACTTTATGAATATTTCATTTTATCCTTATAACCCTGTAAGGGTAGTGTTATTATTAATACCCCTTTTTATAAATGAGGAAAATGAGGCAGTCAGAGGTTAAGTGACTTGCCCAGAGTGTCTGAGATCAGACAGATTAAAATCAGGTTTTCATATTTCTAGGTCTAGGACTCTAACCACTGAATCACCTAGATGCTTGGTTTTATTGTGGGAAATGATAAAAAAAAGATGTGTACTATGTGATTTTTTTGTCTCTCTGTTCTGAGCAGGAAACAAAGCCAGTTTAGATCTGGGAATTTACACATCATAGCAAGTGAGACTTGGGAGAAGTATGCTCCAAAGTATACATGGGCTGCAAAAGTATTTGAAGGCTATCATGTTGGAATGGGAAGAGGGAGAAACTAGGAACAATGCCTAGAAGTTGTAAAGAGGCAAATTTGGCCTTGATGTAAAGAAAAACATCCTCTCAGAGCTATCTCAAAGTAGGATGGGTTACCTTAGGAAATAGGGGCTTCTCTGTCAGGAGAGTGTTTATGCAAAGGCTGTAGGACCACTTGTCAGGTATCTCGTAGAACTTTTGTGGTATAGGAAAGACAAGAAAAGGAAATGGTAAACCAGAGTCGTATCTTTGTCAAGAAAACTCCAATCAAATCACAAAGAGTTGGACATGATTGAAAATGACTCAATAGCAAAAAGACAGGAGAAGGAAATGGCAATCCATTCCAGTATCTTTGCCAAGAAAACCCCATGGGCAATATGATCTATGGAGTCATGAAGAGTTGGGCACAACTGAACAACAGCAAACACAAGGTAGTCACTGAAGATGTATCTGTCTCTGAGATTCCATGATTCTTTGAGAAAGTAGGGAATTAGGTCCCTGCCCTGGGGTTTATGAATTTTATCACTGTGAACACTTTCATTGCCAACATATATTGCAGACCTTCTACAATTTAGTCCCAAATGTTGCCTAAGTCACAGAAAAGGTAAATAAATTTCCCTGGCTGTATAGTTAGTAAAAATCAGAGGAGGATTTGATCCCAGGTCTTCCTGACTTTAAGCCAAATTTTGTTGGGTTGAGGAAGAATTTAATGATCTTACTGGCTTCTTTGTAGAAGGAGAGAGAGAGAGAGAGAGAGAGAGAGAGAGAGAGAGAGAGAGAGAGAGAGAGAGAGAGAGAGAGAGAGAGAGAGAGAGAAAGAAAGAGAGAGAGAGAGAGAGAAAGAAAGAGAGAGAGAGAGAGAGAGAGAGAGTGTGTGTTAATTTTTTCCTACCCTTTAAACTTCAGAATTCAGGCATGAAGCTCAGGCTCCTTGCTCTAGGGACAGCTCTGCTGTGTAGAGCCTTACAAATACTCAGCAGCCAAGTCTTCATGAGGAGGTAAGACATCAAAATTCCTCCTTCACAGAAAAAGAAGCTGGCACAGAATGGCAATATTTGGAAACTTTGTTTTCTAATGCTCATCTTTTCCATATTCCTTCCCTCCTGGGAGAAAAGTCCTATGAGGATGCAATGAATGAATCCAGACGGTGGCTTTGAGCGATCATGGCCAAAGGCTGGTGCTTGATGCCAGTGTCCACATTCTAATCCCTCTGTGTTCCCAAGGTTCTCTGTCATTCAAGATAAGCAGGTTCTGGCCTCCACATGAATGCACTGGGACATGTGTGTATAATGAGTTTAATGGTCCACAGCATTGATGAGGTTATGCACTCCTGGCCAGACCCCCCTCCATTTACCCCTTGGCTCAACCACAATTTGCCTCCATATGGGCCACATATGTTCAGCTGCTGAAATGAGCTTCCCCAGGTATAAATGAACTGACTGCACCTGCCAGGTTGGCTAATATACCAAGTACATTTGGGTAAAGGGAACCTTCTGTGCTGCTGAATTGATGAGAGACACCTGAAGAATCATTATTTCTACCCTTACTCCCATTTTACCCCAATACACTGAAAGTAAAAGCTGCCTTCCTAGAGTCTATGCATTTTTGGGGTATGCTTGGAGGATGTGCTTTGTTCCGAGAATGTTTAGGTCCAATGAACATGCTAAATGGTTTAGCTTAGAGTTGTCTGGGGCCTGTACGTTCTTGTCAAGGTGATCTGTATACCAGGTTGCTATGGAAGGAGAAAGCCTAGAATGAGACCCAAATTGGTTCTGAAATGGACCTCGTTTTCTGAGAGTCCCACAGACTAGAGATGATTCAGCAATCAAACCCTTGCAATCATGGCTATACAAGAGTGGCATGTGGTGGAAAGTGCAGTGTCTAGGAATCAAGAGATGTAGGGTGATATAATAGAGAGAGTAGACTTTGAGTCAGGTAGGTAATAGTTTTAAATTTTGATGCTTGCTAGCTGTAAGAAAATGGACAAACCACGTAACTATTGGATTTTCTTATCTGTAAAATGAGGAGAATAATAATCTAGAATCATAGGTTCATAATGAGAAGCAACCTTATAGGTTATCTGTTTCATCCCTTTCACCTTACAAAAGAGGAACTAAAGTCTGGGTTACTAAGTAGCAGACCTGAATATGCACCTTAGTCTTCTAATTTTAAGTGTGATACTTCATTATCATTTAAAAAATGCCCAGTGCTTGGCATGTAGGAAATTCCTTCCTTAGTTTCTTTATTCCTTTGTTCGTTTCTTTGTTCCTTTGTTTCTTTGTTCATTTGTTTGCTCCTTCCTTCCTTCCTTCCTTTGTACCATACTGCAGAACAGAATTCATTATATTTCCCTTCAAACTCATCCCTCTTCCTAATTTCCCTGTTTTTGTGAGGGTAACATTCTTTCTTTTACTCAAATTCAAAACTTTGGATTCACTGCCAACTTTTCATTCTTTCTCATTCCCCCAAACCAAACAGTTGCCAAGTTTTGCCAATTCTGCATTAAAATGTCTTGTGTCCATTTTCTTGTCTATACTACACTCCCTTAGTTCAAGTCTTTATTGCCTCTTCTCTGGAACAGTTATAGCTTCCCAATTGGTCTGTTTCTAGTTTTTTCCCTTGCCAATCCATAGTCCACAAAGTTTCCAACCCGGCCTCCCACAGTAGAGTTCTGACTATGTCATCTCCAATGACTCCCTATTGCTGCTAAGATAAAATACAAACTCTCTTGTTTGGCATTGAAAACCCTTCACAGTCTAGTTCCATTCTACTTATTCAGACTTATTAAACCTTATACCCCTTTAAACACCCTACATTAAGGCTAAACTGGCCTTCTAGCTTCTCAAGATATTCTAACTCCCATGATTGTTCCTTTTCACTCTTTCCCATATTTGGAATGTATTCCCATCTTACTTTAGACTTAGCTAATTTACTTAATTTAGCTTATTTCAAGGCTCAGCTCAGAGGCCATAGCCTACAAGAAACCTTTCCTGATGGTCCCAATTAGTTAATGTCCTTCTTCTCCCAAATCACTACAATTTTATTTATATACTTTACTTATCTGTGCTCATATAGTCTCTACTACCTCCCATTCCTACAAATAGAATATAAGGTCCTTGAGGGCAAGAACTGTATCATTTAAAATATATATTTATATCTCCAGGCAGAATCAAGATGGTGAAATGAGAAGTCACAAATTCTTTCACACTGAACACAGAAAACTTTCCAAACTTGATTCTGAACAGGAAAGCCAAGACAAATTCACAGTGAATCACTTTTCCAGCCCATTGTAGCTTAGGAAGATAGAGAGGTCTACAGAGGCTGGGTTGGGAGCTGGCCAGGAGTGCAGTATAATAGTGGAAGCAGTGCTTAATGTGGTGGCAGCATCAACATCAGCAGGGAGAAGATCCTAGGGACAATAAGGTTACTCTATACCTGACGAAAAAGAGATCCCAGGGGACTCCTGGGCTAGCACTTGGAGCAGGAATAGCTACCAATTGGCAGCGTTGTTGCCCATTACCCAGATCTGGGTCACACTTCTGGTTAGAGAGGAACAATTGTGGTCATGAATGGAACAAGGGCCCTACTTGTAAAAGGAGCAAAGTACAGACTAGGAAGGCAGAAAACATACCTTTTTTGGAACATACTGAAAACCTACAGGCTTCCAGGCTCAGCTATAAAAGTAGCAGAAAGACTGAAGCTTAGATTAATCATCTCCTTTGATCCCAAGTGGTAAAGAGAGCCCAACTCTTACATTAAGTCCAAAGTCAAGAAATAGGCTAGGAAAATGAGCAAACAACAATAAGAAAAAAAAAAAGCCTGATTATTAAAACATAAAACTACTATGGTGACAAGGAAGCCAAAAACAACATTGTGAAAATGTTTATAAGAAAAGCCTCCAAGGTAAAAAAGGCATCACATGGAAAATTTTTGAAGGAAGGAAACAAGTATTTATATGGTATATATATTATATGCCAGACAGTGTGCAAAGCACTTTACAAATATGATTTAATTTTATTCTCACAACAATCCTGGGAGAGTAGGTGCTTTTATTATCCCCATTTTGCAGTTGAGAAAGTAGAGGCAGATGGATCTGAAGTAATTTGTTCAGGTTCAAACAATTAATAAGTGTCTCATACTGGATTTTAACTCAGGTCTTCCTGGCTCCAGGTCTAGTGCTCTGTCCACTGCATCACCTCTCTGCTCCCAGCATGACCATTATTATTGTTATTCAGTCATATTCAATACTTTGTAACTTAATTTGAGGTTTCCTTGGCAAAGATACTGGAATGGTTTGTCATTTTCTTCTCCAGCTCATTTTACAGATAAAGAAACTGAGACAAACAGAGTTAATTGACTTGCCCAGGGTTACACTGCTAGTAAGTGCTAGTAAGAGGAGTCTTCCTAACTTCAGTCCCAGAATACTATCCATTCTGCAACCTGGGTACTACATAGTCAATGTAGCCTCTCAGAATAAAAGATAAAGTTGAGAATTCTGGGAGGAATGTTAGCTCAAGCAGAATTGTCCACTAGTCAGAATTCTACTCTCTTATCTGAGTTAATGCCCGCCTTCCTGATGTCTCCTCTGGTTTTGCTTGTCTATTTTGCAATCTATTCTAGGTTTGGGAATAGGAATCCATTCTCTTTTTGTCTTGCCTGGTTCTCAAATTGGTTATTTCTTCAGTGAATGGCCTGCTTTTAATTTCAAATCATTTCTCTTATTATCCCCTAGACTGTTTATTTCCTAGTTCATGGTTTGCTTTGAACTCAGGCAGAAATACTCCAACTCATCCCAGTTCCTAGTGGCTGGCCCTGGTCCCATTCATTTCCTTTCCCCTCTTCTCCTCCACCTTCAGTGGTATATAACATTATGTTCTTTTTTTCTTTGCCAACTCCCTTGACCTTGTCTGCATTTGTTTTGTCTCGTATTTTTTCAGTCCCTTCTTAGATCTTCCTGAAATGATCCTATCTCTGTCATTTTTAAGATCTTTAAAAGATTTCAAAGGCCAAAGAATTTAGAACTGGAAGGGACTAGCCACTCACTCGTTGACCTCTGTCTTTGTCATAACAAGAAAAAAACTTAAGTAAAAAAGACCAACAAGACAATTACATGAATGAATGAAAGAGCACCTATTAAGCACCTCCTTCTTCAATGCCTCACTTGATTTTCATTTCAAATCATTTTTCCTATCACCCCCTGATCATTTATTTCTCTAGTTTATAGTTTGCTTTGAATTCACACTAGCTGAAACACCTCAAATCACCCCAGTTCCTATTGGCTGCTCCTGGTTCCATTTATTCCCTCTCCCCTTCACCTTCACCGTACCTTCTGCATATATAACCATGCCAAATGATGAGGGAAACAAATAGAAAATGCTTGACAGCCCCTATTCTCAAAGAGGTAACATTCTAACTGAGAGGACATGCTATAATAGAAAGTTCCATTGCAAGGCAGATGGGAAGGTCCAGAAGTTCTTAGGAGGTTTTGAAAGTGTTAAGATGCAAATGCCAAGGAATAGGGCATTTGAATGGCAGAGAAGCAGAGTAGATGGTTGTCTTGGAGGATCAGGAACTATTTTTTTTGCCTCTTCTTGGAAGGTTTTAATGGCAAGCTGAGTAGTTTGCCTTTAATCCTAAAGGCAAAAGAGAGACACTGAAGATTTTTGAGGGGAGGATTTTTACATATAGGCAGATTCGCATATAAAGAGATTCTTTTGATAGATCGTGAAGTATAGATTAGAGAAGAGAGATTGGAGGAAGGGATACCAGTGAGAAGGTGTTGGCATCCTCTCACAGTGAACACACCAACATTCTACTAAGGAACAATGACATATATATGTGGTACTTTGGACAGTGAAGTGTGGAAGTAGATAGAGAACTGAGCTTGGAGTCAGAAAAACGAATTCAAATGTGGCATCAAGTTACTTAGTAACTGTATAACACTGGGCAAGTCACATTACCTTTGCTTTAATCCACTGGAAAAAAATGACAAACCACTCCATTGTGTTTGTTAAAAAAAATCTCATGTGTTCAGGGACAGGGATTACATGAACAAAAGGACACCTCAAGCCCACCCCTTGAAGTCCCAGGCCCATAGTGAGGCTTAGAAGTCCATACTCCTGGGCTCTTTCAAGCCTGTCCTACTGCAGTACAGACCTATCCCCAGGGCATAATTGGTTACACTGCTGAACCCAGCAAGTCAGCAGCAGAGGAGATATATTCAGCAAGCAGCTCTCAGAGTTCCCAGGCCACAGGAAAAAAAAGGCTAGGAAAATGAGCAAACAGCAAAAGGTACTTTTTGCACTCAAAATTTCTATGAGGACAAACATCAAAGAACAGAACCAACAGGAGATGATGAGATCCAAGCAACCACACGCAAAACTTCAAAATAGAGTGGGACTTAGTCTCAAGCTCTGGAACAACTTAAAAAGGAACTCAAAAGTCAAATAATATAGGTCAAAGAAAAATGGGGAAAAGAAATGAAAATAATGCAAAAAGAAAATAACTTAAAAAGCAAAATTAGTCAACTAGAAAAAGAGGCATGAAAATCTAATGAAGAAAATAGTTCCATGAAAAGTAAAATGGACCAAATGGAAAAGGAGGCTAAAAAGGCCATGGAAGAAATTTAGTCTTTAAAAACTAGAATTGGGCAAATAGAAGCTAATATCTTCAAGAAACATCAAGAAACAATCAAACAAAATCAAGAGAGTGAAAAAGTAGGAAAAATACAAAATATCTCATTGAAAAAGCAACTGACTTGGAAAATAGGTCCATGAGAGACAATTTAAGAATTATTGGACTACCTGAAAGTCATGATGAAAAAAGGCCTAGATATCACATTACAAGAAATTATTCAAGAAAACTGCCCTGACATTCTTGAACAAGGGGGCAAAATATAAATCTAAAGAATACATAGATGACCCCCTGCAATAAATCCTCAAGTGACAACTCCCAGGAATGTTATAGTCAAGTTCAAGAGTTCCCAGGTCAAGGAGAAAATACTTCAAACAGCTAGAAAGAAACAATTCAAATACCATGGAACCCAAGTCCAGATTACACAGGATTTGGCAGCTTCCACAGTGAAGGGCCAGAAGGTGTGAAATAGGATATTGTGAAAGACAAGGGAATTGAGTTTACAAACAAAATCACCTATCCATCAAAACTGACTATATATTTTTTTTCAGGTGAAAGAATGGTCATTTAATAAAATAGAAAAATTTCAAGGCATTCTTATAGAAAAGAGCAGACTTCAACAGAAATTTTGAGGTCTGAATACAAAATACAAGTGAAGCATAAAATGGTAAATAAGAAAGAGAAAAACTTTAGGGGATTCAATAGGGTTAGATTGTTTATATTTCTACATGGAAAGATGATATCTTGTAAATCTTAAAAACTGTTATCATTATCATAATGGACAGTGGAAGTATACATAGACAGAGGAGGGGGCAGTAAGATGTTCAGGATGATATGTCAAAAAACAAAACTAGGACTAAAAAAAGAGGATTGTACTAAAATAAATAGGAAGAGAGAAGAAAATGGGGTAAATTGTATTACATAAAGAGGTGCAAGGGAGAAAAACTATAACAGTGGAGTGGAGGATACAGGTGTTAACAGGTAATACCTAAACCTTACTCTCATTGGAATTGGCTCAGAGAGGGAAGAACAGCCACATTCATTGTGGTATAGAAGTTTACCCTATAAAGAAGTAGGAAGGGAATAAGATAAGGGGTAGTGGGGAGGTAATGAATATAAAGGAGGGAAAGTTGGGGAGCTATTAAAAGACCCTATAGAGAAGTAGAAGGGGAATAAGAAGAGTAGTGGTGAGAAGGGTAGTAATATATGGGAGGGGGAAGAGAAGGGACAAACTAAAAGCAAAATGTTGGTGTGTAGGGAAAGAGTAAAAGGAGAAAAGGCAGGATTAAAAGAGGAAATCAAGATGGAGGGGAATACATAGATAATAATAATAATAACTAGGATGTAAATGGGATTAACTCACCTCTGTGAAGTGAGAAATTAGTGTTATTCTCAAGGTAATAGTTATTAATATCCCCAAAATGAATACACCTGGGACCCCAGTAAAATTAGTCTCTCCTAGGATTGCCTCAACCCATTAAGGCCTCTTAAATACCTTTGGCTTCAGTGAGACAGAAACAATGTATATCTTTATTATCAGAAGAAACCAATATCGCTAATAAAAAAGTGTTTTAGGATGAATTGTTTAAGTTTATATTTTAAAATGTTAATAAGTTTGTCCTTTCTCCCAGTTTCCGTAAACCTTACCCCACATACCATATATCTATCTGCATTCTTAGTAAATATGCAGATTAGAACCTATAACCAAACCCTGACCAGAGTGTTCCAACAGAATCTGTTTGGTTTTATAAATCAGAAACTCTGACTTACAAGAGAGTGTGTTCTAACTGAGTCTGGATTCATTAGAGAGTGTATTCCAATTGAGTCAGGAGCAGGTTAAGGATGTGTAGGATTTCCCCCCAGGGTTTTCTCTCTTTCTCTCTCAATAAACAACTGCATTGTAATTGATGGTCTCCTAGTCGACTTAATAGTGGCTAGATCACCACTGAATAGATCACCCATAAAATAGAAGCAGATAGTAGAGTGGATTAAAAAACAGAATTCTAACATATGTTGTTTACAAGAAACACATTTGAGGCAGGTCGACACACACAGAGTAAAGGTAATGTGCTGGAGCAGAATCTATTGGGCTTCAATTGAGACAAAAAAGGCAGGAATAGCAATCATGATCTCAGACAAAGCTAAAGCAAAAATAGATCTGATTAAAAGAGATAAGGAAGGTAATTATATCTTAATTAAAGGTAGTATAAACAATGAAGAAATATTGGTACTTAATATACTTGTGCCAAATGATATAATATCCAGGTTTTTAAAGGAGAAACTAAAGGAGCTTAAGGAGGAAATAGATAGTAAAACTATCCTAGTGGGAGACCTCAACCTTCCCCTCTCAGAACTAGATAAATCTAACCAAAAAAAAAAAAATTAAGAAAGAAGTAGGAAAACTGAATGAAATTTTAGAAAAGTTATATTTAATAGATATCTGGAGAAAAATGAATAGGGATAAAAAGAAAATCCTATTGGTTTTGGTTTTATAAGATTATTCACTTGCAAAAATGAATAATATGGAAATAAATTTTGCATGATAATATATGTATAACCCAGATTGAATTGCTTGTCAACTCCAGGAAGGGGGAGGGGAGAAAGGATGGAGAGAATATAAATCATATAACTTTGGAAAATTTATGTGGAAATTTGTTATGAAAATAAAGACAAACCATAAATAAATAAATAAAATGAAAAAAATGAAAAAAAAATCCCATGGACAGTATTGTTGAGCTATGGTCCATATGTCACAGAATCAGACATTGAGGAATGACTGACTGAACAACAAAAATTGTCTCAATGTGTTTCCCTTATTTTATACTTATGAAGCTGAATTTTAGGACCTAATTGTACAAACTTTTACATTTATTCCTACTGGATTTCATCTTATTGTATTCAGCCCAATATTCTAATCTTTCAAGATCTCTTTGTAAACTGATTCTGTCACCCAGTGTCTTAAACATTGCACTAAACTTTTTGCCTTCGCCATAGAGGGAAAAAACAGGGTCCTTGGGTATAAATTGCAGAGGCAAATTTAGATTTGATGGAAAGTAAGGCTTCCTCACATTAGAGCTGTCTGAAAGTGGAATGGTCCAAGTCAACCTAAACCAGTGCCTCTTCACTAGGAATTTTCTGGCAGGGGTTGGGATTTTGAAAAGCTTCAATTTAGGTCCAAATTGGAATAGAGTGCCCTTGGTATCCCCTCTAATTCTAATATTCAGGCAATTTGCAACTCTGTGAAGATATGGATAACTAAGAAGCAAGCTTCTTGTCTTGCAGATTGCTTCTCTTTTTTTGTCAGTCATTTTTGCTATTGGTATGTAATAGAAGTATAAAATGCAAATGCAGAAATACATGCCATATCATGCGAAGTCAGGGACTAATCATTTTTGTCTTTGTATTTTCAGCATCTAGGACAGTTGGGAACCTAATGGATACTCTGTAGATGAATTGAATTGAATTTATATGGTCACTCACTTGGTTCTTCAGGGATATAGAGAGGCAGCATTGATAACTGCTGCAAAAGGTTAAAGTTTCATTCCATAGCTTCTCTGGCAATGATTTTAAAGTTCTTAATAAGTGACAAAGTTTAATGATTGGAAATATTGACATTTAGGAGGCCTTTTCCCAGTGGATTATATGGTGGATGATTCAGTCACTGAAGTTTTCTTTTTTTTTTAAACCCTTACCTTCTGTGTATTCTGTGTACCAATACTGTGTATTGGCTCCAAGGCAGAAGAGTGGTAAGGGCTAGTCAATGGGGGTCAAGTGACTTGCCCAGGGTCACACAGCTGGGAAGTGTCTGAGGCCAGAATTGAACCTAGGACCTCCCATCTCTAGGCCTGGCTCTCAATCCACTGAGCTATCCAGCTGCCCCCAGTCACTGAAGCTTTTGATGGTAGGAACTGCTACATTCTATAGGAGTTATATGGGGTACTGGAAAGAATGTTGAATATAGTGTTATAGATACTGAATCCTCATTCCACCCTTTGTTAGACTAGAAACTCTGAGTGGAGAGGGGCCATGTATGAGAGACTATAGTGAAAGTAGGATTAATAATAGTCAACAACTAATTGGACATGAAACATGAGTGACTATAGAGTTGGAGTTTGGTTTCTTTGAAGATTGAAGAAACAGTGTCTCAATAGGAACAAAGAAGTCTGGGAAGGAGAAGTTTGTGGGGGGAAGTATGAGTTCTATTTTGGACATATGTTTAAGATGTCTTGTGGGTTATGCTAAAATCCCACTTTTTGCAAGATAGCTTTCCCAGTCTCTTTAAAAAAATGTATTGATATTTTCTATTTCTTATATTGTTACAGTAGCCAATGTATCCCTCCTTTTACCTTTCCCAGTAAGCCATCCCATAAAGCATAACATTTTTTGGTGAGAAAAAAAAAGTCAGCAAAATTGATCAATACATTGAAAAAATCCAAAACCATGTGCAATAGATGACACTTGTGAATCTCCCACCTTTACAAAGGGATGAATTGGGGATTTCTTCTTATGCCTCTTCATTACTAGTCCTATTTCATCTTTATACTTTTGTTAAACTTGTTTTTTAGGGTGTTGTTTTTTCCATTTAAATTGTTGTAGTTACTGTGTATATTGTTTTCTTGGAAACTCTTACTGTTTTGGGTTCTCTTGGTACCTAGTAAAATTTTTCCCATCCTTTTAGTTTTATTTTATGAATTTCTTTGCTTTTAAAATGTGCTTCTTATAAGCAATAAATCATAGGTTCTTGTTTTCTTATTTAATCTGCCTTTCTTTTTCATTTTATTAGAGTGCTTAATCCATTCACATTTAAAGTTATGAGTTAGGTTTATACTTTACCCCAATTGTCTCTAAAATGATTTTTTTAGTAAATTTTTTTCTTTCTTCCATTGAAAACACAATATTAGTTTCCTTTGGTTACTTTAATCTTTTTTTAGGTGACTCTGTTTACCTGAATCCCCTTTCTCATTTGTTTCCCTTTTCCCTTTAGAGTTTTATTTGTTAGTTTCTTTTTCATTTTTGCTTTGATTTGGTTATATATGTCTTCCTCCTCTTTTTTTTCAAATAGATTCCTCCATTCTCTATTAGACTTCGGTGAGTCCTGTTCTATAGTATTAAAAAAAAAAAAACCAGCTCTACCTTCTATCTTCGAATTAACACTAAGTATTGGTTACAAGGAAGAAGAATGTAAGGGCTATGAAGTTGGAGTTAAGGGACTTGCTCAGGGTCACATAGCCAGGAAGTGACTGAAGTGGATTTGAACTAAGGAATGTCTATTCTAGTTTTTTAAAATTTCCCACATTTTTGTGTCCCTTTTCAAAACATGATTTTTCTCATTCTCTTCATTTTCTATATTCTCCTATACCTTGAATTCCATTGCTTTTTGGAACATATTGTTCCATTCCTTCTTCCTTTTTCTAGAAGGTGTAGAATAGTCTGGCATTATTCTAATGTCTTCCTTTGTGTTTGAAAGTCTTTTTCTTTTCTTTTCTTCTCTTTTTTAAAAACCCTTACCTTCCATCTTGGAATCAGTGCTGTGTATTGGTTCCAAGGCAGAAGAGTGGGAAGGGCTAGGCAATGGGGGTTAAGTGACTTGCCCAGGGTCACACAGCTGGGAAGTATCTGAGGCCACATTTGAACCCAGGACATCTCATCTCTAGGCCTGACTCTCAATCCACTGAGCTACTCAGTTGCCCCTTGAAAGTCTGTTTCTTGATGGCCTAAAGAACTTCTTTCTGAATGTAACTGTTAAATTCATAAAAGTTTAAAATAAATCTCAACAATAAAAATATTATATTTTAAGAGATTTATTAATGATCATTAGAAATCAAGGAATAAAGAAGATACAAAATAAAAACCACGTGCCCAAGACTGATCAGCCAGTTCAAATACCCGCCTTACCACCACCAAGCTTGGAAAAGGAAGTAAAGAGGTGGGACCCTTCATGTCCTTGCCTAATATCCCCTGTCTACAGGAAGTACGTAATGACAGGAAATCAGTGGGCTCCTGAGAAATGTAGTGTTTTTTTCTTAGGGTAACAGATTTTCAATTATACAAATTAAATCTCTGTGTCTTGGAGTTGGTAGTCGGGTTTTTTGTTTTTTGTTTTTTGTTTTTTACTTTTAGAAGAATCAATCTATAAATTCTTCCAATTGGGATTTAATTTTCTATGTTTAGCCATTCTGGGAAGTTCTCTTTAATTATTACTTTCTTTATGGTGTTAATATTTTTTTTCTTGTAATGTTTTTCTGGGAGACCTATGATCCTTAGGTTTCTCTGTACATCCTGTCTTTGAGATACATTTGTTTTACTTGCATAGTGAATATATTTTCTTTTAATGTTATTTTTGCTTCTCTTTCTAGGTTATCTTTCACTTCTATGTTTTTGCATTCCCAATCCATTATTCTTTCTTTTATTTCTTTGGTAAGGCTTGCCATTGCAGATTAATTTTTTTTCCTATTCTGCTTATTACTTTTGTTCTGCAGGACATACATTTTGTACTCATAATTCTCATTTCTCTTTATACATCTCAGGAATAGAATGTTGCAGTTCCATGTTCAAACATTCCTCTGTCTTATCAAAGGATGGATCATTTTCCTTCATTTTTGCAGTTTTTTTATTGACGTCTGAACATGTTACCAGATGAGAAGCCCATGTTTCCTTCTGTTGTTACTGTTTTTTTTTCTGTTGACTTATCTGTTTTTATTCAAGATCTTTGAGTTTTCTTCTTGAAATCTTTGAGATTTTCAGTTTCTTCCCACTTGCCCATTTTCTTATCATTTATTTCCTAACTCAGTGCCCAGTGATGAGGTTTCTTTGACGGCTCCTCCCATGTAGGGCAATTCATAGTTCACTAGTTTAAGTGTTGTCAACCTGGAAAAACACAGAACCACATGGCAGTTACAAAGAACAAATCTTTAATCAGGACAAGAAAGACAGAGTTCTTGTGGCCACCACACAGAGTCTTAAACATATACGACAAGGAGCCAAGCTCCTGAACTCTGGAAACAGTATCTTTGGCGAAAATGCACCACAAATATAAATGTCCATCATGGGAATTGCCAATGAATTGAAAACCTTGGGGTCCTATAAACCCTTTGGGAAGTATAGGAAAGTAAGGACAACTGACCAGTTACACAGAGTCTTCAGAAAGAGGTTGGACATTTCGCTCATATTAACTATTGCTTTTTTAAAAAATTATTTCAGATTTTTTTAACTCTTGTGCACTTTCAGGATATGCTTTCTCTCTATATGTAACTGAATCCCAAATTAAAACACCACATCTGAGTGACTGGATGTCTGTTTGAGGTAGAAAGATCATAGGTCATTTTTCCTACTGATAACGAAAACTCAGTATTCATCCACCTGATTGTTTGAATGGCTAAAATTCTATATAACTGCATCTTCAATTCCTACATAAGTCAGCATTAGCCTATCTAAGACTTTTTATCTTTAATGAGTTTAGAAAACTTGTTATAACAGGGGAAAAGAGAGACATAGCTAAAATAAGGGAGACGTGCTCCCCTAATTTGGAGTATTAATGCCAGGCATAAGCTGGCAATGATGCCCAGCCATGTAATAGAACCTACCAGGTATAAAACTGAAGCTTCTTTCTAGGGAAGTTAGCCAAGCACCCTCACAACTTTCCAGTGATACAAAACTATACATTCAGTTACCAGAAGACACTCCATAAGTCTTCTTGCATCATCGACCAATTTGTTCTATAGCATTTCTTCAAATTACATTTTCATTCAATTTAACCTCAAATGGCAGTTCTCTCCAGTCGTGTTTAGGGTTAAATATAACAATCTCCTACTGTTAACAATTATATCCATAAAAACTGTCGGGCTCCATTATTCTTTTCCAAATTCTTCTGTCACCAGATTGAGAAATAAATTATATTCTGAATATAAAACACTTTATGCAAACTTAGGAAAACACCCTAGAAATTTTGTTTTAAAGCTCCTAATTAACAGATATTATATTAAGCCTCTTAACAAAATAAAACGCATCTGAGTTGAAATTTTCCTACTCTGGTTAAATGAGAGAAATGTATTTGAAATACAATATAGATAAAATTCAGAACTTAAATTCTCGAACTTCTATGAGAAGCTTTTTCACCATTATAAAAAACTTAAGTTATAGCATTTCATACCATGAGGAACTTTCCTCCATTATAATTGGTCCAAAGCAGTTACCCAAACTTAGAGAGACATTGGGGTTTAATGACCTCAACTCTAGCACTCCAGCTCAACTTCCAAAGCTTTCAGCAAACCATCCAAAGAGATTCTTTTGCACTGCCATTGCATCTCTTATCTGTACCACACCATCCCCTCTCCTACTTCTCTAGGGTTAAGGGTGGGGAGAGACACAACTGCTGTGCTTTGTTGTGGGAGAGCTTGAGATTAACCCTGAGCCAGGAAGGGTGCTTCTTTAAGAATGACAGACTCCAGTGATTATCTTTAAAATAGAGAAATTTATTTAGGATGAATGGCTAGGAGGCAGGTACAGGACCAACCAGCCTCCCTGAAGAGAAGGAGTCTGGGATTTTTATATTCTAAAGGAATAGGGTTTGCATGACTTAGAAAGAAATGTGGGGAGGAGGACAAACAAGAGGGGATACGGTCAGGTGCCTTAGAGTCTGAGGCAGAAGCACAGGTATTCATTGTTTATGGCATCCTGATCATAAAGGTGGATGAGTTGCCTATCTCCAGAAACCCAGTGATGTTTGAGTTGCAAACAGATAGTATCCCTCTGTGCTAAGACACCTATCATTAAAACTAGTGTAAATGCATTTAAAACAAGAGGCAGAGAGTCCTTTGTTTATTCAGTCTTCTCTTTGGTTGCACTAGGGCCAGCCTTCTTCAACCAGCACTGCAAGGGTGCAAGATTGGGAAATTCCTCATGTAATCTTTGATCTGGGATTCCTCTAGGGGTTTGGCATGTCCAGGGGACCCTATGTTCCCATCTCTGCTTCACTCACATTTATACACAAAACACACACACACACACACAACCAAACACATACGTGAATATGGACGTTTCACAGCCAGGCTGAATTGAACCCCATTTTGGCCAAAAAGAATGCTCAGGGTCAGAGTTATGTAACTTTTGCCAGTTATCTCAACACCTACAGTCTAAACACCTATAGGTACCTGGTCCAAGATTTGTGGACATTTCTGGCAGCAGCCCCCTACATGGGACTTGCTGGGGCAGACACATCACTGCCCATAGTTCAACAAACTCCTGATTAAAGAGCAGTTCAGTTTCCCACATACACAAGTTTGTTGTCAAGAGTTTCACTCAACCAGCCAACCTGCCAGGTTGAGTACGGAATGGAACTCAATTTAGTTCACTCTAGCAGGTGGGCTTAGGCAAGCAACAACTTTGAATCGCCGTGGGATCTCCAAATATGTCAACCTAGAAAAATGCAGGACCACTAAAGCAGCTACAAAGAACAAGTCTTTGATCAGAACAAGGGAGACAAGAGTTCTTATGGCCACCACACAGTCATAAACAATATGACACAGAGCCAAACTCTGAGACTCTGGGAACAATGTCTCTGGGGAAATGCATGACAAATATAAATGTCCATCATGAGAATTTCCAATGAACTGAAAAAACTTGGGATCCTTTATACCTTTTGGGAACTACAGGAAAGTAAGGACAAATGGCCAGTTACATAGGGGCTTCAGTATCTGGGAGAGACCCAAATAAAACTCGAGAAACCAAAGGAAAAAAAAAGGGAAGTTAAGATTTTATTATCTTTATCACTTCTATCCAAGGTGCTTAATGGGACTAGAAGGAGAGAGAATGTGACCAACAATGTTGGAAGCTTTGGAGAGGTGAAAAAAAGATGAAGCTGGAAGGAGAATAAGGTAGTCATTCTGTTACTGCAACTTGAGTTCATCAATATTTAGATAGGAAGACATGATTTTTTTAGATTCAGTCCTATCCATTCAGAAGAGAGTGATAATAAGCGCCAAAAATCCCATTTGCTTAGGTGGGGATTTTGATTTGCTCATCAATTGTTCAGTCCATGAAGTCAGAATTGGTAATGAATATATTAATAGCCATTAATTGCTTATTTATGGAATCCTAAGAAAGACCATTGGGAATCTTGGTTCTCTGGGAGAATTCTTTCCAGTGAGGGGAGGGGAGTTAACCAGGATCACCATTTGATTAACTCAGGAGAAATTAGGATCAATATCCCATTGCCAGATGTACTCCTAGCCTGACTCATTTCCTTTCTCATTCTGGTGGATGCTTAAGTCAATCAATTAGTCAACAAGAATTTAACAATAAATCTGAAATAATGTGAGAACTGAGGTACAAGTCTGAACTTATCTATTTACTGACAAGGTTAGCGGTTGCTAAGTAATAGGTCCTTTAGTAACCAAAGACATAGTAATCCTGACTTAGAACTACTCTTTTAAACAGTTTGGTGGTTACCTAATATCCAGAGACACCTTCCCCCCAACCTGAGATTGTAATTTGGCCTTAAGTATACTATCTGACCACCTGACCATGAGTCTTCATCCATCATGGTGGCCTGCAAACCCAAATTAGGCCAAAATCCTCTTGCAAGAACCAATCCCACAGTGACTTCTCAGACTAGGGACTTTCCAGAGTTCATGGTGTTATGAAGGGGTGCATAGAATTAGTCCTCTCTCTGCCACATTTTCTGGAAGATCTCTTATCTACCACTCTCTGTACCAGTGGAACCCAACAGTGGGAAAACATCTTGATTTTTTCCATCTCTCTTATCTGGCATCTTGCTTTGCTCACTTATTGAGAGTTGGCATTAGATGATCTATGCAATAATACTCTAAACTTCAAAGCCTCAAAGTTGATTTCAATGATAAAGCTCAATTATAATGATCACTATTATGATTAACAAAGCCCTTAACCATAATTCAATCATTGGCAATCAATGATCAATTTCATAAGTTAGGGCAAAAACAAGGGCAGTCTACCAACCCTCTTGCATTGGGACTAGAGCTAACACCTCTCTGTCTCTGTCTCTCTCTCTCTCTCTCCACATATATATATAAAATCAGGGATATAATCAGATAGTATTCAGGTCATAGCAGGAAGAAAGATTTAATAATAGCATAGCAAGACATTAATCTCTGGACTTAATGTATTTTTTTCCACCAAACTTTCATGGGGACTTCTGGATCCATGTTTTGGGGCAGATGAGCTAGCTTGGGGATCATAAGTAATTCCAAAATCAGAGCAAAATGTTGTCAAAATATTTTTTTAAAACCTTCAAGTTCATGGATCCCAGATTAAGGATCCCTGAACATGACTCACTTTTGGGATCACCCTTATTACATCTTCATCTGCAAAATGGCATAGAGTTTAAAACTAGACAGAACATCATACCAAGTAAAGATGAGAAGAATTTAAATGCTTTATATTGGGGGGGGGGTGATCTGACCTCTTTTTCCCCCTTTATTTAATTCCCAGATGAGATAGAAATCCATGACCCTTCTTCTCCCAATGGGACATGATTGTAAAAAGCAATGAGATAACTGATATAATGGTGTGTGCTATTCCAAAGTGAGGAGAATTTTGCAGTGGTAATAGGCTGCCAGTTTCACCAGGCTCTGGCAAATGTGTTTTAAGTTTATCAAAAGAGAGTGGGAGAAAGGAGCCAACTGTCTTCGAAGAACTTCATGAACAAGAATGCAGTCTTTAATTAGGGAAATCCAAGGTTGATTTTTTCTCCCTGCTCCTTTTTTCTCTGACAGACAAATAACAAGAAATGAATGAGGCTGAGGGCAAATGAAAACCATATTGAAAAAAGCAAAGCTTATTCTGACTTTTGGCTGAGCTGGTTACAAAAGTTAAGGTTTTTTAATCATCTATTGGAGATGCAGCCAAGGAGTGCAATTCAGATAACACAAACACATAGAGAGACTGCACTTTCCCCATATCCTTTTCCCTTGCTTTCATTATAGATAAAGAGAGATGGTGGGTGAGGACAGTACAGGATAAGAACCATGTCTGGTCTCCACCTAGTTTATAGACAGCCTTGGCATTTGGAGATCTTAATTATTCTGGTTTGAGGAATTCATTTATCAGCTTCTAAGATTTGAATCTTCTAGCACTGCAAATCTCCAAGGCCCTTAAAACATCAAAGATCCAGTGATAGACTGTGAATCAAGAGTTGGCAGAGTATCTGGGGTCTTCAGATTGTCCCAGTAGAGAGGATGGACAGGTCTTTCTGGGCTGAAAAGTCATTATTAGATCTGGAAAGAGAATTGTACTGTAGCAGGAATCTGGTCATCTTTTTTTGTTAGCAAACAAAAGAAACAGAAATGGAATTCACTTAGTTCAAAGTCATTGACCACCTTACACATCAGGTAACTCTCTATGTAGTGTGGCTTCCGGTTTTCCTCACCATCTGGCTAATTCCTTAATTTAAGACTTTAATCCCTTTTATATTATTGTCTTTGCCAATAAACAAGTTCATAATGATTTTATTCTGACTTTGAAGTACATTATATTAATTTAGGGGTATGAAGTGAATTTGGTTATCTGATGATAATATATTTAGACTTGATGGGGAAAGGAACTAGAAATTAGATTGCCATTAATTTTCTGGATTATGTCAGGCAAATCATTTCCTCTTCCTGGTCTTCAATCTTCTCTTCTGTAAAATGAAAGGGGCTATGCTAGATGATCCTATGGTTTCCCACTGCCTTAGAGGGAGGAAATTGAATAGTGATGCATTTATATATTAGTGTAAATGAAAGATGGATACCCAGATTTTTAGGGGAAAGACAGAGAGTGAAAAGTAATATCAGTAGAAGAAAGGTAGAAGAAGAAATGGAAAAGACTTTACCTTTGTTACCATGTTTGCATAGATTTTGCCCAGGTCAAATCCTCTTGGGATCAATGACGAAAACCTTTCCAACCTAAATATTGTGTTGTAAAGATTTTTGTGGTTGCATCATAAATAACTTTAGTGCCACATCCCATCAGAAACTATCACTTCCTTTTCCTGTTCAATAGCCAACAAGGCAGAGTGAAAATACACTCTACTTGGAGTAGAGGGAGAGGAAAGAGGAAATTATTTACTTCTTGACCTTTAACTACAATGACCCATTTCTTAGTGTCTATAAACTCCTTTGCAATGGCCTTCCAGTCTTTACCTTTTATTTTTTCTTTTTTTCTTCCTTATTCTCCTCTTCCCTCTTCCCAGCCTCCAAAGTGGCTGATATGGGGTACCCTGATGAGAGCTTTCTGGCTGTGCATCTGGAACATGAATCCCTGGAAGATGAGCTAGAGATGTGACTGATGTTCCCCTCTATCCCCTTTGGGGCTCCTTCCAACACCCAGGGCCTGTCAGCACTCCTTCTTTGCCCCAAAGTCTGGCCCAATTCCTGAGGCTGCATTCATCAGGGGCCTCTTGGGGCAGGGGGAGTGAGTGTGGGTGGTGTTAAACTGCTGAAACATTGATGTAAGTGAGAGAGGAGGCTGGAAGCTGTCAGAAGGAAAACAAAAGCTAGTAATGGCTAAATAACCAATAGGTAGGGACAAACAAGAATAGTTATTAGGAAATCAAAGTAGGTTCCTCAATAGGGAAGCAGAAGAATTGGAAGGTTGGGCAATAGAAGTAAATCATTAGGAGAAAGCCAGTTTGATAAATTGGAAATATGAATTTATTGGTCCAGATTAATAGAATCTCAGTTGGCTTAGAGTAGAGGTGTCAAAGTAGAACCAGATTAAAATATAATTGGGAAAGACTTAAGCACAAAATACAATAAAACAGAGATAATGGAAATTTGTGATTTTCTAAGCTAACAAATATCTAAGCCCGCCGAGAGTCTCGTGTATGGTTTAGCACCACTAACTAGCTCAGAGGATGGAGCATAAAACATGGAGTTAGAGGGACCTGGATTCAATTCCTGTCAGCTACTTACTACTCAGGTCACTATGGTCAGGTCATTTAATTTCTCTGTGCTTCGTTTCTTCATCTGAAAAGTTGGGGGCTGTCCATTCCAGTTCTAAATCTATGTTCCTATGATGCTTTAGGAGTCATCCAGTCTAACCTTTACCTGAATGGATGACCTCCACAACATATCTGATAAATGTTCCTCTAGTTCTTTCTTGAAGCCTTCTAGTGAGGTCCTGAAGTAACCTATTGCACTTTGGGATAGCTCCAGTGTTTAGAATGTTGTTTCTTGACACCAAATCTCAGTACTCCTGGTTCTGTCCTTTTGTAGCCAAGAACAATCTCAATTCATCTTTCGTATGATACTTTTTTTAAAAACTTGAAAGCAACTATTTTATTTTCAGGAAATCAAATCAAGATTCTCATAGAGGAGGTATATGAAATGTGTGTGTGTGTGTTTCATTCCCTTCCCTTCCCTTCCCTTCCCTTCCCTTCCCTTCCCTTCCCTTCCCTTCCCTTCCCTTCCCTTCCCTTCCCTTCCCTTCCCTTCCCTTCCCTTCCCTTCCCTTCCCTTCCCTTCCCTTCCCTTCCCTTCCCTTCCCTTTTTTTAAACCTTTACCTTTTGTCTTAGTATAAGTTCTAAGAAAAAGAATGGAAACCTTTTGCCCAAGGTTACACAGATAGAAATTATTTGAGGCCAGATTTAAACCTAGGTCTTCCTGACTCTGGTCCTGGTGATCGATCCACTGTGCTACCTAGCTGCCCCTTTCTGATATAATCTTACACATCTACTGACCTCCTATAGTGGTCAAACAATTGATTTTTGATATAGACTTGTGTTGCTGCAAACCACCAACACAAGAAGCTTACTATTCCCTTCTCCAAAGTAGATGAGAAGGATCATGTAGCCTGATGACAAGTTGTAGGAACAAATTGGAGGCCCAATGAGAAGGATGAGTATCTAGTGATGAGAAAGATCCTTGAGAGTCAGTAACTAGAATGGTCTGCTTCAAATTACTAATTGCTAAACTCCAAACACAATAACAAATAAATCTTGGTATCTGGCACCAAGGGTAAAATAAAAATTAAAGGGGCCAAAGACCCCATAGTTGAGTCATAGAAGAGGAGCTCTGTTGTCTGGTGTTTTGATTGATTCCAGCATTAAAATCCAGTTCAAAACCATGGCCAATATTATGTAGTAAGTACTGTATATTGTGTCAGGATAGAAAACTGACTATTGTTTTCTCCTTGGAAAGACCTACAAAAATCTGGCCCACTTGTGTGGAGTTGGCCTAAGTGCACAAAAGAATGCTGTGTGTCCCATTAAAATATTGTGATTTCTTCACCCCCCCCATTGCAATGTTGATGTTAGAATTCCATTAAAACAAGATGCTGAAAATTATTCATATGTATAAACAAAACAAAAGCCAAACTAAAGAAAAGTCTTAAGAAGGAATGAAAAATTCTCTCCCTAGTTCTTGAAAAGCCATTGAAAGAGAAGTTGACAGTTACCATCATGCAGAGCAATTTGAATGCCATCATTAAACAGAGAAGTAATGAAAAGTAGACCAGCATGTAACAGTTAATTTTAGCCTCTTGTATTAAAAGTATTATATTTTTATGATGTTTATTAAAGATTATTAGAAATCAAGGAAATAAGAAAATACAAAATAAGAAAAAGCACATGCCTAGGGCTGAATAGCCCATTTAAAGCCACTTATTCTACATCTTGTATGCCAGGTAGAGAGACGTGTGTGCTTAGAAGTGGAAGAAGAGACTCTTGGGAGGCAGAGAGCCCTTTAAATAAAAATTCTGTTCTCGCACTCAGGTGAGGACTCAGGTAAGATTATAGGGAATTCTGGGATGTACCAAGGACTTCTGGGGATTGAAGTCTGGGGTGCAAATCTCCATTTTTACAAGCAGGGGCATACTTTGAAGAGAATTTAGATTAGAAGTAGTGAATGAGGATCAAGTTTAGACAGTCTTATCACCATTAATTTTCATATTATTGTTTCATGAACATATATTTTCAGAGGATGGAGAAAACCTATGCATTTGGAAATGTCTAATGAGAACTGTATGAAAGTACCCCAAGGTCACATTGCCAGGACTAGAATATAAGTCTTAAGTCCCAATTTAAGGGATCTCATTGAATGGACACATTGCACCCAGTTAAATTCATATCAAAACACCTAGTCATGATAAAACAAGATGGGATTTTATAAAAGCACAAATAATTCCAAAATATCAATGAGAAATTGCTCCACCTAGAAGCACTGATTGGTACAATTAAATCTTGGGTTCACAGAGGAGAAAAAGGCTATCAGAGACCATGAATGTTTTTAAGTTCCTAACCTCAGAGAATACAAGCCAACTCCAAAATAGTGAATGTTGTTACAAAACAGAAAATGGGAAAGAACACTATTAGTTCCTTAATAAATCTGAGATATGAGATATTTATTAGAAAAACTTGATACAAAGATTTTTTTCCTCCTTCCTAATTTATTTTTATTAGTTTCGTTAGTGCAAAACCTTCTAATTAAAAAAAAATTGAAATTGTCCATTTTTTTCTTCCAAGATCCTCTCTATTCCTTGGCCAGTCATAAACTCTTCCCCTATGCATAGATCTGAAAGGAAATCTCTTCCTTGCTTTTTTATGATTTCATCTTTTATGTCTAAGTTATGTATCCATTTAGAGTTTATCATGGCATACGATATGAGATATTAGTCTATGACTTATTTCTGCCTTATTTCTCTAGTTTGGTTTTTTTCTGTCATAATTTTCAAAGATTATTGCAAGTCTAAAGTCATCTCCTTTCATCTGAAGTTTTAAATCCAAATACTTTTGTAAGCAATAACTATAAATTTTTATTTATTTGGCAACAATTCATGATGATATGTTGATAGTGGAAAGGTAGATTAAGTTTAAAAAAACCTGTGGCTTCTTTTTTGTCAGTTAGTGAACATCTATGATATGATTATGTTTGTAATAAAGTAAATTAAACTTAATAAATAGCTTTGCAAATTTTCTAGCAGTTTTTGTCATACAATGATTCCTCATCCCAGTAACAAATCTTTGGGTTTATTGAACACTATAATGCTGTGTACTTTTGCTTCTGTATGTTATATACCTAATCTATTCTACTAATTGACCTCTTCATATTTTTTAACCAATATCAAGTCATTTTAATGATGTTGACTGCTTTGTAATATATGTCAGGTACAGAGATCCTCTTCTTTCTTTTTTATTTTAAAAAATTTGAGAGGTAAGTACTGTGGTTATCCCCAGTTTATGGATAAGGAAAGTGGAGTTTAAATGACTTTCCCAGGATCATAGCTGAGAAATGTCTGAGGCAACACAGTTCTTTGTGACACCTAGTCCAACATTATCCACTATGTCTCCTAGCTACCTATTCCCTAAAATAGAAAGGTGGGGGAAAAAATAGTCAAGAAAAAGTAACCTGTGCACCAACTGATGCTGACAATCTATGCATTTGTTCCATGTTGTTTTTGATGTTCAGTTGTGTCTGATTCATTTTGAACCCATTTGGGGTTTTCTTGGCAAAGGTTATGGAGTGGCTTGCCATTTCCTCATTGACAAATGAAGAAACTGAGGCAAATGGGATAGAGTAACTTGCTCTGAGTCACATAGCTAGTAAGTGCCTGAGGTCAGATTTGAACTCAGGAAGATGGGTCTTTTTGACTCCAGGTTCTGTGCTTTATCTACTCTGCCACCTATCTGCCCCTATTACCCATATTCAAAGAAAAAGTAGCTTCTGCAATTATTTTTAATCAAATTTCTCTTTCAATCTCTTACTTATGGGTTTTGGTGGGGGATATAAAGGGATGTTTATGATTTATGTGGATTTATTTTATATACTGCAACTTTGGTGAACGCATTGCTTCAATTAATTTTGTCACTCTGTTGATTGCAGAGTGTTTTCTAAAGCTCAAAGCCCCTTGCATGGAATTGTCCTCATTAAAAAAGATTGATTACTCAATGATCAGTATCTTCATGAGGGAAGAGGTAGAGTTGGTGAGAACTTGAGAAAAGAAAGATCTTGGTCTTCGGGCTTTGAGGGAAGTTCCAAACTTTCTTCAGGGAGAGATTTACAAAGACAAATAATAATTCTGGTAAGAAGCCCAGGTAACTACACTAGAGATTTTGGGAAATTTCCATTTGGGTAAGATTTGGGACTCTCTCTCTCTTGGTTGAGCTATAATATCTCATGCCCAAGTAGGGCTCTCTGTGTTTTCTCTGATTTTAGTTTTGCTATTGGCTTGGATAAGTGGGTTTATTTGTTAGACACCTTCTGAGTGGTGTTTATAGAACTAGAATTTAATGAGGAGACAAGCCTTAAATATATAGCTTGGGACACCCTTTCCCTGTGTAAGGATAGAGTTCATGAATATAACTTGAATCTAAAAATTATTTTCTCTAGATTAACTATAGTTAGGGTGGGAATATATATGTATATATCAATATGTGTGTGTGTGTGTATCTTTATAGCCTGTTAGTCTTGCTCTGAGGAAAACAGAAGGCCTAACATCTGATGCCAATCTCCCCTTTCCCCTTCTGGCAAGAATGAAAGTCTTCCTTAGAGAGGAGTAGGCAAATGAGACTGGTGATATCTCTTTGTGCTCCCTATTGAGTCACACTTAGAATTATGGGTACACCCATAATCTACCTGGGTGACAATACCACTACCTCATAAATTAATCATTATACCATATATAAAATGCAGCAATTATGTTCCCTTTTTTGCCTATCTTTATTCCATTTATTTTTCTGTCTTTTCTTATTGAAGTAGTTAGCATTTTGAGCACTATATTCAACAGTAGCAGTGAATTAACACTCTTATTATTTTACTCTTTATCTTACTGGAAAGGTCTCATTTTAGAATTATGTTTATTATTGACATGATTGAATGTTTATACTTTTTCTATATTTAATCAACCTTGCAATTCTGTTATAAATTCAACCTAGTCAGAGTGTATAATCTTTCTAATATATTATTGTAGCCTACATATTAATATTTTATTTTTAAATTTTGCGACAATGTCATTAGGGACATTAACCCATACTTTTGTTTCTGTTTTGTCTCTCCTTGGTTAAGAAATTGAGGTCATATTTATATTGTATAAAGAACTTGGAAAGGCCTCTTCTTTTCTTATTTTTACAGTTTTTTAACTTAATTTCTTTATTTTGTACCAATTTTAACACAATTTTGAAGTCTGTAAAAGCAAATATTTTATTATTTTTTAAAAATATTTTTCTTTGCTTATATGCTTCATGTTCTTTCCCTTCCCTCTTCCCTCCCCCCTCCCAGAGCTAACAAGCAATTCCACTGGATTATACATTTACAAACATTTATCTAACATTAGAATAAATTGTTCTTTGGATGTTCAATAAGATGCCCTTGAGAAGTCATATAGTCTTGGAATATTGTTTTCTTTGGGAGTTCATTTATGACATTAAATTCTTTTTTTCTGATATTATATTATTTAAATAGTTTACTTTTTCTTTTGTTAATATTGGCATTTTGTATTTTTTTGCCTTTCCCCATTTCTTCCAAGTCATCAGTTTTTAGCATATAATAGGGTAAAATGGTTTCTGATACTGAAAAAAATTTCCTCCTTAATTTTTGTAAATTGTCCTTTTTTTGATATGGAGAACTTGGGTTTCTTCTCTCTTTTAAAAGTCAGATGGTAAAACGATCACCCTAGTGCAATTAGCAGTAATATGGAAATAAGTCTAGATCAATGACACATGTAAAATCCAGTGGAATTGTGCATCAGCTGGGGGGAGGGCAGGGAAAGAACATGAATCATGTAACCATGGAAAAATATTCTAAATTAATTAATTAAATAAAAATTTTCAATTAAAAAAAAGTCAGATGGTGGGTTGGTGGTCATTTAGGTGGCTAAGTGGATAGAGAGCCAGGCCTACTTAGAGTCAGGGGACCTGGGTTCAAATTTGGCCTCAGAAACTTCCTAGTTATGTGACTATAGGTAAGTCGCAAAAGTTAGATCAGCTCACTGTTCATTTCATTGTTATAAAAAAAGTTCCTAGATTTATCAATTCATTTTTTGTTTTCAATTTCATTATTCTCATATTAGATTTTCACAATTTCTATTTTGTTGTTAAATTGGGGATTTTGATTTGTTGCTTAAATTTTTAAAAATCATGTACTCAATTGACTTCCTTCCTTTTGTTAATTAAAGCATTTAGAGATATACATTTTTCTCTAAGGACTGCATCAATGTATCCCATAAGTTTTGGTATGTTGTCTCATTATAATTTTTTTAATGAATTGGTCCATTTTCTGTAATTTATTCTCTATACAACTAGTTCCTTAAAATGGAATTATTTTTCTCCAATTACTTTAAATCCTTTCTTCAAAGCCCAGTTATTTAATATAATTTTCATTTCATTGTCATCAAGTAGATCATATATTTAGTATTTTGGCTTTCATGCATTTTTGTGAAGCTTTTTTGTTCTAATACATTCCTATTCAATAATCACTAGAGATCTATGATGTTTAATTTGTCTAAAGTTTTGTTCTGGTCCTTAACTTCTTTTGTGATTATTTTTTATTATATATTCTAGGTCTGAAAGGAATACACAGAAAACCTTGCTATTGATGTTTTTAAATATTTCTTTCGCCTTGCAATTCAATTAGCTTTTCTTAAGCATATATATATATATATATACACACACATGTATGTATGTATTTAAAAAACCTTACCTTCTATCTTAGAATCAATATTGTATATTGGTTCCAAGGCAGAAGAGTGGTAAGGGCTAGGCAATGGGGGGTAAGTGACTTGCCCAGGGTCACACAGCTAGGAAATGTCTGAGATCAGAACTGAACCCAGTATTTCCCATTTCTGGGACTGACTCTCTGTTCATTGTGACACTCAGCTACCTCAAGTATTTATATTTTAAGCTATTTGGTGAACATGTTAAGTTCTTATTTTGATTTATTATCTATGTTACCTTGAAGCATAAAGTAGCTTCCTTGCTTATAATTTTTGATATTTATATTTGTTGTAGCCTTATCTGATATTCTGATTGCAACCTCCGTTTTTTTTTAATTCAGCTGAAGAATAACAGAATTTACTTCAGCCCTTCATTTTAACCTTGTCTGAACCTTTCTGTTTCAAATGTGCTTTCTAGAAATCATATTGTGTTGGATTCATTTTTCTAAGGCATCTATTTTTCCATTTTGTAAATTAATTAATTGTATTCATATTCCCATTATAGTTATTAAATAGAGTAGCTCTTTCCATTCTGTTCTTTCTCCTCCCCTACCCCCCAGACCTATTTTTTCCCCTTTATTTGCTTCTACTTCCATTTTTACAAATAAGAAGAAGGTGGTAGAAAGGAAGTTTGCCTAACACTTAAAGTCTTTGAATGTAAAAGGCTCTTTTTGTTCTGTTTCCCCTATTCTCTTCTACTTGCCCTGCCTTGATCCCAGGTTTTTTCTCCTTTTACCCTCCTCCCCCTTCCTCTTCAGGTTTCCCTCTCCAGCACTACAGTTTGTTTTGTTTATGGCCATTTCTTTACCTCTCCTATCCTCTCTTTAACCCTTCCCCTCTTTAACTCATTCTGATCCCTTCTTTTCCTTTTTCCAGTTTAAGGTATTTCTATGCCAAAACCCATGTGTCAAAGTATGTGCAGTTTTGTTTAATCTACCTTTGTGTCAAATGAAATTGAAGTTTGTGGGATGTGTATTTTCTCTGCCCTTCCTTTCATCTTTAAATACTCTTCATCTTGTGCACCTCAATATATGTGTCATTTCCTTCCCCATTCTTTCCCCAATTTAGTCTCCATCTCTCCAATTTCTGTCTTCTCCTGAAACCATCAAGACAGAACAAAACCACAGATGGGTGCTCTGTCTGTTATACTTACCTTTCTCTAGGACCTTTGAAGATAATTAGAATTCTGAGATGATATGTTTTGTATACCTCTATTAGCAGGCAAGCAGATCCTCCCTCCCCACTTAGTCCCTTCTAACAGAACACATTTTGTAGCATTCTATGTTTCTCATGATTCCTACATTTCCATTACAGAATAATTCTTTTCCTTGAACTAAAGATGCCCAATTCCTTCAACTAGTCAGCATATGGAATGGACTCCAGGCCGCTCACTATTCTGCTCACCCTTCTATGGACCTATTCCAACTTTTAGTATCATTTCTAAAATGTGGGGCTTCAACCTGAACTCAATACTCCTGATGTGGCAGAGTTCAAAGAAACTCTCATGTTTCTAGTTTTGAACACAATGTTTCTGTTAATGCTGCTTAAGATTGCACCAGGTTTCTTTTCATCTCCCAAATTATAGTGTTGACTTGTATAGAATTTGCAGCCTGCTAAAATCTCCAGGTCTTTTTCACATTAATTTTTGTATATTCATGTCTCCCCAATCCTGTGCTTGTGTAGTTAGTGTTTTGACCCCTAATATTAGCCTTTGGGTAATGGGATGTAGACCTGGAAGGAACATTAGAGATCATCTAGTCCAGTCGTATTTTTACAGAAAAGATAACTGAGACCAGCTTCATGTTAACTTTATATTTGATAAGTATGCCCATCTAGGCCTTCATCCAAATCACTGATAAAAATGAACAGAACAAGGGGAAGCATAGAGCTCTGAGGAATGTTAGGTCTCTCTAGGCTAGTCTTATACCTTACTCCCCACTATGTCCTCTTTGATCCAGTAACACTGATCTCCTGGCTATTCTATAAATAAGACACTCCATCTCTCAGCTCCAGTCATTTCTCCCCATGCCTGGAATGCTCCCCCTCTTCTCTACTTACTGACTCGCCTGGCTTTCTTTAAGTCTTAGCTAAAATTCCATTTTTTGCAAGAAGTCTTTTCCAACCCCTCTTAGTGCCTTCTCTTTGTTAATTATTTTAATTTGTTCTCTATGTAGCTTATTTATATAGACTTATTTTGCATTTTATCTCTCCTATTAGATTATTAGCATATTGAGGGCAGGGACTGTCCTATGCCTCCTTTTTGTATCCCCAGTGCTTAGGATAGTGCTTAATAAGTGTTGATTGATTGATGTAAATTTATTATTCAATACATTTTAGAGATTACTAAACCAGTTCTGAATCTATTCAACTGTATTATAATTCATCTCTGTACCACACCTCTTGTGCCCATTTAGCAACCCCATCAAAAATAGAAAATAAAAAAAAGAAATTAAATTATTTTGGCCTGGATTAGGTTGGATTTCCTCCCACCCCCAAAATGTATTTTCTTCTATAGGTGTATCAAGATGTCCTTCAAAATGGTTTATCTCAGGCAGAAGATTAGGGAATGACTTGTTTATAATCCATATTTCATCCCAAACCATTGACTTTGCCAGCTTGCTAAAATTCCCAGGTATTTTGCACATTAATTGTTTAAATAATCCTGAATGAGTCATAACATTGTCTAGTTCCTGATGGTAACAGAGATGAGAGGAACCCTACTAAGGGATTCACCATTTCCAGGACACAGAAGACATGCCACATCTACCCTTGAAGAGCATACATTGTCTCTGGGTTGAACCTGGATATTACATATATAATCCACTATAAAAGGAATGAATTCCTGAATTAGTAGACATCACCAGGGAAGAAGCATTTCAGAAAGTGTTAGACACTGAAATAACATATTCTCGGCATTTATATGTAGAATTATAAAATCTGAAATCATCCTTGGCAAGCTAAACATGGGTTAGGCTAGGAAACTAGCAAAGAAGATGGTTCTGGGCACCATTCTTGGTTTGTATAACATGTACATGTTTGTTCAATGATATGGATAAGTGAACCTGCAACTCCATTTCTGCAGCCCTCAACACCAGATGAATCATGGTGGGGGTGGGGGTGGGGAAGGGAGAAGGGAGAAGGGACGGAGATATTTCTTTAACAAGTATTGACTAGATATAGAAATATTTAGGGGCTCAGCTTAATCAGCACCATGGCCAGTGGTCTCATTCATGGTTCTGCCAGCCTCAGTGATGCTGCTAATGGTTGTTCCTACCAATTAGTACCTCCATACTCATGCCCCATCCATTTACTCTTCAGACTTAGAATTTTCAGGGGTTTGAACTGTAGTTCCAGTTGGATGAACATTAAAGCATGTATAACTCTCCCCCAGAAACAACTGACTACTACAAATGGTATGAATTCTGGGTGGAACTGACTGTCTGCAATCCTAATATTTAATTCTTCAGACTAACTACCAAATGATATCTCTTTGCTCATGAGAAGACTAGCACCTCATGTGCAAGGACTTGCTGAGACTTTTCAGGGCCACTCATTCATCTTTGATATTCACCTGCCATCCACCTCTCACTTGCGGCTCCAAGAAGTGCAGTAGCCACATCCTGGAAAAACCATCTCAGCAGATGGGCTAAATGAGGCTGAGGGTAACCAAATGGCTTCAAATCCATCTGTGAGTTAGGAGGATGACTTCTCCTGGAAGATAAGAACAATTTGTTCCAATGGCTATGCAACTGGCTGAAGCAGGTCCTGTGGAGCACTTAGTGCTTGGATAGATATTGAAGACAAAGCTCATCCACTGCATCCTGCCCATTGGCAACCTTCCTGACTTTTGTCTTGGACTTCAATGACTCTTCTAAGAGAGAATAAGGCTGATGATTTCGTGCAACTTTGTCTTATTGAAATCCAATTTGTGCAAGAGTCAAGACATCACGCTATGATGTCATTGATCTTCTTTGAAAAATGAACAACATTGATTTCCAAAATATTATTTGATCCTGGCACTAGTCCCATTTTTGTGTTTTAGAGACAATTTCCTGCCTTTAACCTCTCTGTCCTGGAGAAATAATGTAATAACCCCTTGTGTTCCTTTTCTTGATTTATATGAAATTTAGATGACATGGTAAAATTATATCCCCCTCATTCCCATGATTTTTATTTCACCAACACGTCCATATTGATCAGAAATAAGTCCACAATGGAAATTACCCTCGCTACTTCATCTGCTTTCCAAGAGAATTGCTTCTAAGGCAATCTAAGAATTCATGAATTACCATGCTTTTGCAGAATGAGACTTATAGCTGATATACAGAAAATTTAAACCCTCTATCCTCATCACATCATGCTTCACCATCAAATATATAATCAGTTAGGATTTCATCAAATGTTTCCTCTATCTGAATTAGGGGTGAAATGAATAGCCTGGAGTCAGGAAATCATGAATTCAAATCTGGCCTCAGATACTTCCTGGGCAAGTCAGAACTTCTGTTTATCTTATTTTCCTCATCTGAAAAACAAGGATAATAATAAAGCCTTCTTCCCAGGGTTATCATATGGATCAAAGGTGATAATATTTATAAAGTGCTTAGGACATTGCCTGGAACCTAATAAGTACTAAAAAAACATTAACTATTCGGCTGTCTGAAGTATACTTCCATTATATCACTTACTTTTCATTTATTATTACCTGAATAGATTCTCCTTAATTTTATGGACCATGCTTAGGTAGAGACATAATGCTATTCCTATTTCTGTTTCTTTTAAATATAACTTCCTCTTTCCTCTTTTAGACATGCCATATTCCAATTTGAGGTTCCATTTCATAAAATTTTAATGATACATATGAGGCCATATTTGCTTTCTTCCACTAAACACTCACATTCATTTTGTTTCTACCCATGTTCTGTTTATTGGTGGGTAGAGAGAACAAATCTGAGAGAACAAATAGTATAACTGACTCCTTTACAACTTGTTCTTTTTGTGAGTGAATATATGAACTCTCCACTGAAATTCTTTTTGTTTCTTGTCAAATCCTCCATAGTATCTAGGTTTTTCTTTTTGTTGTTCAGTTGTGCCAGACTCTTTGTGACCTCACTTGAGGTTTTCTTGACAAAGATACTGGAGTGGTTGGCTATTTCCTTCTCCAGCTTATTTGACAGAAGAGGAAACTGAAAAAAAACCAGGGTTAAGTGACTTGCCTAGGGTCATACAGCTAGTAAATGTCTGAAGCCAGATTTGAATTCAGGAGGAGTCTTGACTCTAGGTCTGCTACTCTATACACTGATACATGAAAGGAGGTGACTAGCAAATAGCATTATAGTTTAGAAAGATATACTCTTTTGAACCAGAACAAATAGGGGGAAGCATGAAGAACAGCATTTGGGGGGAAGTTAATCAAGACAGGATCAAGAAAGATACTATCATCAGAATATATCATAGATTATCTGAACAGAGAAGAAATTGGTGAAGAACTTAAGATGTGGTCTCCAAGCTTAGCATGGAGGCAAGCTTAGCATGATATGGTAGCAATGAGAGACTTCAATTATCTGTCAGACAACTGTGGGAGTTACTAAGAGCCAAGCAGTTCAAAAGTTTTTGTCTGGCATGAATAATAATTGCTGTTCAAAGGACTGAGAAACCAAAGAGCAAGAGGCCCAATTTTGGACTTTCTCTCTAATAAGAAGCAACCAGTTGCTGAGGCAGGATGATGGGAGTCAGGAAAATGTTACCACTCTACCTTAGAATTTGTGACAGAGAAAGAGAGGAAGGTCAAGCAAAGAGTGAGATAAGCTATACACAGTACTTTGAAAATCTGAAAGTATTATTTAAATGTTATTATTATTGTTGAGATAGATATATAGTGTCATGGAAACAACAAACACGAATTTGGACAGACTTTGAAAGATAGTGGAGGATAGAAGGGCCTGCCATGCTATGGTCAATGGAAATCAAAAAAGAGTCAGAGATGACAATTATCAAACAACAACAAAAATTGTTATTATTGTTGTTATTATTTTTAGAACCCTAACCTTCTGTCTTAGAATTGATACTGGGTATTGGTTCTAAGGTAGAAGAGCATTAAATACTAGGTAGTTGGGGTTAAGTAACTTACCCAGGGTCACACAGCTAGGAAGTATCTGAAGTAGATTTGAAACCAGGACCTCCCATTTCTAAGTTTGGCTCTTAATCCACTGAGTCACCTAACTGTCCCTAATGTTGTTGTTATTATTCCTTGGTTTGGGAAAGGTAGATTTCAAAGGGCTCAGGAAAAGATTTCATGGTTTAAAATTCCAGGAGGAAAGTTAGCCCATGTAGGATAGGAAGTCCTTGAAGGCAAAATTCTAAAAATGCAAAAAGAAATAATTCAGATGATCAGGAAAGGGAGGAGTTGTGTCAAGAAATCAATGTAGATACAGAATGAACTCCAACAATTTAGTATTTCTTTTAAACCCTTACCTTCCATATTCGAATCAATACTGTATACTGGTTCCATGGCAGAAAAGCAGAAAGAGCTGGGCAATGGGGGTTATGTGATTTGCCCAGGGTCACCCAGCTAGGAAGTGTCTGAGATCAAATTTGAACCCAAGACCTCTTGTTTCTGAACCTGGCTCTCAATCTACAGAGACACCTAGATGCTCCCACCAACTTAGATTTTTTAAATGGAAGATGGAAACATGGACAAATAATAAAGCTGGCTCCAAATGGAAATAGGCTGGGATAAAATGTACTTGCCCTCATTAGAGGTGTTTCAGGTGAATGTGGAATTATCACTGTGTTGTGGGGAAGGGAACTATTTTGGTCAAGTATAGTAGGGATTAGATGTCTTTTGTATGAGCTCCCTTACAACTTGGAGATTCTCCAGTTCTTTGCCAGACTCATTCTGCTTTTATAGGGTTCACAACTTAGTAATAGAGATAAGATGGACCCACAGATAAAAAAATAAAGATAATAAAGAAAGCATCCAAGAAATAAGATCTTTCCCAGCTCTCACTTTCTTGGATTCTGTTGAATCCTGGAATCTTTCTTGCACCTCACAGCTACTTTCCTACAACCTTTTATTTGTTTTGGACATTATATATATTTATATAAATGCAAGTTTCCTCTTCCAATAGAATGTAACCTACTGGGAGGCTGGAACTGATTGAATAACTTTGCCTTTATATTCCCAATGTCTGGTACTTTGTTGCTGATTGTTATTCAGTCATTTCAGTCATGTCCAACTCTTCAGGACCCTATTTGGGATTTTTTTTGAACATTATTTTATTTGGTCATTTCCAAACATTATTCATTGGAGACAAAGATCATTTGCTTTTCCTCCCCCCGCCCCCACCTCTCCCAAAGCCAACACATGATTCCACTGGGTATCACATGTGTTCTTGATTCAAACACATTTCCATGTTGTGGGTATTTGCATTAGAGTGTTCATTTAGAGTCTCTCCTCTGTTATGTCCCCTCAACCCCTGTAGTCAAGCAGTTGATTTTCCTCAGTGTTTTTACTCCCACAGTTTATCCTCTGCTTGTGGATAGTGTTTTTTCTCCTAGATCCCTGCAGATTGTTCAGGGACATTGCATTAACACTAGTGGAGAAGCCCATTACATTCGATTGTACCACAGTGTATCAGTATTTGTGTACAATGTTCTCCTGGTTCTGCTCCTCTCACTCTGCATCACTTCCTGGAGGTTGTTCCAGTCTCCATGGAATTCCTCCAGTTTATTGTTCCTTTTAGCACAATAGTATTCCATCACCAACATATACCACAAGTTGTGCAGCCATTCCTCAATTGAAGGGCATCCCCTCATTTTCCAATTTTTGGACACCACAAAGAGCACAGCTATGAATATTCTTGTACAGGTCTTTTTCCTTATTATCTCTTTGGGGTACAGACCCAGCAGTGCTATGGCTGGATCAAAGGTCAGACAGTCTTTTATTGCCCTTTGGGCATAGTTCCAAATTGCCCTCCAGAATGGTTGGATCAATTCACAACTCCACCAGCAATGAATTAATGTCCCAATTTTGCCACATCCCTTCCAGCATTCATTACTTTCCTTTGCTGCCATGTTAGCCAATCTGCTAGGTATGAGGTGATACCTCAGAGTTGTTTTGATTTGCATCGCTCTGATTATAAGAGATTTAGAACACTTTTTCATGTGCTTATTAATAGTTTTGATTTCTTCATCTGAAAACTGCCTATTCATGTCCCTTGCCCATTTATCAATTGTAGAATGGCTTGATTTTTTGTACAATTGATTTAGCTCTTTGTAAATTTGAACGTCAGAGGTTTTTATGAAGATATTTCCCCAATTTGTTGTTTCCCTTCTGATTTTAGTTACATTGGTTTTGTTTGTATAAAACCTTTTTAATTTGATGCAGTCAAAATTATTTATTTTACATTTTGTGACTCTTTCTAAGTCTTGCTTGGTTTTAAAGCCTTTCCCCTCCCAAAGGTCTGACATGTATACTATTCTGTGTTCACCTAATTTACTTAGAGTTTCCTTCTTTATGTTCAAGTTATTCACCCATTCTGAATTTATCTTGGTGTAGGGTGTGAGGTATTGATCCAAACCTAATCTCTCCCACACTGTCTTCCAATTTTCCCAGCAGTTTTTATGAAATAGTGGATTTTTGTCCCCAAAGCTGGGATCTTTGGGTTTATCATATACTGTCTTGCTGAGGTCACTTACCCCAAGTCTATTCCACTGATCCTCCGGGGATTTTCTTGATTAAGAAACTGAAATGGTTTGCCATATCCTTCTCCAGATCATTTGACAGATTGGGAAACTAAGGCAAATAGAATTAAGTTATTTACATGGGGTCATACAGCTAGGATTTGAACTCATGAAGTTGAGTCTTCCTGATTCCAGACCCTATACTCCTATTGCTCCTCTTAGTAAGTGATTAATAAATGTTTACTGATTGAATGATCCGTTGAATATAAATGAAGTGCTACAAGAGTTCATGAGAGAGAAGAGTGTCACCCTTGGGTTGTGAGGGTGTGTGTGAGAAGGGTGGGTGAGTAAATTAAGGGAAGGATTCATAGAAAAGATAGAATTTTAATTGAGCCTTAAAAAAGTAGAACATCAATCAGCAGGGGTGGAAGCAGTGGAGGAGAAAAGGACATTCTAGGTATTGGGACTACAGATACATAAAAGTAGGATATTTTATGATTAGGAACAGAGAAAGTCTGCTCAGGCACCATCAAATTAGTCAAATCTGATGAAGACTATGAGATGCTTTCAGGTTTTCCTGAGTTAATGCTAATTTGTACATGTGTGATTGCTTACCTGGTAATGAATTTCTTTGGAGGGAAAACCATAATATTTTAATGTGCTATTCACAGGAGCAGAGGCATCCATTGTAGTGCCCTGGATACATTCCAGGGGATTTCTTTCTTTCTTTATAAATCCTTTATACTCTTCTACCCCTTGGAGGGCCAAGTTTTGGTCACATACAATTCATTAATCTAACAGAGTCTAGCAAGAATGAATGGAGAAGTGGGGCAGAGAGGGCAGAGTTATTCCAGTCTTGCAGCAGGCTGAGAATCAGGAAATTTGGGTTGCAATGTGGCTTTACAATTGACTGGTAAATCATTTTGTGATCCTAGAAAAATATTTCTTTTCCCTGAGGCTGCGTTTCCCAGTCCATGAAATGGAGATAGTAAACTCTCTCCAGAAATGTTAAAGAGAAAAGGATTTGTAGGTAATATTTGTAAATGGATATATATAGAATAAAGTTTCTGATTTGATGCATATATAATATGTGTGTATATATGTAGGCATATAGATGCTTATATTATGTGTACATGTATGATATATTTATGTATTGTCAAATATACATATACACATATGTATACATACACATCCAGATAAGTTATCCTCTTTATACTTATGGAATAGAAAAAAAATAAATCTCCCAAATTAGGCAGATTAGGTATCTCTGCTATACTAACTAGGATTTTAGAGACAAATAATTAATTTATAGCTAACCCTGAGGAGAAGATAAATCTTAGGGAAAATTGGGTGGCTAGATAATGAAACAAAATAAAATAAGATCTTATAGTCAGGCTTCAATAAATAGCAGTTTACTAAGTTTTGGACATACTCATACTGTATTGTGATGTGTAGATTCATAGGAAGTATGGTGACCTTTGTGCTGGGCACCAGTGTTAGCTTGGATTACACCTATGATTCCAAAGAGACTCAGTGAGGCATAATGGATGGAGAGCTGGTCTTGGATATGGCAAGATTTGGGTTTGAGTTCTATCTTAGACATTATGTCAGTTTCACCATTTGTACAAAATAAGAGTTAGACTTGATGACCTCTTAGGTCCCTTCTAGCTCTAAAGTTCTGCTCCTGTGATATCTCTCATCTATATAGTGCCTAGATCTCCTCTGAGTGCCAAAGGATTATTAGCCAACTGTGTACTTACTGTTAGATTGTGCCCAAGTCCCTGGCTTGCCACCTGGGTTTCTTGGATGGTACTAGGGGTTGGTTGTTGGTGTGACTAACAATGCTGCCATTCTCCAACATGCCTCCAAGACCTGCAGAGGGTCTATAGATACCATTACCCTATTACCTTCTTCCCTACTGGTCCTTTCTTACTTATGGATCCATGGAATGAAGTAATTATTCTTTTCTAGGACTCTTTTTTGGGTCCATCATAGCCCAATCATCTACCTGCTCCTTGGAGAAGGTGAGGCATCTTCATTTTCATTCCTTAAGAGGTAAGGTATGCAAAAGTTTCATGTCTCATATTTAAAAATGGAAAAAGGAAGAGGAAAGGAAGGGAACTAGCATCCATTAAGTACCTGGTATTTAGCAAGCACTGTGCAAAGCACTTTATAAAGAAAGAAGAGGGTAAGTCAATCAACCAAAGTTGGCCAGGGAAAGAGCTGAAATTTGAACCTAAGATTATCAAACTCCCATCCTCATGATTACTATATATTACAGAGTTTTCTCCTTGCCTGCTTTGTTTCTCAGCCTCTTGGCCCTTTAGGTTGGGTTTAAAAATGAGTGTCTGTCGTGGTAACAAAGATAACAATAATTTCAGCATAAGAAAAACAAGGAACCAAGCTGTAAAATCTGCACAAGCTGTTGTTTGTAGGAATGTTCCTCATCAAATGATGTATCGGGCTGTCCCCCTCCCATTCCTTGCCTGAAACTTAATTAATCATGTTTGCATCTGGATTCAGACAAGACAATAGCAGAGATGTGTTTCTGGTTAGGAACCAAAGCTGCATTCACAAAGGAATGTTGATTAGTTCGTGGTTGGTATCATTTTTCATGCCTTTTTAAGTTATAAAAAATTTTAATATCAAAGCTTTTTATCCCACGGCTGCACATATCTATTTCTTGTAAGTGCATTCTGCTGGCGTAATGTTCTTTTCCTTCCTGAGGCACTCTTTATGGGAGATGATCTATTAGGTTGTCTGGGGATCTCCATTCAGCCCATCAGTGAGCAGAGGCATTCCAGGTGAGCTGTGTGTTGCAGGCATGTGATAGACTATCTCAGTCTGGCACCATTTGGAAGGGAAGGGAAAGGAGGCTGGACTTTAGAATCTGGGCTGGAGCAAATACTCATAGGAATGCCCAAGATCAGATTTGAAGTGAGAGAAAAAATTAGGGGGCCATTCTCTGAGGTAAAGAAGCCACAGAACTGTTCATTCTTCTCCTTAGTGCCACTTCTCAAAGGACCTGGGTTCAAACCTGTCTCACATGTGGCCACTATGTGGCCATGGACAAGTCAATAATCCTCTCTGTGATTCAGTATCTTGTAAAATTGGAAAATAGCCTTATTGGCCTGTTGTGAGGATAAACTGAGATGATGCATGTAAGACACTGTGAATTTTAAAGCTGTATATAACATCAGATCACCATTCTTCTTCTTCGTTAAGTAGTGACTGTTTGGGGAATAATAGTGACAGTGTCTCCTAAAGAGAAGAATACCTTCTCCTTTCCTATGGTACCCCCCGAGTACATAAGAATGCTGAGATCCATCTTAAATTCTGAACCCGGAAAATGCCCGAAGTCTGGGAAAATCCCTTAATGCAGGAAACGTGTCCTAATGTGTACAACATGCCCATATGTGTAGAACATTTCAAGTCACAGGTGATAAGTCATGATAGAAAAAGCCTGCCCTAAAGTGGGGGACATTGGTTAATGCTGAAAATATGTGGCAGTGCCGGAAATCTACTCTGCTTTAGAATGGTGATTGAGAAGGCAAAGGAGACCCAATAGCTTTTTTTGCCTCTGGCCCCTTTAAGTATGCCTCCAGATCTATGGGAAGTACTATGACTCAACTGGGAAATGGCAGCAACCAATTGGTTAATAAGCATCTATACATGCCTGGTATTGGGTTGGGTGCTAGGGATATGAATTATAAAAATTATTTACATTTTTCTCAGGGAAGAGAACCTACATGTAGTTGTATTTTGTTGTTCAGTCATTTCAGTCCTGTCCAACTTTTAATGATCTAATTTGGGGTTTTCTTGGCAAAGATACTGGAATGGTTTATGGTTTCCTTCACATCTCATTTTGTAGATGAAGAAACTGAGGCAAACTGGGTTAAGTGATTTGCCCAAGGGCAGTCACACAGCTTTTGAACTCATGAAGATGAGTCTTCTTAATTCCAAGCCCAATACTCTATCCACCAAGCCGACTAGCTTTCTACATGTTGTATACACAAAATAAATAAAAGGTAATTGGGGGAAAGAAGGCAATGGCAGCTGTTGGTATCAAGAAAGGTTTCACGTAGAAAGTGGCACTTAATTGGAATATTCAAGGATACAAAAGAAGCTTAAGAGTCAGAGATGAGGAGAGAATGCTTTCCAGGCAAAGGCAATAGGGAAGAGATATAGAGGAATAGTAAGTGGACTGATGTGTAAGAGACTGAAAAGACAGGGAATAGCTTTGATGTGCTTCCCTCCTCCCAGGTGATTTGCAAAATGGACTTAATATAACAATGACAAGAATAATAATTCATTATGATCATAACCATGCCATACAGTTCTTTGTGTTTTAGGAAGTGATTTGTCTATGGGTTTCATGGAACTGGTCTAAATCTCCCAGAGCCAGTTCTGCCAAAGAAATTGAAATGGGGCTAGTGATTAGAGAAGAGTGTCATCAGGTAGAATCGCTTTCCTGAGGTCAAATCTAGCCTCAGACACTTACTATATGAACCTAGGCAAGTCACTCAACCCCGTTTTACCACAGTTTTTTTTCTTTTGTAAAATGATCCGGAGAAACAAATGGAAAACCACTACAGTATTTTTGCCAAGAAAATCTTAAATGGGGGCATGAAGAGTCGGATAAAACTAAAATGAATGAATGGCAACAAATGTCCCAGAGCCTTCTGCCAAAGACATTGAGATAAGGGCTGGTAATTAGATCAGATGAGTCATTTTTATCCCAGACCCAGGAGAAATTGCAAGTTCTATAATGTGTGTTTGACCATGTATGGCAATGATAATATATGTGTGTATGCATGTGTATGTACAGAACTTCTGGTGAGAAAACCATCCTGTATCCAATGTAGCTTGGTACCTTGTTTGCATTTCACTCTCAGAGAATAGCCAGAGATGCTGAGAGGGTGTAAGCCACTTGCCTGGGATCACACAATAAGTATGTATCAGAGATAAGATTCAAATTCAGATCTTCCTGTCCCTGAAGTTGGATATCTATTTACTCCATTAGGCTGTCTCAATAACTACAGACACCGCAACCACCACCAGCATCACAAACCACATGCATGTATATTATATATTGCATTTAAAGGATAATCTTCTGATGTCTACAAATAGAATAAAATAAAATTGTGGATAAATAGAAAGTGCTTTAAGCTCTTAAAACTTAAAACCATAATAAGGTTTTTATAGTCCCCTGCATATTAGGACAGGAAGTGTAAGAGGCAAAGTGAGAACTGAGAAGTTTAGTTTAGAACCCTGGAAAAATTGGACAGGAATATTTTAAAAATGGGTCAGTTATTGGGTCTTTGAAATAAATGGGACTTTTCCACAACTTCCATTTGGTCTAACCAAAAGGCCTGTGGGCATTTAATTAGAAAAAGGCCACTCTGAAGAACAGAAGGATCCTGTCCTTTCATAGACAGGAGTATGGACAACCTAACACACTCTTAGAAAGATCAAAGGTAATATTTGAGGGGAGGGTATTTTTCCCACTCTGTTTTTACAGGGGCACACATACACATATAAGTCCTTTTCTAGCCTAGGGTTGAGGTTTTTTTTAGATAGTAAAAGAAAAGTTTAATTACAAAAAGCAATGGGGATTAAGTGACTTGCTCAGGATCACATAGCCAGGAAGTGTCTGAAGCTAGAGTTGAATCCAGGACCTCCTGTCTATAGACCTAGCTCTCAGTTCATTTAGCCACCTTGTCCCCAGTGCTATTTAAAAAAAAATTCTTGTCATTCTTTTAACATTGTTCTTTAGTTGTGCTTGTTGGGTTAATATTTTGTCAGTGGTCTTTTTGACTGAGCTCCATAGTGGGTTCCTATGAAGCCACACCAATTTCTTTGGAATCTTCTCCTTGACTTCTTTTTCATCAGCATGATTCAATACATACATCAACCAAGCTGACCCATCAGCATCCCAAATTCAATATAGCCAAAATAAAACTCATTCTTCTTCCATTTTAGTTGAGGGAACCATTATCCTCTCAGTCACCCAGGTTAATAGTTATATACATATTTATCCGTAACTTCTCCTCTCTCATCCCCATATGTAATCAGTTAATTTCAAGTCTCACCAATTCCATTTCTTCAAAACCTGTCATAATCAGTCTTTATTTTGCCTCTCACTTATGTTCCAACCAAGCTCAACATTCTACCACTTACATCTTGGTATTAAAGTGAATGCACTCTTGGACTATATTCCATCCTTCTCTTCTTTAAAAATATTTATCTTTATTCAAGGGTCAGCTCTGATACCACCTCCTCTGTGAAATCTCTTCAGACCTCCTTAATATTTGGTTCTTTCTCTCTCCTCAGATTATTTATTTATCTATATATATGTTGCATACCCCAATAGAAGTTCTTTGAGATGAAAGGTTATTTTATTTTTATCTTTGTATTCTTGTGCCTAGCACAGTGCCTTGTACATAGTATTCACTCAAATTGAATTATCAAGAGTTTTTTTTCCCCTTTAGGATCTACTACCTTGCTGGATTTTACTTTTCTTTTTTGAATTTCTGACCATGGGATCCTAGATGTTGAGCTTTTTGAAATTCATTCTCTTTAAGTCTAAGATGTACACCTAATCACCATTGGGTTCACTTCATTGACTATCAAAAAACACTAATCATTTAATTTTTTAAAATTCGAGGTTCTTGTGATTTCCACATCATGCTTGTTTCTATTAGTCAGAATTATAAATGAAGTAATTACATTTTCCCCCCTTCATATTCCTTTTAAAAGAAAGCACTGAGCAAAATAAATCAGGAATTTATTAGTCTGTGGCAGCACAGCTATCAGTGAGAAATGATAGAATTTGGAACAGCTCAACATGCTGCAACTCTATTAGAGGCAATAAAACTTCAGAACAGGAATGAGCCCATCTTGAGACACTCTACACAAGTATAGAAGGCAGAGAAGGTTGAAAACCTACAAACTCTCATGTGGTAGCATAACCCAGAGGCTACAAGGGAGCAGAGAGGAAGACCAGCTGAACTTCAGGAAACTACTCATTCTCATATGACAACAGAGTGCTGAAGGTAGTTGAGTCCAAAGCAGGGGACCTGCCCAGCCCAAGCCACTTGGCAGGGGCAGAGAAGCAGAAAAGCAGGGACCAGCGGAGCCCACAAACAAACAAACAAACAAACAGGAGAACTGATAAGATAGGGTGCTAAATATAGCTGGATAAGACAGATGTAAACCTCTCCAGAGAAAGCCAGCAGGGTCACCTCCTCAACAAATACACCAGGAAAAATAAGGGCAGCTGGACCTACCCCAAGTACCATAGAAGAGTACTCTGTAGGTTTGGGGCAGTATGCTCTACCCCACAAACAGAAAAGAACCTCAAAAGATAGATAAGATAATGGGGGGAAAGAACAACTAGAAAAATGAGCTAAAGACAAAAAAACCCTCTCATCTGAAAAAGTTACTTTAGTGGCAGGGAAGACCAAAATACAAACTTAGAAAAGGACAATTCCAAAAGGAAATATGTGAAGCCTCAAAAGAAAGTGCAAAAGGATGTCAGGTTCCAAAAGAACCCCTGGAAGAACTCAAAGAGAAGTGAAAGAACCAAATAATAAGAGAATTGACTGAAAAACTCAACAGCTAGGAAAAAATTCACTGAATTAATTAATTCCCTGAAAAACAGAATAGGCCAAAAGGAAAAAGAGGCACAAAAATACACTGAAGAAAAGAACTTTCTAAGGAATAAAATGAGACCGAATGGAAATGGAGATTATAAAAACACTGAAGAAAACAACTCTTTAAAGAGTAGAATTGGCCAAATGGAAAAGGAAACACAAAAACTCAAGGAAGAAAATAACTTTCTAAAAATTATAATTGGACAAATAGAAGCTAATGAAACAATGACATCAGAAAATATTGACACCATTTTTTAAAAAGAAAAAATATAAAAGAAAATGTAAAATACTGGAAAAATTGGAAAGTTCACTGGAAAAACAACCAACATGGAAAATAGCTACAGGAGAGATCATCTAAGAATCATCAGAACACCTAAATTTCACAATAAAAAAAAGAGCCTGGATATCATATTACAAGGAATCATCAGGGAAAATTGCCTTGATATCTTTGAGCAAGCGAGAAAAATAGAAATGGAAAGAATGCACCTCTCCTTAAGGAGATCCCAAAATAAAATATTCGACTATTATAGTTAAATTCAGAACTCCTAAACAGGGAAAAGTACTATAAGTTGCCAAAAGGAAACAATTCAAATTCTGAGGAGCCATAATCAGGATTATACAGAACCTAGCAGCTTCTATATTAAAAAACCAGAAGTCATGGAATATGACAATCTGAAAGGTAAAGGATCTAGGACTACAACCTAGAATTACATACTCAGGAAGATTGAGCATAATTCCCCAAAGGGGAAAAATTTATGTTTAATGAAATAGTGGAATTTCAGACTTTCCTGACCAAAAAATCGGAACTGAAAAGAAAATTTGAGATAAAATTTGACATTCAGGAGAAGTACAAGAAGGTAAGGGGAAAGAGTTTTCAAATTTTTGAACTGAGTACTCATGCCTGGGAAGGTGAAAATTGAAATAATTAAGATACTTGAGAAAGGTAAAGTACTTAAAGTATGCATGATACCTAAAGTACCTAAGATACACCAAATCTCTACTTTTCTTCCTTCCTTTCTTTCTCCTTCCTGCCTTCCTTTTAAAGCACAAAACTGTTCGAATTTGAATTATTCTTTCCAGAATATTTTGAAACTTTTTACTACTTTCTAAAATGCTAACCTATAGAAGTACAATCCTTTAGCTCTTTCACTTTTTCTAGTCTCTAGGAGACGTATTTCTCCTTTGTAAAAATTTATATGATGTTTGCCTCCAGCAAGAAGTCATTTCATATCGCTGCTATAGCTGCCACCATTTTTGTGCTTTTGGTGTCCAAAGATTAGTATTAGGGTTAAGGTTATCACAGGGAACCATGGTCCTATGTGGCTTTTGCCCAAATATATACTGTGAAGGGTCAGACAATTAGCCCCTTTGCCAAGTCCATTTGTATTCCTGAGCACTCCTAACTCTGGGAACTCTTAGGATCTGAATGTCTGGTGCTAATTTGCCTAGCCTTAACTTAATTTGTTTAGGTCTAATTTATGTCTCTTCTCCTTCATACATTTTTAGCTCACTAATTAGAAAGGGCCAAGGGAATGGCAGGGAAATACGGTTCTCTAACCATTTCTCATCAGGCTAGGGGTTTTCCTATTTTATTTATTTTTAAATTTTATTTAATTGATTAATTTAGAGCATTTTTCCAGGATTACAAAAATCATGTTCTTTTCCTCCCCTCTCCCATCTCCCTTCCATATCCAACGCAAAATTCCACTGGGTGTTTTCCTATTTAGATCACCTCCTCTTTGGAGGTAGCTAGAAGTCAAATATATTCAGTACAGACACTGGCCACTATTAGGTAACACAGTGATAGATCATTCATTAGGAGAAGAGTAACTAAGTCAGGACAACTTGTTCTTTGACACAAAGCACTACAATCTAGAAGGTATAAATAGTACTTGTACTCCTTTATCAGGTTAAAAAAATAAAATTAGCACCTAGTTAGAAAAATTAATTATTTAAAAGAGGAAATGCCATTATTATCTACTCTCTAGATTAATCATATCTTCTTCTCTTTTCCCCTAGCAGCCTTGCAGTGACAACCTTGGGTTTCCCAGGATAACCCTATATATGATCTTGCATCCTAAAGTTTGAAGTCTTTCTCCAAGAGCTTTCCCCAACCCCATCTCCTATCCTCTAGCCAACCAAATATCATAAAATACAGGTAATCCTTCCACATTGTGACTTTCCCTATTGAGGTTTTCATATGTTGTGGGACAACATAGCAAAATAAATGTTGGGAAAGTTGTACAGAAACCACAGACGACATGTGAAGGCCAGAAGATGATATAGAAAACATTTAGAAATTCAGAAATGCATAAGATATGTGCATAATATTGTATATCAACATATTTTATCTTTTAATACCACAAATATACACAATTTCTTTTTTAAGTTAAAATAAGTAAAATGTTTAAGTTTGCAAAAAGAATATAAAAGCTAGAAGATGACACACAAAGGCTAGAGATGTTAACATTGACCAATATATTGCCTATGACCAAATGCTTATCCCCAATTTTACAATAAATAATGTAAATATCCTATGAAAGAAAAATTTAAAAAATTCAGACTTCTGTGATATGAGGGGTGGTTTAAAAATTTTTATTTGGACTTCCCAGATTGTGGAGGGGGTGGGGGAAAAGTGGGAGAAGTGCACAGCACCCTGAACCTCAACAAGATAGAAAGGAAACCTGTAGTTTGATGTGATTTGCTTGTAGTTCTGCTTACTAGAATATTCAAAAATCTTTCTTCTTTTGAGATGCCTTCCACTTCCCAACTTCTTTTGCATCTGATCCTCCCCCCAACTTCCTCTTTCCTTCTGTAGGGCATACACTTGGAGGCTGAGCTCCTTCAAGATTTCAAGGAATAAATCTTTCTATTGATCAAGTCAAGAAGTCAACAAATATTATTTGAACAGCTTATTCTTTGGGACATCTAGGTTGCCCAATGGATAGAGCTGGACCTGGAATCAAGATAGACTTGAGTTCAAATCCAGACTCAAGATACTTACTTATTGTGTGACCCTTGGCAAATCATTTAACCTTGGATTGCCTTAGTTTCCTATTCTGTAAATAAGGATACAAATAACACCTACTTCTTAGGATTGTTGTGAGAGTCAAATGAGATAACAATTATCAAGTGCCTGGCACTCAGTTAGTACTATATGGTAGCTATTATTTATGATAATAATAATGGTGATGATGTATCTATTTTGGGCTAAGGGCTAAAGGCACAAATACAAACAGATAGTCTCTGCCCTCTAGGAGTATAAATTCTGATGAGGAAAGACACCACAAAAAAGAACTAAAAAGGATGTGTGGGGGCTAGTAGAAGTGGGAGGGTGTCTTGGTAGGATCAGAGGATCAGGAAGGATCAGAGTATAGACTGGATAGGAAGAAAATAAGGGCATTATTGGCACCCTGAGAAGACAAAAAATAATTATGTGGGCATCTACATGTATGTGTATATGTGTATGTATACATATGTCAGGGAGATCTATAACTCACAAATACACATATACAATACCTAAATACACAAGTTTAGATGTATTGGCACTCAGAAATATATACAGACAGGATCCTATGCTTATATGCAAACATATATACACGCATGTACGTAAATAGTTGTGCATCTACCTATACACTGGAAAGGGGAGGCAAACTTGTTAGATATAGTGACTTTGAAGCCTGGAAGTGGTTGGTGTTGGGTGAGGGTTGATGGGGATTCTCTAGTCCTTTCTGGCTTCATTCGGGAGGGTAGTGGGATATTAGTATTTAGATCATCACTTTTGGGGGGATCCTCTGCTAGGAATTTAGTTACAGCTATAACCTTGGGCTCACACGCAGAACTTTGGGTTGAATGCAAGGCTTGCCAAGAAATGGACACAGTTCTTAAAGTCCAGTCCACATTCCTTAGAAGGCACACAATGGGAACAAGTTAGTTACAGGTATGGCTATGGGGGCATTTGGGGGCAAAGGCATAGGAGTTATATGGAGGAGAATTCAGTACAAGGTGATTCCATCTTAGACACAGCTCAGCAAAGTGCAGCAGGAGTCCCAGACTGGGAAATCAGGACACTTGGGTTCTAGTCCTGGCTCATTCAGTCTTTTCCAAGCTGTGAGACCTTAGACAAAGTATTTTGCCTCTTCCAGCCGATCTTAATCCTGTCTCAATCCAGTTTTGAACTGGGGACCCTAGAAGGGAGGGGATCCACTGGCAACAGGATAAACTGGAACCTTGGTCGGGACCCAGATGGCGCTGGCCTTTCAGATGGGCGAGGCCTTGGGCTGGCTGCAATGGAGAAGGCTCTGGCAGTAAAGCAGAGAGGATCCCCCACAAGAAATATATCACCTGCTGACACTTTTATGACCCAGGCCCCCTCTTAGAAAACGCAGCCCCGAAGAGCAGCTCTGTTTTTTCCTGCCCAGCTTGAGATCACATGCTTGCCCTGGGGCTGCCACCCCGAGTCAGGGAGGCCCATCTATTTCCCTCCTCGCATAGGTCTAGTGATTCTAGTCAGGTGCAGAAAGCTGATAAATCACCAGAGCCGTCTCCTTGTATCTATCAGTCAGGAGGCTTGTCATTTCCCAGGCCTCGAGCCACATGAAAGCAAATGGAGAAATGGGAGAGGGCTGTGGAGAGGGAAAGGGGAGAGGGAGTGAGGGTGATGGGGAAACAGGGCAAGGAACAAGTGGGATCTGAGAGAAAAGGAATGCCACCTGGAGGGGAGCTGGGGAGAGAATCCGCGCAAGTGTTCGCAGTTTGGAGGAGAGGCAGTGAAAATTTACACCTCCTCCCCCTCCCCACCGACTTCCTTTCCCTTTGAAGCTTCGAGGTGGTTGGGGCTGGGCTGAGGATTGACAGGGAGGGGGATTCTCTAGTCCTCCCTGGCTTCAGTGGAGGGGGATGGCCAGTTAGTGTTTAGATCATCACGTCTTTGGGGATCCTCTACTAGGAATTTAGGACATAGAGGATGTATATGGAAGCTTCTTTATTCACAAGTCACATGGAGGGGAATTTAGTACAGGGGTGATTCCATCTGGGGTGCAGCAAGAAAGAGTGTTGGACTGGGAGTCAGGAGACCTGGGTTCCAGTTCCGGCTCACTCAGTCTCTTCTAAGCTCTGAACCCTTAGACAAATTATTTTGCTTCACCCAGCCTATGTTGCCTTATCTACCAAATGAAGGACTGAATCAAGCATTCTTCATCTTTTTGTGACATAGACACGTTCTCAGAATAAGAGGTTTGGTGTGTATAAAGTAAGAAAACCATAGAATTACACAGGAAACCAAATGGGTTGAAATGCAATTTTTAAGATACTTTTTAGAAAAACAAGTTCACAGACCCTAAGAAGCCCTAAGAAGATCTCGAGGGCCCTTTTCAGTTCCTCAAGTCCATCATTTCCTCTTCAACCCATGACAATTGCTTAGCTCAGCAATCAGCAATCAGCCAGGCTACTTTCCCACCAGTCAGTCCTCCAAGTTGGCCTTCAGGCTGCCATTTCCTTCACAGTCTTTAAAAGTCACATGACCAGTAACTGTTATTAGAAGACACTACATTTTTGTCCAAAAGACTCATGCCAGTCACACTCAGGGCTCGGTATACCTGAGCCCTTATAGGGATTGTTGGTGAGGAGCTCTCTCTCTCTCTCTCTCTCTCTCTCTCTCTCTCTCTCTCTCTCTCTCTCTCTCTCTCTCTCTCTCTCTCTCTCTCTGTCTCCCTGTCTCTCTATCTCTCTGTCTCTGTCTCTATCTCTCTGTCTCTGTCTCTATCTCTCTGTCTCTGTCTCTGTCTCTGGCTCTATCTCTCTGTCTCTGTCTCTATCTCTCTGTCTCTGTCTCTCTCTCTGTCTCCCTGTCTCTGTCTCTGTCTCTGTCTCTCTCCTTCTCTCTCTCTCCCCCCTCCTTCCCCCAAGTTAGGATATATACACAAATATGTATGTATATATATATATATATTCATACAGATATGTGTTTATACATCCATGCATATACACACAAATATATTCCAAAAATTCTAGTTCAGGTTTAAGTTGTTAAATATTTTGGGACAGTTTGTATAAGACAGAATGAGTGTAAAAATTATTGAATGAAGAAGAATATTGTCCAGTCAGATACACACACACAAATATATATGTGTGTAGATTGAGTACTGGGCTTGGAATCAGAAAGACTCATCTACATGAGTTCAAATCCAGTCTCAGACACTCTCAGACACTCAGACACACTCAGACACACTCAGACACTAGCTGTTTGATCCTGTGAAAATCACTTAACCCTGTTGGACTCAATTGCTCATCTCTAAAATGAGCTGGAGAAGGAAATGGCAAATCAGTCCAGTATTTTTGCTAAGACAATGCCAAATGGAGTCACAAAGAGTCAGACACCACTGAAATAACTGCACAACAACCATAGATAGTGTAGATTAGATTGGTAGATGGATGGACAAACAGATAGACAGACAGAAAGACAGATAGATAGATAGACAAACAGATAGATAGATAGATAGATAGATAGATAGATAGATAGATAGATAGATAGATAGATAGATAGACGGATGGACGGATGGACGGATAGACAGACGGACAGGCAGACGGACGGACGGACAGACAGACAGACAGACAGACAGACAGACAGACAGACAGACAGACAGACAGACAGATAGATAGATAGATAGATAGATAGATGATAGATAGATAGATAGATGGACGGATGGACGGATAGACAGACGGACAGGCAGACGGACAGACAGACAGACAGACAGACAGATAGATAGATAGATAGATAGATAGATAGATAGATAGATAGATAGATAGATAGATAATTTCCAGATCTGTGATTCATAGCTGAAGCACTTAGAGACTGATTGACTTGTTCCCACAAATATGTCACAGGCAGAACTTGAACTGAAGTCTTCCTGACTCCAAAGCCAGTCTTCTATCTGGTGTTCAAGCTTCTAATGCATATCATACAGCATCATTATTTTAAGGCTCATTTCGCTAATCAGGGATCTGGAATACAAACTTCTTTCTCTCCTGTATTGTCTTTTTCTACCTGCCCCCACCTCCTCAAGCACCAATGAATGACTTATTCTGGGTCACAGAGTACTAAAACTGTGAGTGGGGCCCAAAGCTCCTAATCTGCCTAGCTTATGGTTCTTTTCTCTAGGTCATGGCTCTCCACCACACTCATTTTTAGAAGAACAGGAACAGAAAGTGTTGTTGATGAGCCAAGCTTTCTCATTTGTTCATTCCACTTTGTGCAAGATATATCTTCCCTGGGTGCAGGAGGAAGATGCTCTCTCTCCATCCTTCTGAATTTTTCAGTTTGTTCAGGGCAATGACTGGGTGAAGAATTAGTTGGCCCTCCTCCAGGAGTTCCTCTTTTGCCATGGAGAAGATTGGTGAGTGCACAGCTGTTGTACAGAGGGAGAGTTCTATGCAGGGAAACCAGCTGCTAGAAAATTCATCCTCTAGAATCCCAGCCATGAATGCTATTCTCCTCTTTTCCAGTCACACCCCTAGTTTGGGCTGTGTGCCAGAGGCTGCAGCATGGCACATGTGTGCATCCTGGGGAGCTCTACTTCTCCCTCCACACACTCAAATACTTTCCAGTAAGAAGGGGAACAGGCATTTGCAGAGAGTTTCCTGGAGCTCTGAACTAAGAACTAGAAAGAGATGCAAAGAGCACAGAATAGTCCCAGCCTCCAGCTAGCTGGAAGACAGAGTTTTCTCATGAAGCAAATGGAGAATACTTTCTTTTACTGGGAACTTATCAACCAAGGGAAAAGGAGAGCAAGGGGCCAAGAGCAAGATGAGGGATGGTTAAATTTTTACCCTCGGAAATCAGCAAATACTGCAAATCAGGGCTTGATTCATTGCATTGACCATCTAAGACTCAAGAAGGTGATAGGGAAAATGTTAATGTAGATTCAACTGGTGTGTCCTGGTGCATTTATCTTTACCAGACGGGTTATTATTAAACATTTACTAGCACATCCTTGGACCTGGGTATATAGTGGTATCCCCAAAGTCTTAGTGCAAGTTTAGGATAACGAGACAGAGAGATAGATGGGGGAGGGGGTTTATTAAACACTGTGGACATACCTTGGAGTCAGGAAGATATGATTCAAATTCTAACTCTAAGACTAAATTATAAAAGACTTGTTGGAAAATAGTTTCCACAATGGAATTTACTTATACCAATGAAATTATGTTTCAAATAAATAAAATGAATTGGCATTCATATTTTACTTTAAAGTGTGCCAAGGGCTTTTTATTGATTATCTCATTTGATGTTCATTAGAACCTTATAAGAACTATTTTGTCTTTCTCACTTTAAAGAAGGGGAAACGGAGGCTGAGAAACTAAAGAACTTACCCAGCTATACAGAGCTGGTAAATATCTGAGATCTGAGTCTAAGTGTTTTTAGTCTCACTGACTCACACTAACTGCCTCTAAGACTGGTACCATGTTCTTTATATTCTGTTTAATGACTGTCGATCAGCATACTCTAAGATGCCTTATCCATCCCTCAAGGTTTAGGCTAAGTTCTACCTTCTTCATGAAGATATCTTGTCACTTCTACCTAGATCCATATTTTCCTTTCTTAAAACGCCTTACACTCTACTTGTGCATCTATGTAGTGTGGAATCATATACTATTTTGTTGTCTATTTTGCTTATTTATGTTCATGTCTTATCTTCCCAACTCAATTATAAGCTCCTTGAGGGCAGGGTGCATTTCTTATTATTTCTTTGTGTGGTGCATGTTCTGGAGCTACTGTTCCATGTGTCTGGAGGGAGACTGGCTACTACTTCTCTCAAGGATCTAGGTTTGACCTCAAGGAGTTATGAGTACTTCTCCAATACTATGGTTCATGAGCACCCACCAACATCCTTCTCTAATTATTATTAATAAGAATCAACCAAACAAAATATCTTCAAAGGGTAGAAGCATTGGGGTCTGTTTCTAAGAAGAAGCAAGAAATGAAAATATCAAAGACACAAACTTTGTCTTGACATGAAAAACTTCCTAATAGTTTGAACTGTCTAGAAGTCAAATGAGATGCTTCAAAAAGTTGTAGGCTTCCTTCCTTCATGAAAAGGCTGGATGAGCACTTAAGGTATTTCATTGGTGGAATTCTTATATACAATTGGGTTGGACTAAATGTCTTCTGAGGTTTGTTTGTTTTTTTAAACTCTTACCTTCTCTCTTAGAATAAATGTGTATTGCTTCCAAGGCAGAAGTTCTGAGTGGGAAGGGTGAGGCAATGGAGGTTAAGTGACCTGCTCAGTGTCATATAGCTAGAAGTATCTGAGGACAGATCTGAACCCAGGATTTCCTATCTCTAGGCCTGGCTCTCAATCCTCTGAGCATTCTAGCAGCCCTCTTCTAAGGTTTGTTTTTTTTAAACTCTTGAGATTTAATGATTCAAGGATGACAATTCTCCTCTCTCTTGTAACCGCGAAAATGTGGTTTTCAGGACTGTGAATTGCCAAAACTGTAAAGGTTTCGGCCAAACTGTAAAGATAATTTTTAGTGTCTTGATTTAAATAAAAAATAAGTGGTCACCATGGGAAAATTCCCAAATATGAAAATCCCCAAGTCAGCTGGGTTTTATGGAGATTTTAATTAATACAAATGAAGAAATTAAGGAAAGGGGAGAGAGATGGAGAAATAGAAATAGTAGAAAGGGTGAGCCTTAAGGGAGAGTGAGTCAGTCTTTATCACTCACCACAAGATCATCTCAAGTAAGCTCCAGTCCTCCACTGAACTCCTGAACTCCTGAACTGAGTTCAGAGCTCCAATTCAGCTTCCAAACTGAATTAAATTCTCCTTTTAAAGAAATTTTCTCTTATGTCACCTCCCCTAAATTTTCACATCTACCAATCACAGTAGACACTTTTCCCCAGGACTGCCCATTCTTAGTTCTCACCACTCTTTAGTTCTCACCTTCTCTGGTTAGATTATATCTTCTAAGTACTTCACATATCTTTTGCTAAGCTTGCCTTTTGTAAGTTGCTTGACCTTTTAGTGATTAATTTAACCTTTATAGGTACTTAGCACCCTTTTGTATTAGATCTAAAAATAAACCTAGCTTAAGGTTCTAGCTTTACTATAAGTATGAGTTAGGGACCTTTCATTGTTCCATCAGGAGTTTACAACTTTATCTTCCCCTAAGGCACACTGTCTGAGCAGGGTGGAGTAATTTTAAAGTTCTCAATACATTCCTGACCAAGTACCTCCATTGTAGAAAATGGGAAATAGCTTAATCAAATCTTCTGAAGTAGAGTCTGAGCAGTTTTAAGATTCACACTCTGATAGGTAACTATTTATCATTTAAAAACATTTTTTCTTTCTTTCTTTCTTTTTAAAAATTTTCCATGTTTACAAGATTCATATTTTCTCCCTCCCCTTATCCCTTCCCCCTCCTGGAGTTGACAAGCAATTCCATGGGATTGGTATCTATTTATCTTTAAAGGGCTGCATAGTCTTCCAGACTAATAGTACCATTTCAAAGTTAAGGACTACTCTACAAGGTGAAAGAATATATCATCACAAGAGAACTGACACCTTTCCCCAAGTTATATTCTCTGGAGCTTACACAGGCATCTCCAGAATACCCTAATTGACGTCTCCAAGATACCCTAGCTGAGGACTTTCTCTGGAAGGAGAGAAAATTTCAGACTGAGATTATCCACCCCTTTCCACAGACTTCCACAGTATATATGACTTATAAAACCAAAGGACAGGGTCTGTGTTTGCCCCACATTGTGCCTCTATTTCTATTTGGTACAGGAACTTGGCGCATTCTGCCACCTCTTCTCTACTTCTGCCATCTCTGGTGATGCTGGCTTCCTTAAAGTCAATGAGCAGAGCAGAAATCCAAATCTACTCTCCTTATATACTTTCTCTTTCCTTTCTTTGTAACTTCACCATCTCTTCAAGGCCAAGGTCATACTCCAGTGTTAATGGTACCCAGGACGGGACAAGTTTCACACTTGTCCAAGAGTGACCTTGTCAAGGAAATTTCACACTTTATTAAGGAGCCCTCATCAAATCAACTCGTAAACAAAGACCTTATCCACTGGCAAAAAGGACCTTTGAATCTACATAGGTACAAATTCCCTGAACCCAGGAAAACACCTGTGTACATCCTCTACAATTATAAGATATTGTAGCAGAAAGATTTAGAAATCCCAGATCAGAGGTCCAACTTTCTCCCACTTGCTAACTTGAGCAAGTTGCACAAATGTCTCAGCTTTTGTTTTTTCTGTAAAATAAGGACTGTGTTACCTGTGTTATAATGTGTAGGAAGTATGACTTTATGACCACAGAGCATAAGATTAATAGGGTTAAAGGCTAGAATTATAATTTCTTTGTTATAAAGAACTTTCCAGATGAGGACACTCTCCATATCCATGAAAATCATCCACTTAGATTCTTGGAGACGTAGCCAGAGCCCCAAGAGGTTAAGTGACTTGTCACGTCATCGGGACCAGAACCCAGGTTTTATTGGCTCCAAGGTCAACTCTCTATCAATTAACTCCTACTGTTTCCCATCTTATAAAGGTCAGTAATAATTAGTAGTAGTGTTTGTGTGACTTTTTTGTGTAATGGTATTTGCAGATGTCACTATGGGGGATGTGTGTGTATGAAAAGGGGTCAAGTGGATAATCAGAAGCACCAGGGTGAAGACTTGAGCTGGCTAATTTTCCAGACAACTCAAAGCACTTTATAAAGAGTTCCTTACATTATACTGGTGAGGCAGGAATTATTGCCCCATTTTATGGATGGCACAATGAAGGTTCAGTGAAGAAAAGTTATTTTTCTGTAGCTACTCAAAAGACAAGTAGCAGATGTGAATGAAAATAAGGCCAGTCTGTACACTACAGGACCTTTGTTCTATTCACCAGTGACTATAGATTCTTTAAGTGGATAAAATACCACTTTCATTCTTCACAGGTTTGGGGTGAATCTCATTGAATTCCCATCAGTCAAATGCTTGGAGAGCTCCAGATGAAAGGCACCAAGATATGTAAACTACTACTCTGCCTTTAGGTCAGCTGCTTTTCAGCTTTTGGCCACATGCATGAGCCAGGCTGTTTCCATCTGCTGATCTGTCAGGCAGCTCCTCTCCCAGGCTCCTTCCCTCTTTCCTTGGAGTTTCTTCAATGAAACATTTCACTCCTTCAAAAGCTGCTTCCCCAAATGGGGTGGGAAGGGTCCAATATGGTTGCAGTTAGCTTTCGGGGGATGAGCAGGATGCTTTCCCTTCAATATAATGGTCCCAGCAAATGGGTATTAAAAGCCTTCTCTCTCAACAAAACTGAAGAAATAAGTTTCAACTCAGTTTTTCCAAGAAAGCTAGGAATCTAAATAAAATCACTTCCCCCTAGCCACCTTCTCACCCTAGAAGATCCTTCCTCATTTCTTATTGGTCAGTTCTCTTGGAGCTGCCATTTTAAGCAAAGAACTCAGGTGGACTAGCTTACCCCTTCATTCCTCTTTGGGCTCCAATCCTTACTTTCTATTTCTTTCTCTACCATGCTACACTTTCCCAATCTCCAACCCCTTATGTACCTATCCACTCCCTCTTCAGCTTCCTTTTAAGTGTTGTCTCCATGGGCATCCCCATCACCCTGTTAGACTGTATGTTTCTTGAGGACAGAGACTTTTTTTTCCTTCTGTTTCTTTCCTACTGCTTAGCACAGTGCCTGATCCATAGTAAGTACTTTAGAAAATCTTTCTGGGGAAGCTAGATAGCTCTGTGGATAGAGAACAGGTGTAGAGATGTGAGAGCCTAGGTTCAAATCTGACCTTGGATACTTCCTAGCTGAGTGACCTTGGAAAAGTCACTTAATCCCCATTGCCTAGTCCTTACTACTCTTCTGCCTTGGAACCAATCCTTAGTATTGATTCTAAAATTGAAGGTAAGGGGTTTAAAAAAATTCTTGCTGTCTTGACTTGTTAATGTATAATGCATTATGGTTTCTAGAGGATTTTATACATTTGGCACCACTTGAACCTCACAACAGTTTTGTGAATAGATAATGTGAAGAAGATGACTACCCTCTTTACAGATGAGAAAACTACAGCTCAGAGCTTAGCTTACAGTTCATCTAGACCAGCTTTCTCATTTTACAGATAAAAGAATTGAGGCCCAGAGAAGGAAAGTGACTTGTCTAAGGAAATCCAGAGAGTAAATATCAGTCAGAAATTGAACCTAGCTCTTCTGACTCCATAATGGATAGTGTGCCAGGACCTGAAGTCAGGAATGCTCATGTTACTAAGTTCAAATCTGGCCTCAGATATCTACTAGTTGTATGATGCTGGGCAAATCACCTAACTCTGTTTATCTCAGTTTCCTCATCTGTAAAATGAGCTGTATAAGGAAATGGCAAATCACTTTAGTATCTTTGCCAAGACTACCTCAACGGGGTAAAAAAAAAGAGTTGGAGCTGACTGAAAACAACCCAACAACCTCTGATACCAAAGTCAATGTTTAGTTCTTTTCAATCATCAAGCATTTCTTTTTTTCATCTTCCCAGGTCTCTCCACTCCTTAAAATAAAGAAAAGAAGAAGAGAGAAAGGAAGGAAAGATGGAAAGATGATGAAAGAAAGATGTAAAAAAGAAATACAGAATGCTTTCTTGTATTATATCGTCATGATAAAGCAAAATAAATTTCCAAGTTGACCTCTTCTAAAAATGTGCTTCTCATTTTTCAGTTTCAGAGAGATCTAGGAAGACTTGTATGACCTGATGAAGAGTGAAATGAGCAAAACCAGGAGAACAATTTATAATATAATATCAATATTGTGAAAGCAAAATTCTGAAAGACAACTCATCAATAAAATGATCAACCATGATACCAGAAGATTGTTTAAGAACTCTATCTACCTCATGACAAAGAGATGGACTAACAAGCAGAATGAGAAACACATTCCATGATTTCATTGGGGGTATATTACTAAGATATAGTAGAAATGATTCTGTGCCCTGCACTGGTGTCTATGAACTTTGTACAAATGTTTGGAAGAGCATGATCAGGGAGTTCCCTAGTCATCTTTTTGGTCTTTATGGCCATCCTTTGATTAGGACAGATGTAAACCCAAGAACAGACCTTGGTTAAATAACTCCCATCAAGTCTTTCTCTGTTTCTGGGAAAATATTTTTAATACTTCTAATTTAAAAGGGAAAAAGACATTTAATTTAGTGATTTTGTCTTGGTTTGCTATTTTTACCCCATGTTTTAATATAATTTCTTTAATTTAAAAATGTTACTGATTTTTTTGTTTCTTATACACCATAGATACCCCCATGTATCCCTCTTTCTCCCTCTCCCAGAAAACCATTTCATATGACATATAGTATTTTTAAAGGGGGAGTAAAAAGTCAGCATAACTGATTGATACATTGAAAAAGTCTGAAAACAAAGTATGAATTGTTTACCTGTGGACCTCCCACCTCAATGAAGGGGTAGGCTATGGGGCTTCTCTCATATTTCTTCATTCATATCCTGCTTGACCTTTATAATTTTGTTCCATTCAATTTTAATTTTTTTGATGTGTGGTTGTTTTTTCCATTTACATTGTTGGAGTTGCTATGTATATCTTTATCTTGACTCTGTTGACTTCATTCTGTATCAGTTATATAGATCTTTCCATGCTTCCCTGTATTCATCACATACATCATTTCTTATAGTACAGAAATATCTCATTACATTCATGGACTCTAATTTATTTAGTTATTCCTCAACTGATAAACATCTACTTTGTTCCCACACCTTTACTATTAAAAAATGCTGCTACAAATATTTTGTAATACATGAAGTGTTTTCATATAATTTCTACACTAAAGACCATTAGACTAACTTAAAAGTGCTACAAGCTTACTTAATCACGTAAGGGAAGAGGATGAAAATTTGAAATGATTTCAGTTTTTGTAGTGGGTCTAGGAATTCAGGAGCCTCAAAGGTATTGGCAGGAGATGGATATGGGTTGGAAGGTAAACCTTGAAGATTAACTAGCTTGCAGAAGTCAGTGGCAGAGCTAGGATTTGAATCCACACCCTTTCCATTTCCAGGTCAATGATCTTTCCACTATACATTAGCATGTTACCTTAAAGATAGAAAGCTGTGCTACTTTGTGATTTGGTTTGAAAAGATTAGCCTCTAGTTCATCCAGTTTCTCCATTCTCACCTTAGTCTCTTAGGGATCAGAGATTTGGAAAGAAAGAAATCCCAGTTGAAATGGGAAAGGGTTGGGTGGATCAAAGGAAAAGCCTGAGGCTTAGATGGAATAAAAGTCTTATTGATGTGATCTGATTTGCCCAAGCACAAGGAAGCATATCTAAGAATGGGAGAAGCCAAAGTAACCAGTTCATCTGTAGTTAACATGCAGGACAGAGCAAGGTAAAGGACATGAAAAATATTGCCTTACCAATGACATATTTTCAGTGTCAGTAATTTCTGCTCTTTTTGGATGCAGGTACGCAACTTCTCTTCTATTACTTAGTAAGCTCAGAGCCCTTTTGAGGTTGCCTAAGGGTGCTTAAAAGCATTGCAAGTAGGGTAGGGCAACTTATACTTTGTCTCAGAGTACCCACTTCTGGATGGGGTGGGAGTGGGTAGCCTTTACAGCCTGGGCTATATTGGAAGGCTGACCACGCTCCCTTGTTCAGTCTTGAGTCACCATGTGTCACTGTGATGCCTCTCTCTCTCTCTCTCTCTCTCTCTCTCTCTCTCTCTCTCTCTCTCTCTCTCTCTCTCTCAGGGTCCACTTATCCCCACTGCCACATCATCCTACCTCTTCCCTTGGGATTGTAGGATGAGAGACCATAATTCCTACTTTGACACCACAGAGCAGATACCCCAAGGGATGGATTACCTTCTCTCCCAGAATGACTACACCTGGCTCTGATTGTCCTCTTGCAATCCCTCTCTGATCCCTGCTCAACTTAATTTGTCCCAGGTACAAGCAGTTCCTAGTTATAGCTCTAGCCTTTAATAATAGTGACTCAAAGTTTTATCATGCTTTAGCTTTGAAAAATGCATAGATATTTATTTATGATCTTTTATGAGTTAACAGTAAGGCTTTGATCCTTTACATACACAATCTCATTCAAACCCAATAACTTTATGTATGAAGTAGTATTAGAGATATTACCAACCTCATTGCCAGAATTCAGGCTTAGAGAGATGAATGACTTGCATGTGGTCACATGGCTAATAAATACTTGAGATAAGATTTGAAGTCAGATTCCAAATCCACACTGAGATGCTGCCTCGGTTTCCAAATAAAGACTAGTTCTTGTACTCAAAGGAAGGAGGTGGCACAATATATCTATAGTGCTGGGCTAGGAAACAGATAGACCAGAGCTCAAATGCAACCTCAGATGCTTACTGTGTGATCCTGGGCAAGTCACTTAGTGTTTGTCTGACTCAGCTCCCATAACTGTAAAATGGGGAGATTAATAGCACCTACCTCCCAGTATTGTTATTAGAATCAAATGAGATGATATTTATAAAACACTTAGCACACAGAAGGTGCTATATAAGTGCTTATTCCCTTCCACCACCCCCATACTTATAGAGTTTCCATTCCCATAGGAGGCAATGATAATACACAATTCCTACAATATGTACATTAATTAAATAGGTCAATACTTAGTGAATTCTAGGGATGGCTAGGGAGTGCAACTGCTAGAGTACCAGACCTGGAGTCAGGAAGTCTCATCTTCCTGAGTTCAAATCTGGACTCAGACACTTCCTAGCTGTGGAATCCTGGGCAAGTCACTTACAAGTCACTTACAAGTCACAAACACTGTTTGTCTCAGTTTCTTCACCTGTCAAATGAGCTAGAGAAGGAAATGGCAAACCACTCCAGTATCTTTGCCAAGAAAACCCCATCTGAGGTCATGAAGAGTCAGACATGACAAAATGACAACTACAAAGAGTATATTCTATGAGCTTGCCTCTGTACTATGGATACAAAGACAAAAACAAAGATTTGCACTCAGAACAACTTGGGCATGATTGGTCATAGGATAGTCCTGGAAGATCCTTTTCAAAATAAAAGTTGTATATATTGCCTGAGATTCAGCTAGTGTTTTCTGCTTTGTCTCTGCAGACAGATTTGTTAGCCATTAATTTCTATGCCAGATTAAACTTCCTTATTAAAACAAATGAATTAAATCAACATTTTAAAACCCCCCTCATAGAAGTTGATACCAAGTTGCAGAGCATCCAAATCTGAAGGTACATTAAAGTGTCTTTCTTCTGCAAAAACTAAAATTAATCTCAAATAATAAAAATATTTTATTTCTAGAGATTTATTAATGATCCTTAGAAATAAAGTAATAAAGGGGTAACAAAATAAAACCACGTGCCCACAGCTAATCAAGCTGTTCAAAACTCCCGCTTACCATGACAGTCACAAGCCAGGAAGCAAAGAGAGCCAACACCAGCAACCCCACTGAATTTGTCCCTCTGTCCACAGGAAGTACATAATGACAGGACATTAGTGGGCTCCTGGGAAATGCAGTTTTTAGGGTAACATTTCCAATTACACACTTCTAAGGCTTTCAACTTATTCCTTTTCTTCCACTCACGTCTAATTCTCTCATTTTCCCCTGTCTCTCACTTTAGAGAGGATAAAATCTTTTCATTCATCTAACTTAATTTGGTTCCCAAAATCTCCCTGAGATACTCAGGACCAACTGTAACTATCACTGCTAAGAACATAACTTTTGGGATACACTCTTAAAATCTACTTATGATTCCTGTGCAACTACGTTTTCCACTAAATTTGGCTTTATATACTTCTTAGCTGTGTGATCCTGGTTAAGTCATTTAACCCCATTTGCCTGGACCTTACCACTCTTCTGCCTTGGAAATGATGATTACTATCTATTCTAAAACAGAAGGTAAAGGTTTTAAAAAAGAAAAAAAAAATAATCCCCTCAAATATTTCTGTTTCTTATCCTCTTCCCCTTAAGGAAAAAAAGTTGAGAGGGACTTTTTAAAATCCTCAATCTATTTTCAGTCTTTCCAGCCCATTTGATGATATATTTTTCAACTCTGTTATTGATACATTTTTACTTTGTTTCTTTTCAAGAAGTTTCTCTGCATCCTTTCCTTCTGGTATTTGGTTGAACCTTTCCTACAATGGTAAAAAAGTTGTTCAGTAATTTTAGTTTAATGGCTTAAACTGAATTATATACTGGGAAGGTCAGCTTCCTTCTATGAATTAGGTCAAGAAACAATTAAAAATTAAACTAAATTATTATTAAAATTAAAAATTATGATTCCCAAATGAGTCCAAGATATTACGGAAGAATGACGGAAGAAGCAGCTTTCTGTTTATTCATGACACAGGACTTCCTCAATTCAAAACTTATTCCTTCCTTAGAAAAAAGACACCATCTTCCTTGACCTTCAGCGCTAGCAGAAAATGGAATGTATTAATAGATTTAGAGCTGTAAGGGCCAGAAATCCAGCCCCTTCACTTTATAGGTGAAGAAAAGGAAGCCCAGAGAGGATAAATGACTTGATCAAGATTATATGGAGAATGATAGAGGAAGTATTTGAACCCAGGTCTTCTCACTCCACCTCCACTGTTCTTTCCACTAAACTAAACTTTTTAAGAGAAGATAATTTTAAGATTGTTTCACCCTTGGGGGAGTAGACATGGGTCCTGGCAAGTAGAAATTTGATTATGAATGTATGATCTGATTCAACCAGAAGTTGTAGGCTTGGATTCAAGATTCAGGTCTTCTGGGGTCTTTCTCTTGACCTTGCCCTGTCTTCCTGTAGACTCAACAATGAAATGGGGTTGGCTATATTCTTCTGCTCTCTCTCTCTCAAACTACTTTATTCTCTCAGATTGAGTAGAAGAAATTTGGCTTAATTCTTATGGTCTCTCTCCCTCTTTCTATTTTTATCTCTCCATTTTGCATTTCCTCTTTTTTTGGTTGGTCAAGAAGCATTCTTTAGCTCATCAGGAATAAGATAGAGTTAGATGAACCATCCATTGCCATCTTTTAAAACATTTATTTGTTCATCTGTAAATTTGAAATATTAAGATACTCAGTGAATTCCCTCCCCTTCTACCCCTTCATTAGAGAAGGCACCATTTGACAAAAAAAGATATTTGTATATATAAAACTATGTCTTTCTTATTTCTATTTATCAGTTCTTCTCTGGAGTTAGACATACACAAGTCATTCTTCAAAAATATTTCTGTTGCTGTACTTAATGTTCTCTTGGTTCTCCTTGTTTCAACTCTCCATAATTTCATGTAGGTCTTTACATGGTTTCCCGAAATTAACTCGTTCGTCATTTCTTATGGTGCAGTAGTATTCTGTCACGATCATACAATATATATTGAAATATTCAAAGACTTGTGAGTTCATTGATTTGGACATTCTGCCAGTGATAAAGATTAGAGACTCAAACATGACTTCTTGTACAGTGTGACTCTCCTAACATCACGAGAACATGTAGAGCACACAGGCTGTCCACCTGGTATGTCTAGTCTTCATCATGTGGCCAGTTCATTATCTTTTTCTATTATACTAATTTGGTCATATATAGTATAAATTACTTATACTGACTATGAGCCTCTCCGTTATTCTCTCCCTGTGTGACATTTATTCAACCAAAGCAAATCAAGTATTTGAAGGCCAAAGTACTTTTTATACTCTTTGGTTCCGTTCCTTTGTTATGAGAATTCTTTGATACCAATATTGTACTTGGAGGGTTTTATCAGGTTCTTCATAGAATTTCTCTACATCTTTCCCCTAACATTGGGACCTAAACTATAATCTTTTCCATGGCGGTCTTTCCTCCCCCCAATACTTGGCATGAGATCTACCCATAATACAAGAATATCAAATGTTCCATTAAATGGTGTCTTTTTATGTGTCATAAAACTGACTCCATCAACCCCTTTCCCTGTCTCTCCAAGGAGTACTTATGAGTTATCCTTAGATTTAGCTGCAACTTCTTTTTTTCTTCAGGTTCATTTCATTGGGAAATTGTAATGATTTCAACAATTATAATAATAGCTGGTGTTTATTTATATAACTTTTAAATCAATTTAGGTCGACAAGCATTTAATCAGAACCCATGGTGTGACAGGTACTGCTCTTAGTGCTAGGGATACAAAGAAAAGAAAAAAAAAGAGTAAAAATAGTTTATTTTTTATACTTTTTTGGTCATTCACTTAACAAATGTGGGAGAAAACAGTCAAACAACTATGTAAATACAAGATATATACAGGACAAATTGAGGCGGATGTTAGAGGGGAGGCTCTAGCATTAAGGCAGAGAAGGTTGGATTTAATTCGGACTTCTTTCAAGAAGTCAGGAGGCAGGAATGAGAAGAAACTGATTCTGGGAGAAATTTTAAGGTTTACAAAGTATTGAAAATATATTACTTCCAAAGTAGTATTATTATCATCCATATTTTATATAGAAGAGGAAACTGAAGGAGACAAAAGCCAAGTGACTTGGCCAGGATGATTCAGATGGTAAGTTTCTGACTCAGAATTTGAACTCTGGTCTTCCCATTTCCAAGTCCAGCCCTGTTTCCTATGCCACTTGTGGCCTTATAGAGTACTAAAATCCAAAGAAAAAAATTTATATAGTCTAGAAACAGACTACTGGCACCCTCTACCTTCTTCATTTTAATAATTCAATACATATTTGTAAAGAGGCTACCACGTGCCAGGCACCATGCTAAGTTCCATCACTCCGATATCATCATTATAGAAGCAGAAGAGGGCCACACAGCACTGAGGGCTATTTTGCATTTCTCTTTGTTTTGTGGCTTGACATAGCCAAAAGAAGTCATTACAAGAGGACATGGATAATGAGCCTTTTTATACCTAACTAAGCTGTTCCTCTTAGAAAAGCTGACTCAGTCAGTCTGTTGTTGGGAACAGACTTGAAGCCTTTTCAACCTAGTTAATACATGCTATTGCTTATATTCTTTTTGGCATAACCTTTGAGGATTGAGGGCTACCTCCATGTGACACAATCAGAATTAAGCTTTGCGGCAGGGGAAAACATATTTTTATGTTATTTTTTCCCAGTTGTGTCTGACTTTTTGTGACACCATTTGGAGTCTTCTTGGAAGAAATATTGGAGTTTGGATTTCCTTCACTAGCTCATTTGACAGTTGAGGAAACTGAGACAAATAGGATTAAATGACTCATCCAGGGTCACACAGCTAGTTTCTGAGGCCAGATTTAAACTCAGGGAGATGAGCCTTCCTGACTCTAAGCCCACTGTGCCACATTTAAAAAAAAATAAAATTGGGAGTGTATCCTGAGCTAATAAATTTCTTTTTTGCCTTATAGCCTGATAGAATATACTCACTAGATATCGACTGCTTGAGCAAAATTGTGGCTTTATTTTGTGGGGCTTGGTACTCAGGCACTTTGCCAACCAAAGCTTTGAAAATTCTAAGATTCCTGGCCCCAACATATTTGGGGTACAGCAGGCTTAATAACACTCAACAGCTGCCCAGTAGCTGCCTTTACAAATCACCTTGAAGAGGAGTTTACTAAACCCCACAATATTTTGAGCAGAATTTGGGCAGAAAATTAAACTAATTTCATCATACCAAAGAAGAAACTAAAAACAAGTGGGCAGTAAAATGAGCCGGAGCTAGTCAGTTAATAAATTTCACTGAGCAATCTGGTCAAAGTTGAGTCACTGAAGCACATGGGAAGATTCCATCCAACTGCTAGACAGCAGAATTTCTTCAGTGCTAAGGTCACCATAGTTTAGGACCCAAAGCAGATTCTCATGGGGTTTAGAAAAGGCTGAATTTAACTTCTATCCAAAGGAGGAAAGAATCCTATTTGTCTCCCCTTTCTCATTCCAATAGAGGAAATTTGACTATTTCAGTACATCTGAGACAAGAGCAAAACCTCAAACCCTTCTTATGAATCAGTCATCTGAGTTTCAGCCTTTGTCTCACGTGCTCATGATACCTGGAGTTAAAACTAAACTGAATCTTGGCTACCAAGGATCTCGGCATACTGCAACAGCATGACCCCTTGACAATAATTACTGTTAAACTTAGTACAAAGGGAGAAACCGGAGCACAGAGAAAGAATGTCATGTCCTTTCCAATTCTTGGTCATGTCCACTAGATTAGTATTTCCTTTGCGTTTCTCCAAAGGATGTTGTTCTGCCTCTAACTCATTTGGGAATTGGGGGTGGGAGGAGAAGGTGGGGCTCTTTCAATTTAAATACTCATGTTTCTATTCCCTCCTGCCTCACAAATTCCATTTGTCTAATGTCTCTGAACCTTCCAATTTTTTTATTAGATCTGGTTTCAGTCAATGTCTCTTTTAATGATCTGAAGAGAGGTGGTAAGTGCATATTAATGAGTTTCACAAATGAGCCAAATCAGAAGCTCTAAGAATGCCTGGTGATGACAGGACACTAAAATAGGGATCTAGAGAAACCCAAACAAGGGACATGTAACCACCAAATAGGATTGAATCTAGACAAGTGCCATTAATACACTAGAGGAAATTAACTCAAAGGTCAGATATTCCAAAGTTGAGAGACCAAAGGGAGATGGCCAGAAGCAAATGATAAATGAACTCACAATAGGATAGAGTCAGCCAGATTCCCTTTAGTGTGGTGAGAGGCTGCCTATCATAAATCTAAGAAGGGAGGCTTTCTCACAGTTTCCTAGGGAAAGGAGAGCATTTCAATCTGCTCCTCCTCTCCTCCCCCCTTTCTCCTAGCTTACCCCAAATTGGTTATCATACAGTTCACAAAGCAGCATCACACTCAAAATTAATCATAGGGCCAAAGTGTGGAAAATGAGGATGTTGCTAAGGTGACTACCACATGGGTGCAGAAGCTCATGAGACTGGCCACTCCCCTAGACGTTAAGAAGAATCACAGGATCTCAAGGTTAAAAGGGACCTCTGAGGTCATCTAGAATAGATTTTGAAAGACAAGCAGCTGTGACCTGAGGGGAGTTGGGCTCCCAGCTGCCAATGGTAGTGACTGATTACACCTAGGCAATAAGAGAGTATTAGAACATTTCTCCCAAGGCAGTTGTTCCATAGAGTAGATGTGCACAAAGCTGAAGCTAATTTGGTATTGATAGAGTGTGATGCTAGTTAATACAAGAATGCAAGTAGCCAGACTGTGAGTCAATATATCCTCAGTAGGGTATGAATCACTACATATGAGGGGAGGATCTTTGGGAAATCAGAAAATGCATTTTGTGCCTTCAGGTGCAGTCAGGATTTGAGAATATGGAAAGAATGAGTACTGGGACTAAGTCCACTGGTCGACTCCAGCCTCTGACTCTAGACTGAATTATGCTGCCAGGACCTAGGGCAAATCCTCATGGAGCGATATAAGGATTTGGGGGCAAGAATGATCAAACATTGGCAGATGTGACCTCTGATTCTGAATCCCTAAGAGTTTTTGTAAACAAAAATAGGGCACCCAGGGCAACAAAAAGAAACCTACTCCCTTTGTTTGAAAGATGGTGGTATATGTGTGTGTGCTTCAGTCTGTAACCATTTTCCATCTCTGTGAACCTGGGTAAGTCATTTAACCCTGTTTGCCTCAGTTTCTTCATATATAAAATGAGATACAGAAGGCAATGGTGATCCATTCCAGTATTTTTGCTAAGAAAACTTCAAATCACAGTCACAAAGAGTTTGATACAACTGCACAACAACAACAAGATTATTTATTTGGGGGCAGATAGTTGGTATAGCTGATAGAATACTAGGTCTGGAGACGGGAAGACATACCTTCTGGAGTTAAAATTTGGCTTTAGACACTTACTAGTTGGGTGACCATGGGTAAGTCATTGGACCCTGTTTGCTGCTAGTTTCCTCATCTTTCAAATGAGCTGGAGAAGGAAATGACAAACCACTCCAGTATCTCTGCCAAGAAAACCCTAAATGGGATCACAAAGAGTTGGATACAATTAAAATACCCGAACAATAAAAATATAATTAAGCAGGAATACCCTGTATAGAAATAGATATTTCATCTCTTGACTTCCTGCCATCCCACGTTTTTTTCCCTCATCTCTAGAATACCCATCATTATCACTGTGTAAGGGAGAGGGAGTCAGCTAGATGCTACAGTGTAAAGAGTGCTGGGCCTGAAGTCAGGAAGACTCATCTTCCCAAGTTCAGATCTGACATTAAAAAGCTAACAATAGCTAATAAACTGTGTGACTGGGCAAGCCACTTAATCCTGTTTGCCCCAATTTCCTCATCTGTTAAATGATGGAATCTGTTAAATAGAGAAGCAAATGGCAAACTTCTCCAATATCTCTGCCAAGAAACCACTCCCAAAAGAGATCATGAAGAGTTGGACATAACCAAAATGAATGAACAACACCAAAGAGGGAGGGAAGGAACTGCCTTTTAGAAGAATCCTTTTCTTCCTTCAAAGTTAAGTTCAGTGGATCCTCTTCAATTTTCCTCAAGTATTTCCTCTGATATCCTTCTGGACCCACTCTTTGATGGCATTTTGTTATCTATGTGCAAGCTTGAGTATGCCTTTTAGTTTGTTCCTTTGCTTCTTACTCTCCTAGTAATTCCAATGTCTTGATTCTCTCCTTAGATTTCTTGAATTAAATAGAATTGAAAAGAGAGTGAGTGTGATCAGAGCCTAGTCAAGTGGGAGAAATCACCATGGAGGGGGAAATGGGCAGAGAATTGGGAGGCTTGTTTGACTAAGGATAAATTTTGCCAAGTTTACAATTTTGCCTGTGGCTAGATATGTGTGTACCCACTTAAGTTTTTCTATATGCCCATCCTTAATTCCACTATCACCATTATGTATGAAAAAATGACGACAGAGTCCATGTTAGCTTTATTAAATGTGACTTTTTTTTAATCCTTACTTTCTATCTTGGAATCAATACTATGCATTGGTTCTAAGGCAGAAGAATGGTAAGGGTGAGGCAATTGAGGTTAAGTCACTTGCCCAGGCTCACACAGCTAGGAAGTATCACCTGTCATCTTTAGGTCTGGCTATCTATCCTCTGAGTCATTTAGCTTCCCCCATATGTGACTCTTTAGGACCCTTCCTCAAGGGTCTAGCAAGAGAGGAAGAGAATTTTTCTTCTTCTCTCCCAAATAAGCCCTATACCACCAGTAATGTATCACTAATGACTTTTAGTCATTGTTTTCTGTTGGACTTCTTCAACACCTTGAATATCTTGGTGGGATGTGGGGGTGGAGGGAGAGGGAGTATTATTTTCCCTCCAGATATAGCAAACTGCATTTTTTCCAAGCTGCATATCATTTTATTGCTTCCTCCGATAGTTCCAATCTGCTTGGGTCTATATACATTTCTTCCTTCTGGCTGATATTTAGAGTCACTCCTCAGGAGACGTTCAGAGGGCATTTGAACAATGAGGTTTGGCCCAATATTGTGGAATTTCCTGAAAAACAGCAGTCGTCTCTGGGGTTGTTGTTGGGACTGGGTGATCAAGAACTTTTAACACTGGAGATGGAGTTGTACCACTCCATTCCAAGAGCTTTTCAGAGGAAGCTCATCTGGAAACTATCAGTACCATTAATTAGCTAACTTTCAGAACCAGGGTTTGGGACTAAAGTTTCTGTGGCCAAAAACAAAAGTGCCAGATACTCTGAGGCTAGTAAGTAAGGGACAGAGTCCCCATCACTTGCTCTAGAGGCCTACTCTCTTGTAAATAAATTTCTAGATTTCTGATTCTATGATATGCACTGGTTTATTATATTTAATCTCAGAAGAGATGCTTTAGTTATAGGAATGAGAGCCCTTCTATAATGTTGAAAGGGGTATACTATGGAAGAGGGATCCAATTTATTCTTTTTTGCTCCAAAGAGGTGAACTGGGACCAAAGGGACAACATTGTAGAAGGAATTCCTGCTCAGATGTAGGATGGACTAGATTAACTCTAAGGACCATTAAAACCCTCAGATTCCAAAATTGTAAAGCATAAGAAGGAAGGTTTTAGGTCAACATAAAGAAGAACTTAAAATTAGAACTATGTAAAGGGGGGAAAATTGAAGAATGGAACTCAGGAAGAATTAATCAACAAGTATTATTAGGTTCCTACTATGTTATAGATGCTGTGGAAACTGAGAAGATTAAAAACAAAATAGGACCTGCCTTTAAAGACCTTATATTCTATTGGAGGGAAATAAGTAAATGCATAAGTAAAGACACATACAAATTTAAAAGGAGCCTCTGATCATTTTAATTACTACCCTTCTCCAATCAACTTGAAGGGATTTTAGATTGTGACTATTTGCCCAAAGGATAGATACTTCTCCTGGAGGTGGATGTCAACTGTAGCCCTTTGAGGTTGAGAAGACAAGGGAACTCTTATGATTGACCCCCAGTGACTGGGGCTGCCTCCAAAATGGTTGGTAATGGAGAATTAAAAGAGATGGGCTCCTGTTCAAAGAATTATCCATCCCTACCTACCTTACCAGAGGTGAGCAAAATCTAACATAATGTCCAAAGTCAAAAGAAAGTTTAAAAAAAAAGCAAACACACAAGAAGATGACTTGAAAATATCTACAAGCAAAATGTTAAAGAAAATTGAGGACTGGACAAAGACCAACAAGAATTCCTAGAAGAGTTAAAGAAGTAAAAAAGGGTAAAAATTCATTTTAAAAATTAAATAATAATGAAAGTATGTAATTAGAAATCTTGTACATTTGAACTATATTATCCTGGAGACTACTTACTTTCAAGTATTGGATATTAATTTAACATTAATTGGGAAACAATATTAGAATTAGGCAAGGATCTAGTATTACAACCAACTATCATCAACCCACTAAAACTAAGTATAATCTTACAGGAGGAATTCCTGAGAAAACACCAGAGCTGAATAGAAATTTTTACAACCAACACAAGACTCAAGAAAAAGAAAAAGACATGAGAAATCATGAGGGATTTAACAAGATTAAACTGTTTATATTCTCATATGGGAAGATGAAACACATAACTCTTCAGAATTTAACTAAGGCAATTTGTTTTTTGGGTTTTTTGTTTTTAAAATTCTTACCTTGTTTCTTAGAATCAATACTGTGTATTGGTTCCAAGGCAGAAGAGTGGTAAGGATTAGGCAATGGAGGTTAAGTGACTTGCCCAGGGTTACACAGCTAGGCAGTGTCTGAGGTCAAATTTGAACCTAGGACTTCCCATCTCTAGAACTGACCCAGCTGCTCCCTAACTCAGGCAATTTGAATGAGAATAATTAGAGCTATTTGAAAGAGTCTATTTAGAGAATAGGCATCAGAGAGATTCTATTATGTTGAGATGATTTCTCAAAAGAAGAATGGGAAGATGAGAAAGAAGGATGAACTTGGAAAGGGGAAAGGAGAAGAAGAATGAGAAAAACTATCTCACAAAAATGAGGTCAATGTATTCAATGGAAGAGAAGATTGGAGAGGAACAGGTAACATTTGAACCTTGCTTTTATCTGAACTGGTTTCAAAGAGGAGAGAATATATCTATGCACAGTTGAGTACAGAAATCCATTTTACCCAACAGAAAAGGGATTAAGGGCAGGGAAGGGAAAGGGATTAAGAGAAATGGGGGGGGGTAGGAGGGAAGTTAGATAAAAGAAGGTAGTGGTTATAAGCAAAACAGACTGTTGAGGAAGGGACAAGAGTCAAAAAAGAGAAGAATAAATAAAGGATGGAGGGAAATATTCATGATATAACTTTGGGAAGAGGGGTAGAGAAGGACCAAACCTGTGATTATTTTGGTGTAGACAGCTCCAAGTGAGGGAATTCTTGTATCTATTTGGATCCACATCTGTTCTACAATTTATATAAATTTTTACCTGAGGCAATAGGAGAGTAAATGATTTGTCCAAGTCATGCAGAAGCCACATTAAATTTGAGGTCCTCTTGACTAGAGACTGGTCACACTATTTTCTGTATCAGAATTGTTAAACATTTGATCTCCAGCTACATACAGCCTGCAATCATCCCAAATGTGACCTGAACCAGATTGAAATGCATTTGGGCAATCATGTGGGAATCCTTTGGGAAACAAAGTAAATAAAAATGCAAGAAAACAGATGATATTACATCTTAAAAGTAAGTCTCTCTGCAGCCCAGAAGGACCCTTATGTGTATATTCCTGTTTGAATCTGCTGCCACTGCTGTACATCACACTGGCTCTTGTATAGCATTTTAAGGTTTGTAAATTGTTTGAAGAATAGTCTCTACTTATGAAACATTTTAACACTTTCAAAGTGCTTTTCTCACAACGATCTTGAGAGTATTTAAAGCAATTATTATTTCATATCATTATTAGTATTTAATGCAATTATTATAATTCTGATTTCATGGATGAGTTAACCGAGGCTTTGAGAGGCTAAATAACTTGTCCACCATCACATAGCTAGTGTCAGAGCTGAAATTCAAATTCCAGTAGTTTCCAAGTACTACACACTATCCACAATGAGTTAAGTAACTAACAGCGGTCAACTAACATTTATTAAGCACCTACTATGTGCCAGGCAGTGTACTAAATGCTGGTGATATAAAGAAAGGCACCTCCCTCAAAGTAAGACAATCCCTGCTCTCAAGGAGCTCACAGCCTAATGAGGGAGACCACATACAATCAAGAGGTATACAGGATAAATTGGAAATATCTCAGAGGAAAGGCACTAAAATTAAGGGAGGACTGAGTACAGCTTGTTGTAGAATGTTGAACTCCACGAAAAACATGATGAGAAACATTAGTTCAAAAAATAATAAATAAAAAACCCTTAGATCTATTAGAACCTGAAGAAAAAGTAAAAATAGAAAGAAGCTACCAGTCAATTCCTTAGAGAAACTCCAAAAAGAAAAATGGACATAGAAAATTGTTATTTCTAAAATGGCAATAATTTTCCATTGTGGTCATAAAAGACAGTTTCCTGCTTTTCCTAGGGTGTGAAACCAGAATTCATCTTTCTGTCAGATAAACCACAAATAGGCAATATATAATTGCTTTATAGTTGTCAAAAGTTCTAGTTATCAGGGCTTCCCAGTTATCCACCTCAAAGTCTTCATAACAGTCATACATAAATTCGCTGTCAGAAGCAAGGCACCTTAGCAATTTTTCCCTTCCGTAAATAATTTTTCTCCTTCCTCTCTCTCTGATCCTCTCAGAACTGTCTGTTTCTCTGGTTATTTTTCTTTAAGAATCGATCTTTTTCAGAGGTTCTCAGACCTGTCTACATTTCTATCTCTTTCTATAAATAAAATGTTTCCAAATCCAAAAGGCTAACACCTTCCAATAAGATCATAGGATCACAGACTTCGTGTTGAAAGGGACCAAAACTGAAGCCCAAGATAATGTGGGTAGTAAGTGCCATGTGCCTCTCTGGGATGATCCCCACACTCTTTAAGCCAGCCAAACTGGTCTTTTTACTGTTCCACACACACACAAACTCTCCCTCCCTCCTCCACACCTTTGCCCTAGCTGTGTCCCTTTCATGGAAAGCCTTCTTTCCTCATCTCTGCTTCATAGAACTTCTCTCTTCCTTCAAGATGCAGCTCAAGCACAAACTTATATATTAAGCCTTCTTGACTTCCCTTTCCTGCTTCCTGTGCCCTCCCTTTCAAACAACATACTCAACTCCTTTGTACTTATTCTCTTTATATATTTATTATATACTAATATGTGCCCTTGTTTTCTCCATTATTAATTAATATAAATTCCTTGCAAATAAGGATTTTTCCATTGTTTTTGCATCTAGTTCAGTGTCTGGCACATAATATGTTCTTAATAAATATTTGTTGACTGATGGATGATAGGGGAAACTCTTGATTTGTCGCCACTGATGGCAGCTGATTTGAAGACCATTGGTGACTGAGAGCTGGATACATGGGCTATTGTCAAGTCAAGAAGCATTTATTAAGCACCTACTATGTACTAGTCCTATCCCAACTCCTTTGTGACCTAAAAAGAATTCATATCAGATAGCCCCACTTTTATCTTTCAGACCCTTTGACCTGGGGACTTTTTTCCAGCACTTTCTCTCCTTTAGGATTCTAGCAAATTTTCTCTCATGTCTTCCACCCCCAACCCTGTGGTAATGTCAGTTTGCAGGAGAAGCATTTGGCAACAGGAGACATTTTGTTTGTCTAGGTATACCTGAGCCTGAAACTCCAGTCCCTAGCTACCTTCTTCTGCCTTTTATTTCTTTTCCTTAGTTTAGATCAATAGCTAGAATCCTGAGAAAATGGACAATTCAATCCTTAATGGTTATCTCCTTATCCTGAATTAATGAGTTTCTGAATTGGTATTACAGAATTCAGCACATAGTAGGTGCTTAATAAATTCTCATTCCTTTCCTTCTGAGGAGGGAAGCACAAAACAGTTGCAAAACCATAATGAATTTTAGACTTTTCAGAGTATCTCTGATCCCAGTTACCAAAAAAATGCATTCGATGCCTTCCTCCCTTCTTGCAAATGTGGGGTGCTATGGGTATGGAAAATCACATATATGTTTAGACATGGTTGACGTGTTGTTGGGTTTTGCGGAATTTCTCTTTTTCTCCATCTTTTTTATCATTTTTTACAAGGGATGATTCATTGGATGGGAAGTGAGAGGGCTTTATTCAGAAATGAGGGGGATGTAAAAACTAATTCCCGAAATTATGCTTAAAAAAAGGAAAGGAAAGGAAAGGAAAGGAACGAAGAGAAGAGAAGAGAAGAGAAGAGAAGAGAAGAGAAGAGAAGAGAAGAGAAGAGAAGACTTTTCAGCCAAAGAGAGACTCTGCCCTACCTGTCTGAGACTTCAGTTTCTAACATGAGAAGGGCATCTGAATGCATTCAGAATCTGTCCTCTTGAGGCAGGAAAGCAGGATCTCAGAGAGATGTGAAGGTGAAAGCAGTTGGGTGGAAAGAAAAAGAAACTCACCCACCAGTTCCTTACCAAGCCTTCTCCCTAATGGATGTGAAGGGAGCTGAGAAGCTCCAATATCTTCTGCCAAGTAGAAAGAGCAGGTTTAAAGCAGGGCTAACCCTTCACAGTCAAGCTGACCTCTAGGAAGTTTAATCAATTCTAATGAAATCCAACACCCTTTCTGACATCAGAGCAGGGACTCCAGCCTGACATCAAAGGGAATGAAATGAGCCCTTTCATCCCCCTCAGCCCCGGGCTTCTGTGGTGTGCTCTAGTTTAGAGCACTTTAGGGTCTTCTCTTACTCAGCCCAGATTCTTCCGGACAGAAGTCCTAAGGGGATATAGGGTGTGGGAGGCAGGGCTGACCTCAGGCTAGGAGAGGGCTCCTGGCAGGTTTTAGCCAGCCAATCCCAACCCCTTGTGTCTAGAATTCCATGATCACTTTTTCATTTCTTCAGCCCCTGTTAAAAGACCTTCTTGCCACACTCAGCCCCCACCATTGGTAACAATTGTGGCCCAACAGTCTAGTGGGAATGAGTTTAGAATTGCATTCCATACAAATGGGAAATGGAGGACTGTGCACTGGGGTATGATGAGGAAAGAGACCAAAAGGTAGAGTAATGGATGATTACCTGAGGATTAAGATGTGGGAAGGAGAGGACTCCAGGAATGGGGGAAAGGGTGAAAGAAAGTGAGGATGGGGGGGGGGAGGAATGACTTCATAATTTCATAGGCTCTGTCCAAAGCCTATCTTCTTTTTTTAAGTTATTATTTTTTTTTATATTCAAAACCCTACCTTCCATCTTAGAATCAATACTATGCATTGGTTCCAAGGCAGGGTCACCCAGCTAGGAAGTGTCTGAGGTCAGATTTGAACCCAGGACCTCCCTTCTCTGGGTCTGTCTCAATCCACTGAGCCTCCCAAAGCCTGTCTTCTTTTTTATTTATTTTTATTTGATTTTTATATATTTTTATTTTACCTTCCATTTTGGAATCAATACTGTGTATTGGTTCTAAGGCAGAAGAGTGGTAAGGGCTAGGCAATGGGGGTCAAGTGATTTGCCCAGGGTCACATAGATAGGAAGTGTCTGAGGTCAGATTTGAACCTAGGACCTCCCATCTCTAGAACTGGTTCTCAATCCACTGAGACACCCAACTGCCCCCCAAAGCCAGTCTTCTGCAAGAAACCTTTCTCATCCCTCAACCATCCATTCCACCCCCTTCAGCTTACCTTCCATCTACTCTGCCTGTACCTACTAGTTTGTTTGATTTCTTTTTAATATATTGTCTTCCTCAATAGCATATAAGCTCCTTGAGGGCAGGATTTATTTATTTATTTGGCTTTTCTTTCTCTCCCTGAAATCAGATGGAGATTAGATTTTTTAAAAATAATTGAAGAGGGCTAATATAGTGGATGAGTAAGGGTGGAAGGGTAAAAGGAGGCAGGCAGGAGAGGGGCAGCTAAAAATGGCATTACAATGATATAGGCTTAGGATGCTAAAGGATACAATCTGGAGCCAAAGTTCTGGAACAGAAAAAATAGAAGCAGGCAAAATGGATTTTGTTTGTTGTACTGCAGAAGGGACAATTGGGAAGTGAGGGAGCAATTTAGATTCAACCAGAACTGAAGGAAAAAATAAACCTGGCTGTCTCTCCTCATTGGCAAGGAGTTCCCCGAGGCTGTCAAATGTCAGTGGAGAGCTAAGTGTTTGATAACTATTAGACTGGCTTGAAACTCTAGGCAAGATATCTCTGAGCAATGAAAAAGACCTTAAATAAATCGAGGGGAATCAAATTGTAAAAAGCTAGATGAAAAATAAGCAATGAGAGGTTCGATGCAGAGTGGCCAGAGCAGGCAAGGTGGAGACAGGAGCATGGCTACTGCCCGAGCAGACTGGCCTTCCAAGGACTTGGGTTCCCAGAAGGGAGACCAGCCTCCTCTGCTTTCTGACCAAAGGACTATGGTGTGGATCTGGGGTACCAAAAAAAAGGTGCTATTTCTAATGATTACACATCAGTCTAGGAAATAACCAAGGGTAGCAAAGAGAATAAAACAATGGACCTGGAGTTAGGAAAACCTGAATTCAAATTCTACCTTAGCCATTTGCTAGCTGTGTGATCCTTGGCAAATCATTTGATCTCTCTGAGGCTCTATCTGTTCAATGAAGATAATAACAGTAGCTACTTAATTAGGATTATTGTGAGCATCAAATGGGATGATGTATCTAAATCACTTTGAAAATGTTAAAACACTCTAAATATTAGTTTTTAAATTGTGGCCATTGAGTAGGAAAACGAATGATGAGATGATGGAGGAATGGAGGAAAAGGAATAAGCAGGGGTATGAGGGTAGCTCCTCTCATCCTTGTTCTCCTTCAGTACAATCTTAAACTGTCAGACCTTTCATCACCAGGCACCCAACTCTTCCATTTCTTCTGGTGGCAGAGAGCAGGGTGCAGGTGGAGAGGAAGGCAGAAGGTGTTTTAAAAGCCTCTTCTACAGCTGATTGCTCAATAATGTGGAAGACTGAACTTTGAGGATGCTGGTGGTAGACAGGAGTTTAACTCCCATTTATTCTTGGTATCTCTTGGTAGAAACTTTAGTTCCCCTGCACAAAGTAAAGAAGCAATAGATTCCCCCTCCTAAAAACTGCATAATATTTTTATTTCAATCAACAAATATTAATTGAAGCTCCTACTCTGAAAGGCACTATCTATCGTGACAAAACCAAATGAGTGCCTAGGAGGCTGTGCAGTATAATGGAAATAGCATTGTTTCTGGCATCAGAAGAAGAACAGAGTTCAAATTCTGACTTTGCCAGTTAATACCTATATGACCTTGAATAAGTTATTTAATGCCCTTAAACCTCAATTTCTTTACCTGTAAAATGATAGTGTCAGGCTAAATGGTCTCTGAGGACTCTGTAAAGATTAAAATTTAGGAATATGGGGAGACTGAGGCAGGTAGAAATTAGTTTCTCTCTGCAAGGAGTATTATATTTTTTAGAGGTTTATTAAGGATTAAGGATTAAAGAACATACAAGTAAGAAACATGTGCCTAGGCCAGAGGCCTAGACAAAATAACCTCACATCATGGAAGAGACACCTCTACTCCAAAACAAAAGTCCAAAAGAGCAAGCAAGCCCCCTCAACAGCCTTTAAATACCTTCTCGATCTCGGCCCAGGTGAGATTACAAGGCATTCTGGGGAAGTGGAGCAAAGGCTCATGGGGATTGTAGTCCTGTATTCGAGTCTATTTTTCACACTCTTCCCATTTTAGATCTGTGATTGCATGCCCTCAGAGAGCTTAAATTGTATTAGATGCGAACACCACGGACAAGGGTGATTCAAGGAGAGAACAGCACTGGTAACTGAGGTGGGGAAACTTTTTTGGTGGAAGTGCTTATCTCATGAGCTCTCATGGGTTCCATTAGCATCACCAGGTAGAAAGATTCCTAGTTCTACATTTCTAAATCAAGAAGCTTTACTGATCATTAGCCCCACATCACCAATTGCCTTTTGGCCATCTTGAACTGGATGTCACATAGGCATCTCAAACTAAACACATTCCAAACAAAACTTATGATCTTCCCCCTCAAAAATCCTCTCTTCTGAACTTCCCTCACTTTTGTCAGTGAGTTAGGGAGGCTATCTACCCCAAGTATGTGAAGATTTCCCCCATTGGAATGAGAAGAAGAGAACAATCTGTTCCAATAGCTCTGAAGGTGACTGGGGCAGACACTGTGGAGTACTTAGAACTTGGTTAGCTATGGAAGATGTCAATGTCATGTACTGCATCCCCAGTCATCCCCAGTCATCCTGACTTTTCTCTTGCCATTAGACTTTAATGATTCTAGAAGAGAGAGTGATGCAGATGATTTTTGTGCAATTCTGCCTTGCTTAAATCCAAATCACGCACAAGGGATGGCATTACTCCATGATGAAAACAAAGGACAAACAACAATAACAATCCTCCCAGTCATCCAGGCTCACAACCTTGGTCTCAACCTCAGCTCATTCTCAGTCATGACAAGCATCCAAACTGTTGACAGATCTGATCATTTCTGCCTTTGTAACATCTTTCCTTTATGTCCCTTCTCTGCACTCATATAGCCACCACCCTTTTTTGGGCTGTCATCACTTCTCACTTGAAATAATGCAATAGCCTTCTAATTGATCTCCTTCTTATACATCTCTCCATATTCCTATTCATTCTCCATATTCAGCTGCCAAATCTGAGTACATCATACTCTACTTAATAAGTTTCAGTGGTTTCCTAATGCCTTTAGGGTAAAATAGAAAGTCTTCTGGTAATTTTTAAACTTTTTGTTTTTATTAAAGTTTTCTTTTTGTAATGAACAAAAAATTTATTTTCTCTTCCTTCCACTACCCAAACCATTAGGAAAAGAACAAAAGAATTTGTTGTAACAAATGCACATAATTAAGTAAAACAATTCCCTCCATTACTTGTATATTTGTGTATATATATACATATATATGCATATATAACACATGTATAGTACATGTATATTATAGTATGTATCATATATTTCATGGACATATAGTTAGATTACATATATACATATATTATATATCATTAGTACATTGCATATACATATATTTAGAACTTTCCTATATGTGTATATATTTATATATTTTTTTCATTCTGTGTCTCCTATTTCGCTGTCAGGGAGGGCAAAGCATACTTGATCATTGGGGCTCTGGAATGACGGATGGTTATCGCATTGGTCAAAGTTCTTACAGCTTTCCAAGTTTTTTTGCCCATTTAGTATTGTCCCTATTATATAATTGTTCTAGTTTTGTTCATTCCATTCTTTATCAGTTAGTAAAAATTTTCAAAATAGTTCATTTTTATAATATTGTTGTTATAATAGAAATTGTCCTGGTTCTTCTTATTTCACTCTGTATCACTTCATATAAATCTTTTCATATTTCTTTGAAATCATCTACTCATTTCTTACAACATAATATTTCATCACATTCATAGACCACAATTTGTTCAGTCATTCCTCAGTAGATAGATATTCCCTTAGTTTTTAATTTGTTACCACTGCTAAAGAAAGAGATTCTTTAAATGTTTTTGTACAGATAGAAACTTTTCCTCTTTCTGTGATCTTTATGGTTATAAGTCTAGTAATGGTATGGATGGATCAAAGGGAAAGTATTTAAAAATTTTTAATATATAATTCCAGATTGCTTTGCAGAATGGTTATATCCATTCACAGGTCCATTAACAGTACATTCAAGGCCTTATTTTTCCATATCTCCTCACTTAAAGCTCTTTGTAGCTTTTCTACTTTTTCGGTTTTCTTTGAGTTTTCCTCCCCTTCACACAGTAACAAACCTAACTACATTGGCCTATTTGTAGTTCCCCAGACATGACATTTTAGTTCTCATTTTTGTGCCTTTACAGTGGCTATCTCTCATGGCTAGATTTTTTTGTTTGTTCCCCCCCCACACCCTGGCTCTTGGTTTCCCTGGTTTCCTTCAAGACTCAAGTTAAAGCCCACCTTCTACAGGATGTCTTCCTGGTCCACCAAATTGCCAATACCTTCTTCTCAGAGATTATCTTTCATTTACTGTGCCCTGGGTATATATCTGATATATGACTGGATATAGTTATAGATTTTTCCCATTAGAATGTAAGTCCTTTGAAGGGAAATACTATTTTTTGCCTTACTTTGTATAGAACAGTGCCTGGCACATAGTTTACATTTCATAAATGTGTGTTGACTGACTGAATTTCTAAAATGAATCTTTAAGGAAGAGAAGAATTCTAAAAAGTGAGGTGAGAATGCAGTGCATGCATGAGGGCAGAAAAATAGCATGCTTAATTTGGGCAAAAGTAGCCCATTTATGCTGATATAGAATATATATTTTTAAGAAAGTAATATAAATCGAGGAAAAGAGAGCAAAACCAAATTGTGAAAGACCTTAAAAACCAGACTGAGGAGTTTATATTTTATCTCAGGGGCAATTGTTATAATGGGAATTGGTAGAGGAATGAACAAGAGGGAAACATAAAAATTAGATTTATTGTTGGGAAAAGGAGAAAGGGTTAGGAGAATGATTACAAGTAATCTTAAGCTCTAATTTCTATAAATCTATCTTATCCTATCTTATTCTAAGCTAAACAATAAGTTTCCTCAATAACCAAATCTCACAAGTGGAGTCCAATCAAATGGTCCAGGATCTTCAAGTGACAACTGTCCAATCAGGTCCAGTGGAGAAGTGTGTCCTCAATCTTCTGTTCAAGCTGCCAGCAGCCAGTTCAAAAGATTCCTCTCTTCAGCTGGTATCACCAAAGCCAGAAACCTGTTTTTCAAAACCTCCAACTTCAGGTCCTTCAGAAGAGAGAAGTGCCAAGACAGGTGGGACCTCAGAATCTTTGGCCAGATCCTGGCCCTTAGGCTCCCATATGGCTTTCAGTCCCATGCTCCTATCAATCACACAATGCATAGCCACGCAAAGTTTTGGTGTAGGGAAGTTAATTAGCCAGACTGTGTAGTAAGATACTTTTGGCAGCTGCGTGAAAAAATGGATTGAAGCCTCAGAAAAAATAGAGGCAGCAAGTTATCACAATGTGGGGCTAATAAGTAAAGAGAAGAGAATGGGTATGAAGGCTGAATTGGCAGGATGTGGTGATTTGGTCATTGGTGGACATTGAAAAAGAGAAAAGTAGTTATTTATTAAAAAAAATTTTAATAATATTTAATTAAATGTTTATTCATTTTAAGGATAAAACTGAAATCAGGACAGCTAGTTGGTTCAGTAGATTGAAAAACAGGCTCTAGAGATGGGAGATTATGAGTTTCAATATGGCCTCAGGCACTTCCTAGCTATGTGACCCTGGGCAAGTCACAACCCCATTGCCTAGCCCATCCTGCTCTTGGAACCAATATAAAGTATTGATTCTAAGACAGAAAGTGAGGGTTTTTTCCTTTAAAGAATAAAACCAAATTTATGAACCTGGATTATTAGAAGGATTGTAGTCTTCTAAAAGAAATAAGAAAGTTTGGAAGAGAGATGAATGTGTTTAAAGAAATAATTTAACTACCATGTTGTATCAGTAGCCACTTAATTGGTTCAATTTGACAGGAAGAATAAGACTCTCTGGTTAGATCTCATACTTGTTTGCTCCATCCCCATTGATGGTGAGTGATTGGAGAAGTACCAAACTATGATTTCACTTGCCTTCCCTCTAGCACATGTTTTTTTAAATGTAGGCTGTTTGTGAATTCTGTTTCTTCTTCTTCATCATCATTTGTAACTGTATCTCCAGAATTTCATTTTCCAGAGCTTATGGTCCTTTTCTTCTCTTAGTTTTCCACTCTTTCTGCTTCCTACTTACCTGAGATCAAAACATTATTGTTGCAGTTGTTTTACAAAATCCGTTGCTATGGAGATTTTTCTAATTTTATAAAGGATAACAGCATGCTATGGAGAAGAAGCAAAAAGAAACACGAAAAGGGCAATTTATGGTACAATGGAAATAATCTGGGTTTGAATCCTGGTTCTGACATTTTCTTAGTTGTGTGAGCTTGGGTAAGTCACTCAACTGCTCTGTAACCCAGTTTCCTTTTTGTAAAATGTGAAGAATAGTCTTTGCATGATCTACCTTATGGCTTATTGAGAGGAAAGTGCTTTGTAAACAATAAAGTGTAGAATTAAAAATTTGGACATTTCCAGAAAAATTGATGGAACTCTCACTCCCAGGATCTTGGCTCCACCTAGTGGTTTTATTTTCTTTTGCATAAAATCTTGAGGAGGCCACCTTGCTCTAGTATTTCTTTCAACTTGTAGTTTGTTTCACCCTCTTTTCATTCTTGTTCTATTGTTTTCTCAGTAAGTTGAGGGGAAAAATAATTTCTTGCCATGTTGGGTTTTGTTTCCCACTGAGCAAGAAAGTTCCTCATTCATTTAACAAGCTGGTATTCCAGGAGGGATTATTTTGCATTACAGAATTTGGGTGGGAAAGGACCTCTGTGTGATCTTAGAGCATCTCTGGCTGTTTAAATTCTATCCACCCTTCAAGATTTAAAGTCTTGGAATTTAAAACCTACCTATTTCTAGAGTGTTTCAATGATTGCACTAGTTGGAAGTAACCTTCTCCCCTATACTGTGGCATTTTGTATCTATCTCTTATGCTCATGTTGTATTTGTAAATCCTTTCATGTGCTTTAGGCATTTCAAATTGTAATTATTTCCATTTAAATCATATTACACATATTAGAATATAAATCCCATCCTTGCCCCTAGTTATCTTATCTCCGACGACATCTCCTCCATGTCCAGCATGGTGCTCTGGACTATGAAAAGACAACCATTGTAGGATTTAGAGACAAAAGACATGAGTTCATATCCCAGTTCTGCTGTGTGACCCTAAGTGATGCCTTCATTTCTCTGATCTCAGTTTTTTCATCTATAAATTGAGATAATTGATCTACATGGTTTCCAAAGTCCCTTCTTGCACTAATATTCTGTGAATCAAATTCGATTGGATTGTAATAATTCTAAAGGCTTCCCCTTTCCACCCCCAAACCTTAGATGTAAGGAGGAAGAAGATGAGAATTAGAAGATGACTTGTATGAGGATAAGTTGATACTAACTCATAGAATAAATTGAATCAAAAACAGAATACAGCTGTTTTTCAAGGGATTCTTCAAATTAAGAAATTTCTGGAAGCAGACAGAAATAATGAGATACTGGAATGAGATAGAGCAAATGAGATGATCTATATGTAGGTATTTTTCAAACCATGAAACACTATACACATTTTAACTACTACAGAATCAGTTTTTGTTGTTCAGTCATTTTTCAGTCTTGTGTAACTTTTTGTGATCCCATTTAGAATTTTCTTGGCAAAAAATCTGGAGTAGTTTGACATTTCCTTCACCAACTCATTTAACAGATAAGGAAACTGAGGCAAATAAGTGACTTACCACAGTCAAATAGCTGGTAAGTATCTGAGGCCCAATTTGAACTCAGGAAGACAAATCTTTCTGACTCCAGGTCTAGAGCTCTATCCACTGTGCCGCCTAGATACCCTATCAAATCGTCCTGGAATCCCACATCTCATCATCTTTCCTATAAAGATGGAACGAAATAAAATGAAAGGTTTAAAAAATACTATGCTAAAATGACTATATGATTATGACTAAAATAGGCTATATGACCCTGGACGAGTCACCTTACCCTATTTGCCTCAGTTTCCTCATCTGTCAAATGAGATGGAGAAGGAAATGGCAGAGCATTCTGGTATCTTTGCCAAGAAAACCCCAAATGGGATCATAAAGAGTCAGACATGACTATAAAATAATTGAACAACAGCAACAAAAGGTTAGTTGAGCTTGTCCTCCTCTTGATGAAGAGAACTGATCCTTTATGGCGAATGGACCAGAGATCTTAGGTTAAAGGAATCTTAGACATTATCCATTCCATCCCATCATTTTACAAGTGAGGAGAAGCATAAATGATTTGCTCAAGGTCACACAGGTATGAAGTAGCAAAGCTGAAGTTCTAATACAGGTCCTCTAATTTGAACCCCAGAGTTCCTTCTGGTGAATACATTCCTTTCTAGGTGTTCACTGAACCTAACACTGTAACATGGACACTGAATGAGTATTTATCTTCACAGTTTAAATAGCTTGATTTGTTTCATATCATTCTATATAACTTAAATCTTTGAGTAGACAGTCCAATTATTTGCCTTTTGATAGAGTTGTAAATGATTGCTTTGATGCAAATCAAATCACTTGGACTTTGAACAGGGAGTAAAAGGACCTGGGTTCAAATTGAAACATGGCTGCTTATCAATCGTTGTGACTTCTGAAAAGGCAATTAATAATCCCTTGAGGACTCAGTTTCCTTATTTGTGAGATGAAAAGTTTGGACTAGATGATCTCTAAATTTCTTTCCATCTCTAAATCTAGATCCTATTATTATAATTAGTGTCTTCTGTGGGGTATAAATATTAGACAGTAGAGAGCACTGTTAGTATGTGAGTTCAATCTCAGGAAGAAGAAAGGAGTTTGTTTTGAACAGTATTTCATAGTTGTTTTACATCTCTTACTGTGCAAATGATGATATTTTCCCTGCTTAATAATAAATTATGTTAACATATACTTTGGGGGGGGGTGTTTTAGGACCTTTTGAAAAATATGCTCTCCGGAAACCATACATTGAACCAAATATAACCCATACTTCCTAATTTATTTATATATTTTTATAATTTATTGTAACATTTTATTTATTATAATTTATTTTAATTTTATTTTAATAATTTATTATAACATAATTATAACATAAGTTTTTATTAATCAGAGGCTTACCAAAATAATAATAAGCTATTTAAATGAATCATTACTGTGATAATGTGGGTTCTCATTTATTACCATTCATCTGTGCCAAATAGTGAAAAGTGACAGATCAAATATTAGAAACTCCAAGTTAACTACTCATTATATAGGATTCAGTAATAATTTTTTCATGTAATACAAAAATCAGATTTCATTGATCCTCTGCTATTGTGTCCCCCACACACAATTTTACTAGCCTCCTTATAGGAACTGAGTCTTCCTGGACTGTGTAAGTGCTCATTGAATGTCATTTGGTTGATCGCATCAAGCTAGACATACTCTGAAGGATCCTGTTTGGAAAGGAAACTGAAGGAAAATCCCGTGTTTCACAACTTACTGAGGACACATTTTTCTTAAGTAGGTTTTTTTGTTCCACAGCCCTATTTCTTCAGATAAGATAATTTAGGGGTTAGAGAGTGGAGAGAAGGAAGAAAGACACATACTACAGATTTTCAGAATTTGTTTTTTATTTGTTATTTGTCATAAGTACTTCAATCATTCATCTGATCTCTGAATAAGAGAAAGAAAGTGAAAGCAGCAAAGATGTGTTGAAAAATGAGTAAAGCATCTTGAGTTGACTGGAAAGAAATAGAAAACAGCATCATTAACGTATGTTATAAAATACGTTTTGTAATTATTTTAAGGATATACTTCTATACTTACCCTGTCTAACTCTCCTCCTTAACTCACGCCAAACTAGACGACCCCTCTAGCCAAGTGCACAGAGGATTATCACAAGAAAGATTGACCACCCAGTGATAAAAATTTCAGTCACATCAGGAGAGGCTGTAATCTATGTTGGAGAGGGAATACCTACATGGATGAAATCATGACCCTTTTCTCCCTTCAAAAGAAATCTCAATGTCTGGGAGAGAAGGATGTGGTCAATTTATAATAGCACATATTCTAGCTCAGAGTTCAGTTATAGGAATTCATATATGTATACTGTGAAGAAAAATACACAATACAGCATAGTATAATATAGTATAATATAATATAGTATAATATAATGTAATATAATATGTAATATAATGTAATATAGCATAATATGATGTTATATGATAAATAATGCTTGTTATCTATTTATGCAATATAATAAGTAATAATATATGTAATATATAATAGAAATGGGTATTTATCTTCACAGTCTAAATAGTTTGATTTGTTTCAAATCACATTATATCACTTAAATCCTTGAGTAGACATAGTCTAATTATTTGCTTTTCTTGATAGAATTGTCAATGACTGCTTTGACACAAATGACTGTTTTCACTTGCTCTGATTGCTGAATATTTTTAAACCCTCAGAAAAAGGTATCCATAAAATAGCTCACATGGTATGTAATCCACTAAAATTCTACTCAGATGCTTCATTGTAGTGTGGAGATGACTCTCCATTCTTTAAGGCACAAACTCTGGCAGACTATACCAAGAGAGAAAGATTGAATTATGACCTGGCAATGGACGAGGTGTCTGTTGTCTGAGTACCCATCTCCCAAGTTCACAAAGGCTTATCACAAAAGAGTTTGGCCACCAAGTGATGAAAGTTTCAGCCACATCTGGAGAGGCTGTAACCCATGTAGTAGAGGGAGTATCCACATGGATGAAATCATGAACCTTTTGAAGTACTAAAATAATGTGATATGCCTAGTTCTTAAACTGAATTGAGTTTTCAGGGGGCTCTGACCTTTTATTTAATGTTTGAATATAGAATAACAAATTGACAATTCTAGTGTTCTACAATTTACAAAATATTTTCCTTACCACAATCCTGTATGGCAGTTAATGCAAGTCTGGTTCTCTATTTCACAGATAAGAAAATTAAGGATTAAAGGACTTAAATGACATGACCACAGTCATAAGCTAAAAATTCTTGGACATGGGACTTGAATGCAGATCTTCTCATGTACAAGGAGTGTTCTTTCTATGATCCCACAACATCTTTCCAGAAATGAGTTCCCTTTGCAGACTTTTGATTACAGACAATATATGCTTCAAGGTAACATACATACTAACTGCCCCCTATTATCACCATTTTTTTCAATATCATTTCATGCACTTTCTGAGCCTAGGACTTCATAAATAAAACTTTAAGTAGTACTGTGGAGATAATGGGGTGGGAAGGATATTTAGACTCAAGCTGAGAAATGTTAACTGTCCAGTTTATTGTGAAAGTGGAAAGGCACCTTCTATAGAACTTTAAGTTGCTCAAGCTACATGGTCTATGTTGGGAAGGGTAAAAAAAAGCAAATTATCCAGGTTGTTACTGTGACTTATGGCTCTGTACAGCCAAAAAAGGGCAATAATTGTATCAGTCTGTCCAAAGTTATTTCCTTGAGTAATACTTGGTGATTTTCAGATTGTCTGGATTTCTTCTTCAGTCATAGTAGCTTTCACACCCTGGAATATCCATTTATCATTATGGCCTTATCTTCTGATTGGCCAATTTCTCTCAAAAACATTCATTTTGAGAAAGTGATCAGGTCAGCCTCTTTGATTACTTCATTGGTTCTGCACTTGACTATGTAGACCTCCTTTTTCTAGACTCTACTTCTCCCTCTATCTTTCCCTCCGCCTGCTATTCCCTTGCTTTTTAGCTTTCTTTTATCTGGTATCTTTCCCCATTCAGATATAAACTCCTTGAAAGCACGGACTGCTGTCTGTCTGTCTATCTATCTATCTGTCTGTCTGTCTGTCTATCCATCCATCCATCTATCCATCTCTCTCTCTCTCTGCCTCTCTCCTCCTCTCTCTGTGTATATATATGTGTGTGTGTGTATGTAAAATATACATAAATTTTTTTTCAGTTCTTAGCACTGTAACTGGTAAATAGTAATTATTTAATAAGTACCCATCAAATTAATTTGAGTTCTATATAATCTACAAAATTGGACATCTAAGTATTTGAAAATTTTGGTCTCAATTATGATTTTTAATATTATTGGTCTTATAAAACTATCATATTTCATTAAAAATCTTTGAAGAATATGTATAGGCTGATAATGTCCCTACTTAAAAATCCTCTCCCCAAAGCACCAAGTTGAAAGAAAATGTTTTCTTCCACCAGGAGTTTTTAAACTGGGGCCTGTGGATCCCCAAGGAATCTATGAATTTGGATGGGGGAAAATGACATATTTATTTCACTAACCTTTGGTTACCTTTGTAATGCTATGAATTTTATTTTATGCATTTAAAAACATTATCCCATTAAGGGGTCCGTAGTGTCTACCAGATTGCCAAAGGGTTCCATGAAATAAGAAAGGTTAAGAACCCATGTACTAGACTAACTTAATAAAAATCTACCTGACCATTTCCAAGTAGATAATCTGACCCTGCTGGCAATCATACATTTCATAGGCTGCAGACCTGAGGAAATGTCCCCACCTCCTCCCATTTCAACTAAATCCATCTGTTCTATCAGTCATTTGTTAGAACTTGTAAATATTGTCTGTGCTAAGTCAAGAAATGCAATTTCAATAGCCCATGACTGCTCAAGTTGCCAGATGTTTGTTGTGGAGGTTAACACAGCTGTAGCTCCATTGAGGTAACCACTAGCATCTTATGCTGTTCAGATAATATATGATAACCTTTTGGAACAATGTGCAAGTGTTTTTTTTTTTAATAAGAACTTTTACCTTCCATCTTAGAATCAATCTTGTGTATCGGTTCCAAAGCAGAAGAGTGGTAAGAGCGAGGCAATGAGGGTTAAGTGACTTGCCCAGGGTCACACAGCTAGGAAGTGTCTGAGGCCAGATTTGAACCTAGGACCTCTAATATCTAGTTCTGGCTCTCAATCTACAAAGCCACCTAGCTGACCCCAACAACATGGTTTTTATAAAAGAGCTGGACCAGGGACCAGGTGCAAAAGTTGTATTTCCTTTGCTTTTGACACTTGGTAATTGGTCTAGCTCTGATAGTTTCATTTTATACACGTTATGTGTCATAATTGAATGGATCCCCTTTTTTTATCGCACAACAATTCCTGGATATAGAGTAGCTCAGGACATGGCCATGAATGTATGTGCACATAGGCACATGTGTGCACATACACACACCTTTTTTTTAAACCCTTACCTTCCATCTTAGAATCAATACTGAATATTGGTTCTAAGGCAGAAGAGTGGTAAGGGATAGGCAATAGGGGATAAGTGACTTGGCCAGGGTCACACAGCTAGGAAGTGTCTGAGGTCAGATTTGAACCCCCAACCTCACATCTCTGGGTCTGACTCTCAATCCACTGAGCCACCCAGCTGACCCCCCCCACACACACACCTTTTTTTTCATTTGACCAGGACTAGGATCTTAACCTTAATGGCCACCATTTATATACTCCTGTTGGGTAAGTGAAATGAATATTTCCCAACATGAACTAGAAAGGATTCATACCATACCTGAAAGGTTATTGGTACTTATAACAAACTAAAGATGCAATTTTCTTGCATACTGTGTTGCTATCCAGGATTTTGCTGGAGATAAGGCATGTTAAAAGGTTGCCGTTGGTGACTTTTTAGCACATAGTTCTGTGAGGTTATGTCTATACAGGACTTAAGCACTTTCTAGGGAGGAAAATATATCAGCACAGGTTTTAGTTTCTTCACCCTGAAACCAATTTAGCCCAATGCAATATCCCCAAATCCCCTTAGACTCTCCAAATGTTGCAGTTTTAATCTTGGTGATCCTAGGTCACATAAGGCTATCACCAGCTGAACAACAAACAGCACTCACATTGAATAGATATCATGTCTCAGTCCCCACTACCAGACACCCCTTCCCTAGGTATGGGAGATATACAATGACTGAGAATAAGATATGTAGCTCTAGGTTGAACCTGAAACATGTCACAATTACACGAATCTCCCTTTCTTCATACACCGTGTTTCCTGTGTCTGGAATAGAATAGGTCATGGCTTTTGCACACTTACATATGCATACGTGTGCACACACACATTCACACATATACACAGAAATCATAAGCTTGAGATCCTGATAGCATTTCCCAAGAGTCAGCATCCAGGGCCACATGACACAAAAAGAAGAAACTAAGAAAGACTATTGTGACTATAAAGTCACCAAGACTTACAGGCTGCTTTCTTCTACACTCCTCCATACCCCAAAAGATTTAGTATCAACAAAAATTGATTGGTTTGACATTTGTACAATAGCATTGCCCTTAAGTAAAGTCTCCAACTATGTATTCTGTCTTTCACCATCTTTTTACAGTCAAAGATGCCAGAATTTATTTCTAGTTGGCCCCATCCATGTTCTTTCACCCCTGTATCTCTTGATAACAACAAGTTTCCAGGAAAGGAGGTCCTAAACACTGTGTTCTAAGAGCTCACCAGTTGGCCAAGTCCTTGGAGCATCTGGGTTTTCTAAACTCTGCTTCCCTGAGACACTACATCTTGCTTTAAGAAAACACTGCTGATATTTGGGCAATATCATGTTGTGTAGTAGTAACAGATACAGTAATGATGGGAATGATGATGATTTACAGTTTATATTTTGTAACATTGTAATATGTCTTACATATGACTATATGATCTCAATCAGTCTTTATATGGAACATATTTCTGAGCTACTTCCCCAATTCTCATTCCCGCAGACAAATTGGGTCCCCAGAAAGTAGCTGCTACATATTCTCAAGGCTTTAGGGATAGATTTAAAGAATTGTCTTTCTAACACTATTACTCATAGGTATGTGCTTCCTTTCTCCTTCATTATCACTAATTAATACCAGTTAATCAGCTAGATTCAGAAATGGGTATTTACTACTGATGTGCTTTGCTGTGTAGATAGGTTGGTGTAGACAGGATGTTGACAGGTTGTGATAAGGATTTTAGGCAGGAGCTCTGGAACTGGTTAATTGGCATAGGCACTCCCTCCTTGGAGCTTATGCAGAACCAGTCAAAATGTGAACAAAAATTGCCACAGAATGATTAACATATCATTAGCTTTCCATTTGCAGTGTAGGTCATTATACACCCACCCCAAACTGGGTAAACAAGGTGAACCATGGGTAAAATGACAATTCCTTGGTTAAATAGTTCCTAGTTTCTAGAAGTCCTTTTATCCTTTTCATTGAATTCTCATGAATTCCTCTTAGGCATGTTGGAGATTTTTTTTTTAATTTTTATTTTATTTGGTCAATTTCAAACATGATTCCTTGGTTACAAAAATAATATTCTATTGGTATGTTGGAGATTGTATGTTGAATTCCTTGTAGAGCCCTAAGTCTACTTTTCCTCATATTTGCTAGACTGTTCTAAGCTCTTAATTAAGGAACTATTTATATATAATGATACGATGCTAATGGAAAAGACCAAAATATCCAGATCTCCTAAGTTCAAAAGTCCTCCTCTGGTCAAGATGGTGGGGAGGGAGGTGTAGTTTGTAGCCCTCCCCAAGTGATTCCTTCTTGAGGGTTTCATTTCAAAGTCTTCCACCCTAAACTTCTAGATACTCAATTCTTCTGGGTTCTGAACTAGTTCTTGGTTTTATATAGGTATCATAAAATATAAACAAATCCTATAATTAATCAGAACAGACTTCCTGCCAACTTCACTCCATTGGATAGCTTTCAAAAAGGTAGCATCCGTAGCCTGACTTGAGTCAGGAAGGCTCATTCCTGAGTTCAAATCTGGCCTCAGACACTTATTGGCTCTGTGAACCAGGACAAGTCACTTAATGATATTTGCCTCAGTTTTCTCATCTGTAAAATAACATGGAGAATGAAATAGCAAATCATTCCAGTATCTTTGTCCCAAAAAGCCCAAATGGGGTCACAAAGAGATGGATACATCTGTAAAAATGATCGAACCACCTCGATGTAGTACCATAAACTGGAAAGTCAAATGTGTAAGGGTTCTTGGTATAAAGGGCTTCTTTGATAATCCCAATCCACTTAAATAAATTATTTTTGTCAGGTAAGAACATTTACTAATTGAATTAATCAGAACTAAGTTGTACAGGGCATGTAAGCACCACTGAATTTATCATAGCTAGTTATGTGAGAGACAACTTAAGGAATCTGTATAAAAGTTTTATCTGGTTCTATTTCAAAATCAGATAGAAATTCTTAGCCTCTAGAAGTGGCAAGGAAATAGTGACATCATAGCAAGTAGAGCCAGAAAGAACTGGAAGAGGAGAAGTAATCAGCAAAAGGAAAAAGAGAAGATAGACTTGAGCCATGGCAGAAAAGAGGGATATTAAAGAGGGCCATAAGTCCTTGGAATGGTAGTCTCAAGGTGATATCACCAGTGTACCCTTTTAATCAAGGACTAAGGAAAGCAAGAACTTTCCTTAAAAAAGATAAACTTAGCTCTTTTCTCAGATTCTCATCCTGATTGCCTCTCCACAGATATTTTTATTTTAGCTAAATAATTTTAAAGTGAACCAGCTTCAGAGTGTTTTGATTATATAGATTACATTTTACAGGGTTAAGCAAGTACCTGATAATAAAAGTGCAATATAAAACCAAGGGAGACAAACATTATATATGTATATTTCAATAAGACAGATCACCAGAAAACATAGAAAATTGTATGTAAATTGATATAATAAATCAATCAACACATAATATAATCATTTACCTCATTTCCAGAAAGGTGAATTTAGCTTCAACCTTAAAAAGGCCAAAGGTTAAAATGTACACATATATCAACCTACACACACACATGCACACACACACATATATATGTAAACCCATTTATACATATATATATATATAACCTAAGGCAAAGAGGCTAATTTTTGCATTAATATTTGGAATTTTCATAACTGGAGGCTCAGAGCAATTATAATTGAACTAATAACATTTTTGTCTAAAACTCTCTAAAACCACAGAGAAGGGAACTAAATGGTTCCTAGAGCAATTATATTCTTCTTAAACTTAAACCAAACCAATTATTAGAAAAAGGTATTAATTGTGAACTCTTGGGAAAAATAGTATTTACTGGAATGAGTGTGTGTGTGTGTGTGTCTCTAACATCCCATTTGTTTCCTTCTTGTGGGAAGGAAACAGTATGAATCTGAAGGACTAGATGGGGTTTGATCAGAGACAGGAAAGAACTGAATTGATTACTTCTGGACTATTGTGAGTCTTCTATGTGCTTTATACATTGATAAGGGGTGAAGTGATGGTTGTTTTAGACCCAGTGTGCATTTTTAACTAAGCTTGCACAGGGGATCTCTTCCCCTACTTCTATGGGACCTAGTCCTATTCTATTTTTTTTCTAAAACCCTTACCTTCCATCTTGGAGTCAATTTGTGCATTGACTCCACGGCAGAAGAGTGGTAAGGGCTAGACAATGAGGGTTAAGTGACTTGCCCAGGGTCACACTATTCTCAAGCTATATTCTGAGAGAATCAAGGTAAGGGCCAATTAAACCAAAGAGAAATTATTCTTTGGCACTGCCCCTAAGACTGAGCCTTGTCCATGTAAGCACATAGCTTGGAGTGCTGGACCCTAGGTTACAGGTAGAAATCAATAATGAGAATGTTGATTGAGAGATGACAGCAAATCAGAGACCATTGTGTCCACAAAGTCATGGTCAAATACTTGAATCTTTCTGTTTGAGAGTCCAGGGAACTCAGAAGAAAGAAGCAAATTTCCAATTCTCTGTATATCACACACATCTAATAAATTCTAATATAATATAATAATAAAATAAAATAATAATATAATTTATAATTATAATATACTATAATAATAAAATAAAAACTAAATAAAAATCCAAATGAATGGAATGGAATTGGTGTAAAGCCTCTGTGGGTAGTAGAAAGAACTGTGAATACCTTGCTACCAGTTTCCTATCATTCAAGATTGGCACCGCTGCCCAGTTCAGTTTGTTCTGGAAAGGAGTGGTCTTCTGGGAGCCTCCGATGAATCCTACATCCACTAAGGGCTTCCCAGAACTCATTCCATCCTACTCTGCCTGCCAACCACACCTGCTCTGGCTTCCAGGGGCTACTGGAACAAAAGAAGATGCTTGGAAAAGAACAGTAGACAACATTTGCTTTGGAGACAAATCATCAATAGGCGTGGGTTTGGGGAGGTAAAAGTGTGAGGAGGAGGGTGGCAAGCAAAGCTCCTCGAGATTCGAGATCCGTGTGATGGGTGAAGCTCCCTTTAAAAAAGCATTAGCCAAGGTCAGATTAACAAGTCAGCACTGAAACTGGATCCAAGCAAGGGTCCCTAATTGTGGGGAGAAAACAGAGAAGGGGCTGCAGGGAAAGGCACGCCACATAGTACTGACTCCAAACCCTTCACCCCCTCCACCCCCCTCCAAAGGCAGGCCTGGGGCATATTTGATAAGGTGACGGGAAATTGTAAAATTAGAACTGGCAACCTATACAGAGAGGCCCAGCAGAAGGCCGTGGGCCCGAGGCGGGCTGAGAAAGTTGAGGAATTGTGGGGGAAAGAGGATTTGGCAGCCTGACTTCCTGTGGCCGTATCCAAGGCTAATTAGTTTGCAGTGTTCTGAGGGTGCCTCAATGGAAATGCTCCAGTACCGAGAGGCACGGGGGTAAAGAAATCAAAACCATGTGCTCTCTGAAAGAAGGGGAGGGGACCGGTGGGGGTGGGGCTGGGGGAGGGCGGGCGAGGGGAATCAAAACCCCAAACCTATCCTTTTAGCTCCGTTTTCTTTTTTAAAGAGAAGGATCTCCTCGTTTCTTTTCATGACCACTAAATCACCGCCGCTCTCCTGTCTATCACATCTCACATCTGCTTCAGAGCTCATTAAACATCAAAAGGCAGACCTATCAGTTCTGCTTAGTTAGAAGTCTGAGTTACTAGAGGGCTAACCAGGGACGATTTTGTATGTTTTTAATAATAGCTTAAGGAACTTCTTAGCACCCCATAAATTACTTAAATGCAATAGAATCTTCCTGTAGTCCAGCCGGGGCCGAGAGGAGCCAAAGGCAGCATCAGGTTCAATGGCAATGGCTGAACTACTGTCACCTTGCAGCTGACGACATGACTGTTGCTTGGCTTTTCATTCGCGGCCACGGAAAAGATGGACTGCTTCGAACATCCTCTTTCGAACCCTTACCTCAAGAGATTTGAGTTCCATTCCTTTCTCCACTGGAGATTCGAAATGTGTGAACTTTACAGCCCCGGGTTGTATGAATAAGGGACCCGGACCTTTAGGGGAAATGGAAGAACTGGAAGATGAGACAAAGTGAATAAAAGGGGAGCAGAAAACAGAAACAGAAATGAGTGAAAAGTAGAACCCACTGAAATGTTGATGTGAAACTTGAAGGAACTCAGTGCTAGTCAGAATGGAGTATAATAAAAGAAATAGAAGGCATGAGCACTGCCCAGGAGAAACTTAGAACCAAACTATTTGTTATAAAAGGGTTTTAATGGGGATAGCTAGGTGTCTCAGTGGATTGAGAGACAGGTGTAGAAATGAGAAGTCCTGGGTTCAAATCTGTCCTCAAACACTTTCTAGCTGTGGGATACTGGGCAAGTCACTTGACCCCCATTGCCTAACCCTTACCACTCTTCTGCCTTGGAACCACTATACAGTATTGATTCTAAGATGGAAGGTAAGGGTTTTTTTTTTTTAATTTGAAAATTGTGATTTAATTATTTTAGAATATTTTTCCATGGTTACATGATTCATGTTCTTTCCCTCACCTCCTCTCACCCTGCCTCCCATAGCCAATGAGCAATTCCACTGGGTTTTACATGTGTCATTGATCAAGACCTATTTCCATATCATTGATAATTGCACCAAGGTGGTCGTTTAGAGTCTATATCCCCAATCATATCCCCATTGACTTATGTGATCAAGCAAATGTTTTCCTTCTGTGTTTCTACTCCCACAGTTCTTCCTCTGAATGTGGATAGCATTCTTTCTCATAAGTGCCTCAGAATTGTCATGGATCATTGCATGCTGCTAGTAGAGAAGTCCATTACATTTGATTGTGCCACAGTGTTTTGGTCTCTGTGTACAATGTTCTCCTGGTTCTGCTCCTTTCACTCTGCATCAATTCCTGGAGGTTGTTCCAATTCACATTGAATCCCTCCACTTTATTATTCCTTTTAGCACAATAGTATTCCATCACCAACATATACCACAAACTGTTCAGCCATTCCCCAATCAATGAACACCCCCTCATTTTCCAATATTTTGGCATCACAAAGAGCACAGCTATAAATATTTTTGTACAAGTCTTTTTCCTTATTATCTCTTTGGGGTATAAACCCAGCAGTGATATGGCTGGATCAAAAGGCAGAGAGTCTTTTAAAGCCCTTTGGGCATAATTCTGTATTGCTATCCAGAATGGTTAGTTCATGGAGTTCATAACTCCACCAGCAATGCATTAATGTCCCAAGAGTATTAACTATGAAATCTTGAGAAAATTTGGGAATTGCTGAAATAAGGGAATGTATATATGTGTCTGGCAACCCACTTGCTTCCCTTCTTGTGGGGAGTTCATATCACAAGAAAGCAGTAGGAATCTGAAGATCTAGATGTTGTTCAATTGGAGAGGGAGGAGAATTTGGGAGTTTTTTGGGTGTCCACCCCCAAAACACTCATTATAATATGAGAAACTGAACCCATACACCTTGATTCCCTTTTCCTATTTTGTCTACCAGTCTAGATTACAAGCATAATTATTAATAATTGTGTACAATCATTTTTTCTCCAATAGACTATGTAACGTATCACCAACCTAATTGGGAGGCTATAATTCTTAACAACTGTTAGACTCCTACCAAGGTCAGCAGCTTGATATGATGGAAGGAGTGGTGGACTTTAAATCATATAGACCTGTATCTGAGTTTTGCATCTCAAATTCAGTATCTCCGTGATTCTGGACAAGTCAATCAAATTTTCTAAATCTTGTTTTTCTGATCTGTGAAATACTGATAATTATTTCTATTATGTCTATCTCATGGAAATGTCTCCCATAATGCCTTAGTGTGGAGTAGGGACCTTGCCAGGTTCTATCACACCTTAAAGTCTTTTGGTACAGTTCCAACAACAGATTGTGTCTACTTTGGAAAGACCAGCCTAGCTAAGTATGGAGGGGCTCATCACCTCTTGCTAATGACAAGCCATGAACAAAGAAAAATACAAAAGGGTCTCTAATCCTGTGAAACTCCTTGTGGTTATTTCCAAGACAATGGCTGAGAATTGCTAAGAATTACAGTTTTAAGTACACAAATATTAATTTTATTCTTGGCACTCTAAAATATGAGGTACTTGTCTCAGGACCAACAAAAAGATAAATTACTTCTGTTGTTCGGTTATTTCAGTCATGTCTGACATTTTGTGCTCCCAATTGGAGTTTTCTTAGCAAAGATACTGGAGAGGTTTGCCATTTTCTTCTCCAGATCATTTTTACAGATAAGGAAACTGAAGCAACAATGCTTAAATGACTTGCTCGTGGTCACACAGTTAGTATCTGAGGCTGGATTTGAATTCAAGTCTTCCTGACTTCAGGCTTTGAACTAAACATTTCAATTTTAACATGAATGGAATCATAATGCAAAAGGAATTTGCAGGTAAATGGAAAGAGTTCCTTCAGGATCTCCTTGGAGAAACAAAAAATAGAGTTAGGGAAGTTGGTTTTTATCATACTTCCAAAGGCAGCAAAAGAAGCAGCATTCCATCGGACATTTGGCCATATCCTATTGCAATGCTTATGATAAGCATTTGCTAAAGGACCACCATGAAGATAATTGCTATTTGTGGGTCAACATCTGCTGCAAAGAGGTTAGAGAAATTCTATGAAGAACTTGACAAGATGCTCCAAATTCTATAAAAAATACTCTAATTCTTGGTGACTTCAATGGAAAAGACATCAAAAAATACACCAGAAGACATGTTTCCAGATTTATGGGCAAGAGAAATGAAGATTTATAGTGAGTAAAGAAGCCTCACAGTTATATCATGAGAACTTAAAAGATGGAAGAACATAGGATATGAAGAACTGTAAGGAGGCTGGTTTGACTGAACCACAAAGTATATGAATGTATTATAATGCTGGAAAGGTAGACTGGGACCAAGTTATGGAGGACTTTAATTGCCAAACAGAGGAAATTATATCAAATCATAGACACAAAGTGATGCTAGAATTATTGAATGTGGGAATGACATAATGGAACTAAGTTTTAGGAAAATCATATCTAGAAACATCTTTGTTCTTTCTAGTACTTATGAAACCCAAAAGGCAAAAAATGTCAGCTCTTATGATCATCTCCACAGATGGAGAAATAAAAACCTTTTTTGAAGTTATGGGGTTTTCTCCTAAAGAGCCAGGAAGAGATTCATTCATTCTCTAATATTTTTAAACACCTATTACATGGAAAGCACTATAAGAGGAATTTAAAGATCCATAGGACATAGGACACAGACAGGACAGCGTTCTTCCTCTCAAGTTTACAATCCAATGTGGCCTAGGGGCAGCTAGGTGGCACTATGGGAAAGTGCCAGGCCTGCAGTTGGGAGAACTTGGGTTCAAATCTGACCTTGGACACTTCCTAGCTTTATGACCCTGGGCATGTCACTTAACCCCAATTGCCTAAACCCTTTCCACTTTTCTGCCTTGGAACTAATACTTGTATCAATTTACTAATTCTAAGACAGAAGATATGGGTTTAAAAAAACACAATCTAATTTGGTGTGTGAATATATGTCTATATACATACATAAATACATATATATATATGAATAGATTGATTAAAAAGAGATACATGCAAAAAAAACAGATATCAGGGAGAATGCAAATGGGAAAATGAGTCATTTTTCTTGCTTCGCTATCAGAAAAGCTAATTATACTAGTGCAGCTAGTTTAAGAGTGTGATTCCTCTCCCACCTTAGACAACATTTCCAGTGCCCTCCCATGTGGTAAAATGTCATTAACAGTCATATTGTGTCCAGCCTCTGTAGAATAACACCATAAAAATAAAGATGATCTGTAAAACACTGACTGCCCCCAGGCAACAAGTATGTGCAATTAGGCTTGGATTTTATGATGTGTTTGACAGCTTCCGGAGAGACTATACATGGCACTAGTGTTGACCAAGGGTCATTTTCTAACCCCATAGAATTTTTTCATTGTATTAGGAGCTTTTCCTTGGTTCCTCATTTCCTTCTCTGCTGTTTTTCTTGGGTCCCTCCCCCCCCCCATTTCTCTATTTTAGTTGTTGAGCATTTTATTTTATATATTTTTTTGGTTTTAGTATATTTAATGGATTTCTAGCTGACCTCAAGTTTCCCTCTCTGGAACAAGACCAGTCCTCCAGTTAGGGGTGGGTTTGGGGGTTAGGGCTTGAAGGAGCTCAGCTGGAAGGCCTTATAGAGGTTCAAACGCACTCCAAGGGAGGTTCCAGACTGTAGCTGATGCCCTCAGGACACTGCAGGAGTAGTTCACAACCTGTAACTGCCCTCTGTCTCTGTCTCTGTCTCTGTCTCTGTCTCTGCCTCTCTCTGTCTCTCTCTGTCTCTGTCTGTCTCTCCGTGTCTCTGTGTCTCTGTCTCTCTCTCTGTCTCTGTCTCTCTGTCTCTGTCTGTCTGTGTCTCTCTGCCTCTCTCTCTGTCACTGTCTCTCTCAATCTCTCTCTCTGCTCTCTCTCTCTCTCTCTCTCTCTCTCTCTCTCTCTCTCTCTCTCTCTCTCTCTCTCTCTCTCTCTCTCTCTCTCTCTTTCTCTCACTTTCTCTGCCTCTGCCTCTGTCTCTCTGCCTCTGCCTCTGTCTCTCTGTCTCTCTATCTCTCTCTGTCTCTGTCTGTCTCTCCGTGTCTCTGTCTCTCTCTGTGTGTCTCTCTGTCTGTCTTTCTCTCTCTGTCTCTGTCTCTGTCTCTCTCTGTCTCTCTGTCTCTCTGTCTCTCTGTCTCTGTGTGTGTGTGTGTGTGTGTGTGTGTGTGTGTGTCTCCTTCCTGTCTCAAGGTTCCGTCTTCTTGAAGCTGATTTGCCCACTGGGAGCAGTAAGACAGACACTGCTAAATCCTTCAGCTCTGAGACTTCTATTTACCCATGAGGCAGCTGGTGCTGATGCCGCACTGACAGATGATAGAAAACGCTCTATCCTGGGTGGCTGAAGAGAATGACTCATGCTCTCTGCCCTTGGATACTCTAGACTTGATTCTGAGAAGGAAACCACAGGAAATATCACCAAATTAACTGGAATTGGAATAGAAGTTGAAAAGATAAAGAATGAATTTTCGTTCTATCTGTGTAACAGAGTATTACTGTGCATTTTAATGAATAGGAATGCAAAGGAGGGCTTCTATGAACTAGTACAAAATGAAGTAGGTGGAATCAGAACAAGTATACAACATCACTGCAACAATGTAAATAGAAGGAACAAAACCAACAAAGCTGAACTTTATGAAATTATTATGACTAAGTTTGGCCTCATAAAAAAAGAGGATGCAGGCAACCAGGTAGCTCATTGAATAGAGTTCCAGGCTTAGAGATGGGGAGTCCTGGGTTCAAATGTGACCTCAGACACTTCCTAGCTATGTGACCCTGGGCAAGTCACTTAACCCCCATTTCCTATCTATAAAACAGAGGATAAATATCTGATATTCTCCTATATAATAAATTCCCATGACTAAAAAAATGGGGCAGCTAGGTAGCTCAGTGGATTGAGAGCCAAGCCTAGATATGGGAGGTCCTGTGTTCAAATCTGGCCTCAGACACTCCCTAGCTGGGTGACCCTGGGCAAGTCACTTGACACCCATTGCCTAGCCCTTACCACTATTCTGCCTTAGAACCAATACACAGGATTGATTCTAAGATGGAAGGTAAGGGTTTAAAAAATTAATTAATTAAAAAAAATTTAAAGTCCATCTAAAAAAAACAATAACAACACATTTCTGTCTTAGAACTTGTACACAGTATTGATTCTAAGATGGAAGATAAGGGTTTAAAAATTTAATGCTATCTTAGTCTTTTGTTTAATAATTTACTAGAGAATTGTCTGGATTATTGTGTTCAGTCTTCAGTGTCTCATTTCAAGAAGGACATAGACAAGAAGGAAGGCATCCAGAGGCAGGTGACCATTATGGTACAGGGAACCTCAAGATGTTGCCACATGAGGATCTTTTGAATAAAATTTCGACATATATCCTAAATAAGAGAAGAAAGGGGAAACATACGAGTTGCCCTCAATTACCTGAAGGACTTTTGAATGGATAGAGGAAAGATTTGTTTTGTCTGACCCCAGAAGGCTAACCTGAAGAAGGCAAGGCAAGAAGCATTTAAGTGCTAATTTTGTACCAAGCACTGTGCTAAGTGCTGAGGATGAAAAAATAAGCAACAACCAACAAACGAACAAACAAAAACCAATCACATCAAAACAAAACAAAGGCAGTATTTGCCTTCAAGGAAGTTGCCTTTAATATACAAAAGGGAGCTGAAAAGTATTTGGGAGCAGAGATTGGGGGAGAACATGGAGAAAGGGGAGAAATGCCTAGTGGTTGTGGTTCAAGACAGAAAAGGCAGAAGCGGAGTAGAGAGAGGAATGAAGGCTGGTCAGCCTGGATCCCTTCTGAAAATGGAGACCCCAGGGAGAGGCACCAAAAAGTAATGAGTAGTAGTCATAGAAAGACAAAGGAAGAATGATTGTAAGGAAAATATCTTTAGCTTTTAACAAAGATGAAATGGGTTCCTCTTCAATAGAAGTCTTAAGCTGAAGTCTAGATTATAACTTTCTTTTTACCTTTGATAATCACTTTTCAGGTATGTTGTCGATGCCACATTAAGTCTGCTCCCCTTCCCCATCCCCTCTCTGTTTCTGTGATGTGGAAAAGTACATGCAGGTCCCACTCATTAAATTTATAAACACCTTAAAGTTTGGAACCCTGTCTTATACTTTGCTTATGTGAGAATATTAAAGGGGAAGATATCTTTTACTTTATTAAAGATTGATTGACCAAATGGATTTTCATAGAATTGATGCTCCTCTATGCTGGGAAACTGTAGCAAAAATAATTCTCTTTATATCTTCCATATATATGTCTTTTTGTTATTTCTGAGCTCCCATCCAGATACAATGCTTCTGGCAAAACAGTTCAATCTTGTATTTATCTATATCTTTTCTCTTCTCTCATTTTCTTCCTCCCAATTGTTTTCCCCCAAAGAATTACCCTGTCTGCCAATTACTAATAATTTCTACTATTTATAGGACAAAGTAAATATTTAAAACAAGAAAGGTATAAAAACTTACCCTCATGCCCAGAGGAAAAATTTCTGGATCCCAAGAAGGAGTTTGGGCAGGGAAGAGATACAAGATTACTTTCTTGAGATTAGTAGCCCGTGTATTTTAGCAATCCATCTTCTGTCCCAACACACTTCATGCCCAATCAGCCCAATTAGCTTCACTCCCAGGGTCCTGTCCCTTTTGTTTGGGGCAGTGCCTTCTGCCTTTGATTTTCTTTCAATTCCACATGCCATCTTAGAGCTTCTTTCTTCCCAGTGCCATATTGTTTCCTATGATTTCCCTTTCTCCAGCTCTATGCTTCTGCTCATCCCATCATGGAACTGGATTCCTCTTAAGAGTCTGTCGCCTGGACCCAATGAACTGACTTTTAAAGATTACTAAAAGATATGGCCTTTTTACTGTTGCTACCTTTTTGATTTACTCGAGCAACTAATTCCCACCTCATAAAGGGGTAACCTGATGTGACTGCATTTTATAGTTAGTTTAACACCTCATTATCTGGCTCTATTTCTCTATACGTAGGTCAGTGAAAGATCAACTCATTTACACTTCTATTACCCATAGTCTCTACCACAGTATAGGAGCATACCCATTCAGTACATTCTGATTGATGAGTGGCATCAGGAAAAAACCAAACCTTTCAAAAAATAGAGTAGAATGAATGGCCTTGGAAAGCTATGGGTTCTCTTCATTTACAGTTTTCAAGCAAAGACTGGAGGACTACTTGTCATATATGTTGCAGTAAACTCTTTTGGGTATGATTTCGACTAGACCGCTGCTGAGATCTCTTCCAATTCCAAGTTGTGATTCTATAATTCTGAGTATACTTTTCAAAACTTACTAGGACAAGTCCCAGCAATTACCATCATCAGTCCCAAACAGAACTGAACCTGCCTCTTTCATGGGAAAGGGATCATGGGAAGTCTCCAAAATACATCTGAACCAGGTTTAACTACATACTTGTAACCATGAATTTAAAAAAGGAACAAAACTGACCTTCCATCTTAGAATCAATACTGTGTATTGATTCAAGTCAGAGGAGGGATAAGGGATAAACAATGGTAGTTAAATGACTAGCCCAGAGTCAATCAACTAGGAAGTATCTGAGGGAAAATTTGAACCCAGAACCTTATATCTCTGGGCCCACTGAGCCACCTACCTGCTCTCGGTCACCATAGAGCTTGATAGAATCCTCATGGGTATAAAAGAGACATAGCTTAGAAGATGTCATGGCCAAAACATCAAGTGTTTTCTTAAGCCAGCTGCTATTTCAGGGAAAGACCAGTTAAATTTTTGTTGTTGTTGTCGGGTCCCAAATGTTTGTGTGAACTCTTTTGGATGTTCTTGGCAAAAATACTGCAGTGGTTTTCTATTTCCTTTTCCAGCTCATTTTATATATAAGGAATGGAAATAAAGAGGGTTAAGGGACTTGCCTAAGGTCCCACAGCTAGTAAGTGTTTGAGGTCAGATTTGAACTCATGAAGTTGAAGTCTTCTGGATTCCAAACTCAGTGCAACCTAAGTATAATAGCTAGCATTAATGTACCACTTACAAGACTCTTAGTATCTTACTGCATTTGAGGCCAACATAACTTGAGTCCTTGATTAGGGACCTCTAAACAGAAGATTCAGGTGGGGCAGTTTCCCAGTCATGCAGGAGTAGGTTTGAATAATTCTCACAAATGAATAAACTTTCCTTGTAAAACGGAATTTGAACTAAGCCCAAAATTGAATAGAAATGCAGCTGAGTTAGCTCCAGAACTGAGTCACAATATGGAATCAGTGTGACTAATTGCTACAATTAACTATTGTTGTCCTAATCCCCTCAATGTTCTCACAATTTTCTTATAATAACCGCTGTCTTGGCTAAACTGACACTGATCACAATGTGTGACACATAGTAGGTATTCAATAAATCTCTGTTGATTGATGAATTTGTGTGGGAGTATCTTGCCATAGACACAAAACAGTGAATAAGAATTTATTCTGTCCTCTCTTTCTACCACCCAGAATCTATCTTCAGCCTAGGAAGAAGACACAGAAAAGTATTAAGGAAAAAGAAAATTGAATCTAGTCTAAACCATATGAGGGAATAATCTCACCTAATAGACACCATCCAGGCAGCCTTTGAGAACTATCTTTTCAATAGGAGGCCAGATGAGGAATATGTTGTCAGGGTGAAGTAGTTAGTTCAGTTGGTTGGTGCATCATGCTCTCGAGGTCAAGGTCCCAGACCTGATCCCTGTGTGGGTCAATTAGCTTAACTATTTCATTCCACAGACTAACCCTCTCTAACTCTGGCCAGCTGTCTTAAAAATATGTGCCCTGGGGGAAAGTGTGTAGATGGATCAATGCAAATCTATCACCACTCCCAGGAAAACAACCCAAAGCACATTTCATACTGATGGTGGGTCACGTTTCTCTAGGAATAACAGTGTATTTAATCAATATTAAGTGTAGACTGTAGATCTGATGAGTTTCGAGACATGGCAGAGCACTGGATTTAGTAACTAGAAGAGGGAGAACCTCAACTTCTACTAGCTACACACCAAAGAAAGCAAGATTTGCTTGGATCTTTTGTTCCTAGTCATAGAACACAAACAAAACTAACCCCTCTACCCTGAGAAATTTCACAATTTTGTTTGAGAAATGTTTTAATTAGAACTACCAGCCTGTATACTACAGAGAAATTTTATACTTGGCAATGTGTCAATTGAACATAATTAGAAATAGCAAGTAAATAGATGAGCTATTAAAAAGTGAGCTATTAATCCAACAAAAGACATTCCACGCTAGCAAAAAAGGATGAATGCATAACGAACTATTCATGGAGAATAGGCAGTGAAAAAGCCCCAAAGAGGGAGATGATGTGTTTTGATCAACGAACAGCAAGAAAGCCAGTATCACAGAATACATGGAAGGGAATAAGGTGTTAGAACATTGGAAAGTTAGGAGGAAACCAGGTTATGGATGGTCTTAAAAGCCAAACAAATCATTTCATATTTAATACTCATAAGATGTCCCTGGAGGTTATTGAATGGAAGTGGAAGGATGACGTGGTCATGCCTGAATTCAAACGTTCCTCTTATTGAGTAGGGAGAGAGATAAACCAGCAGACTATAGCAATAATCACAAATGAAGTGATAAAGTTCTGCATCAGGATGAGGTCAGTTTTAGAGGAGAGGAGGGGATATATGGGAGAGAGATTAAGAAGGTAGAATCAATAGGACTTGAAAACTATTTAGAGATCAGGGGGGCGTGATTGAGAGTCAGGAGTTGAGCACAACACCTAGGTTGTTAGCCTGGTTGATTGGGGGGATGGTGGTGCCCTACTCAATAAGAGGAACATTTGAAAGAAGGGAGCGTTTGGGTGGCAAAAATAATGGATTCAGTTTTTGGAGTTTGAGGAGTCTACTGGGCATCCAGGTTAATCTTTGACAGATTAGGCAATTGGATATGCAAGACTAGCGGTCAAGAGAAATATTAGAGATGGATAAGTAGACCTGGGAATCATCTATCTAGAGATGATAACTGAATCTCTGGGTGAACTACACATGAAAAGATATGTGTAAAGAACTGATTGGGGAAAAGGGCATATATTGTTGGTGAGAAAAAGAATATTAAAGAAACTAATATGTTATTTGTACATCCACTCTGGAAAACAATTGGAATTATGTGAGACAAGCCACAAAGGTATTATGTCCCATTACTAATCATGTTACTGCATTAGGGTCAAAGACAGAAAGGCATCTCCTGTATATAAATATATTTAGAGGAACAGCAGAAGAAGGCTGGAAAAAAACTGGATGACTATTAGAAAACAGATAAATTGCAGTTCACAAATGTAATGGTCTTATAATTGTGCTATAAACAAAGAATAGAAAGAATTAAATGAAATAGGCAAAGACTTAAATGAACTAATGAATATTAAGGAAAGGGTAAGTCAAACAATGTATACAATCACCATAATGATATAAAAGAACAACAGAATGAAACTGAAGGCTGAATAATTATAAAATTAAATATTGGCCCTGGAGAAGAGATATGGAAATAAACAGAACTCATTCTTTTCATTGGAGATGCAAGAAACTATGGGTTTGGAATATTATATGTACTGCCAGGCATAGGTAATATACCAGCTGATTTTACTGAACTAAAAAAAATCTTTTAGCTTTGTTACAAAGGAAAGCTCTCTGAATAATAACAGGGTATATTTAGAAATTAAAATGGTGTTAAAAATAAGAGGTCATTTAAATTCCTTTTTTAATATTTTATTTTTCTAATTACATATAAAAGCAATTTAAATATTAATTTAATAACATTTGAATTCTAAATTTTCTCCCTCCACCTTAATAAGGCAAGCAATATGATATAGATTTTATATATATGGAGTCATGCAAAACACATTTCCATATTAATTATGTTCTGAAAGAAAATACTGACCAAAAGCCCACCAAGAAAAATAAAGTTTAAAAAAGTGTGCTTTGACCTGAATTCAGACTCCATCAGTTCTGCTATGCAAACCAATAACATTTTTCATCATAAGTCCTTCAGAATAGCTGAATTCACAGTTCATTGTATAATATTATTGTTACTGTGTAGGCTGTTCTGCAAATTCTTTTCACTTAACTTTGCATCAGTTCATCTAAGTCTTTCTAGGTTTTCCTGAATGCACCCCTCTGATAACACAATAGTATTCTATCACAATCCCACACCACAACTTGTTCAGCCATTTCCCAACTGATAGGCATTTTCCTGACTCCCAATCTTTGCCACAACAAGAGGAGGGGAAATAAAATATTATTTGTACATAAAAGTCCTTTTCATTTTCCTATGATCTCTTTGGGACACAGATCTAGGAGTACTATTACGAGGTGAAAAGTCTTATAAACCTTTAAGCATGATTCCAAATTGTTCTCCATAATGGTTGCATCAGCTCACAATTGCACCAATAGTGCTTTAGTATACCAATTTTCCCATTTTTGCTTGAACATTTGTCATTTTCCTTTACTGTCATATTAGCTGATCTGCTAGGTGTGAGGTAGTACCCCAGAGTTGTTTTAATTTTCATTTCTCTAAACAATAGTGATTTAGAGCATATTTTCATGACTATAGATGGCTTTGATTTCTTCATCTGAAAACTGCCTGCTCAGATCCTTTGACCATTGACCATTTCTCAATTGGGGAATAACTTGTATTCTTTTATATTTGATTCAGATCTCTATATGTTTGAGAAATGTGGCCTTTATCAGAAAAACTTGCTATATAATTTTTTCACAGTGATGGCATTCTATTTCCCCCATTTTCCCTTCTTTCTCTCATCCTTTACCCTGCCCCTTCTCATAAGTGTTTTGCTTCTAACCACCACCTGCCCCAATCTGCTCTCCCTTTTATATTCTAACCCCTTCTCTTGTGCTCCTCTTCTCCTACTTCCCTGTAGCACAAGATAGATAGATACCCAACTGAATGTGTATATTATTCCCTCTTTGAGCCAGTTGTGATAAGAGTAAGTTTCAAGTGTTTGTGTAATTTCTTTTTAAGAAAGAGAGCCAATAAATTATAGTTAATATTTATCAAAGTTCCAATGGGCAAGTGTGAACATTAAGCCATCTATTTTAAGATAGACTAGTCTTTGGATCACACAACCACACTTGGGTTGGGATAGTCCATCTGTCACATGAGTTGCAATATGATTTTTCATTCTGAAATGATCTATAATTATAATTGTATTAAAAGGGGACTAGTTATCAGAGATCTCAGGCTTAGTCTACGATGGCATATGGAAACAATTTACTCCAGGGTATAAAAGAGGGTAGCAATTGCTACATGGTGATTTGGTGGCTCACTCCTGGAGTCCAAGTCTGAACCTGCTAGTAGTGTATACTTCTTCTGACAGGTGGATGGCTGATGTAATCCTAGAGAAGAAGAGTGCCTTTGGAGATCATGTATGCTTGTACTCTAGAGCCCAATGGTCCTTAGTTTCTTCTGTCACAAATCAGATAGTTAATAAACAAACATTTATTGAGTGTTTCCTATGTACTAACCATTTTGCTAATTTTTTTTCCTCTGGAAAATTATGGCATTCAAGTACTCAGTATAATAAAATGTTCATTTCATATTAAATACCTTATAGACATAAACTTCCTAACCCTTAGCGGAGGGTTTAAAAAGAGAGGAAAGAAGAAAGAGATAGAAAAAGATGTAGAAAGGAAAAGAGAGAATGCATCAAAGGTAGGTCTCTGTTACTTGACTCAACTCAAGGTCAGAAAAGGGCTAGGATAGAGGGCAGGGTCAGACTTCCCAGAAGCAAAAAGACCCAGCATCCAGCTCAGAGGTTACTGTTTTGTCACCTGTCAAGAGGTAAAAACTAAGCAACAAAGTCAAGCCTTTTGTTCCTTGGTTCAACTCTGGGGAAAGAAACAAGGCTGGAAGAGAGCCATAAAACTTCCAATCTCTTTAAACCTTGGAAAGAAAGAGAAAAGTAGAGACCATGCCAAGAATTGGCTCGCTTGTGTCCAACCTGAAATGGAAAGTCAGACAAAAAGAGAAGTTGAGAGCAAGGCTCCAAAGCCCTAACTACTATTCCTGATCATATGAGTCTAAACCAGTTCATATGTTTCGATTAAGTGTCCTCTTGCTAGGGTCCGAGGTTGTACCTCCCCTTTCCCTCAAGGGTGAGACAACATCTGTCTACATGGGAAGCTCTGCCAAGAAGACACCATTTACAAATATGGAAGAGTCTGGCCTTAAAACTACCCTTCCCAATCCACATGACTGAAGAAAGGTCAGAGTATTGAACCAAGAAAGCATTACTCATTTATAATAGAAAATTACCACTTCAATCCTTTTGGACTATCTCAATTGACTAGTTAGGTGAGGAAGAGTTATTCTAAAGCCCTCTCTCCATTCAAGCAGCTTAAAGGGATCAGATATAATATTATCAGACAGGGCAAAGTAAAGGGCACCCCATAATGGACTTGGAATCAGGAGAGTGGAATTGAATCCCGACTCAAATACTAACTAGTTGGGCAAATCACAGAATGTTTCTGTCCTTCAGTTTCTGCAAACAGAAAGTGAGGATGACTGTCCATAACCTATCTGTCTCACTCGGTTACTATGAAGAAACTGATTTGTAAACTTTAAAGTACTATATTAATGTGATATTATTATTTACCCTTTTTCTGGACAATCACCCAGCGCATTGATCCAAGAAAAGATGTCAAAATATTACTAGAACTCTTTTAGCGTCTATTTTCTACTTCAGGGAACAGTGTATATTATTCTCATTTTACCAGTTTACACACAGGGCCTGCCTGTCAATCTCTTGGTGACTGTTTATATTTGGAAATATTGACACCTATCTCTTGAGCTGATCTGTTCATGTGTAGTATTTAATCAACCCTCACACAGGGAAGTGTGTTTTAAATCCAAGCTGATGATTCTGTCCCACAACTCCTCACCGACTGAACTATCGTTGACAGAAATGCTGGCCTGGGATCCTCAGCTATACAAATAAATCCCACAGCAGGCCCAAACAGGAAGACATTTGCCACCCAATCTCTTCCAGATGGCAGTGATGGATGGTTGTATGTTTATATTTACCCTTGGTTTCCCAGGTGACTGATGTCCTTGTTTCTAATGACCATGTCTTGATTAGCTTTTTTTCTTTTTTAAGACAAGGCAAGCTACTTTACCTAACTTGACTCACTCTTGTTCACCAAGATGGTACCATGTTCAGCAATGTCAAGGGGACTTTGTAGTTCTCTCCAGATGTGTTAACTCTCCACCAGCTGCTGCCTTCTCTAGCATTCCATGGGAAAATGGGCATAGCTCTGTACTCTGAAAAAAAAAATGAGAGCTAAGAGAAAACAGAACTGAGGTATTGGAGATCAGAAAGGCTGCTAGAATAAGGGGTCATCCTTTGAATCTTGAAATAGGTAAGTGAGGGGCAAACAAAATACAACACTTCTTTGAAAAATGTGCAATGAATTTGTGGAACTCATTTCTCCCAAGAAGCGGCACTAATTTTAAAATCACAGAATTCTAGAGTTGGAAGGGACCTCAGAGGTCATGCAGTCTGAACCTTCCCCAGAGTATTCACCCAGCTAGAATATCTCCCACAAATGATCTTCTAATCTCTGCTTCAACACTTTCACTGATTAGAAATGTATTCACTCTCCAAGGCACTTACTTCTATTTTGGAGGTAACCCTTAGTTGTTAGGGGTTTCCCCTCACATTGGGTCAAAGTTGGCCTCCCTATAACTCTC